>NW_012267259.1:11415669-11557495 GCF_000151885.1 Dipodomys ordii | reverse complement strand
TCAGTCGTGGGGCCTGAACTCTGGGCCTGGGCACCGTCCCTCAGCTCTACCACTTGAGCCACAGTGCCACTTCCAGCTTTTTCTGCTTATGTGGTGCTGAGGAATTGAACCCAGGTCCTCATTCACGCAAGGCAAGCATTCTACCACTGAGCCACCTTCCCAGCCCTCACTATTGTTTTTTAGACCTTTTATATCCAAGGAAAAATATGTTCCAACAACTGTGAAGCTCACATTTGTACTTCTTTCCAGCTTGGTTCCAGAATGCCTGTAGGGTCATAGCATAGTGTCCATTCCTATCTCGTTAGTAATTAACATGTTTGCAGGGATTTCAGATTAGGTGCCTGATAGTGAATTACTCTGATTGTGTGATGTGAATTAAACCAAAGGCATTTGCATTCCCAGTTTCTAGAATGTTCTAAGCACTCATTGTTTGGTCGATGAATAGTAATATTAAGGGAAGCAACAGGAAGTTCTAACTGGGCCACTGTAGACCCATTATTGTATCACAGGCACCCCACATTAACAATCAGCCTTACATAAAGAGTAGACACAAAATGATCTCATGTAATTTACTGAGTGCCAGCCTTAAATCATACTGTAAGGATGAACACAGACCTGAAATCACATCAATTAATTCTGGCCATCCGATCAGATCCTCTGCCAAGCAATCAACTTTAAAAAGCACTGTTTATAAATTTGTGTTAACCTGGCTTAAGACTAAATCTAGAATTACCAAACTGGCCAATTAGAGGTTGTTACTTGACTTATTAAAGTCTTCTTCAGTGAAATATCCATATATTTCAAGCTCCCGCTGTATGCTCAAATGTAAATCAATTTGCCAAAGTTTCCTTTTTTTCAAGCATGCACCCATTTCACAAATAAATCAAGCTTTTAAATATTGCTTTTAAAGTTCAAGAACAAATTCTAAGAATGAGTCTAGAAGATGACAGAAAACCCAAGATGAAAGAAGAGTAAAGTGGAAAGAATGCAAAGCGGACATAGTGGTGCATTCCTGAAATCTCAGTATTTGGACCACAGAGGCAGAAAAATCACAGTTCAGGTTCAGCCTTGGCTACATAATGAGATCCTATGGGGAAAGAGAAGGGGGAGTAGAAGAGAGGAGAGCTAAGCCAGGGAGAGGAAGAGAAAAGAGGGGAGATGAGAGGAAGGGAAAGGGGAAAGGAGAGCTCGGGAGAGGAAGGAAACTAAAGATAAAAAAGGGAAGGGAGACTGGGCGCCAGTGGCTCATGCCTGTAATCCTAGCTACTCAGGAGGCTGAGATCTGAGGATTGCGGTTCAAAGCCAGCCCGAGCATGAAAGTCCGTGAAACTCTTATCTCCAATAAACCACCAGAAAACCGGAAGTGGTGCTGTAGTTCAAGTGGTAGCTGAGGGACAGTGCTCAGGCCCAGAGTTCAAGGTCCACAACCGACAAAAAAAGGAGGGGGAGGGAAGGAGAAGGGGAGGTAGACAAGAGGAGAGGAGAAGACAAGGGAAGAGGGGGAGGGAGAAGAGGGGGGAGGAAGAAAGGGAAAAGGAGGAGAGGTGTCAACAAGGTTCAAGCCCAAAGTAATCAAGATGGGTGGGAGAGCCTAACAACAACAGAAAGAGTCTATGGTGTTCATCCTAGCTTCAGAGGATAAAGTGAGGCTATGCTCACTGGCTAACCACGCATTATTAGCAGGTATCAAAGAGAAAGACGTTTCTTAGCTCTCCAATGGTTGGACACCAGGCCAGTGACCACTCAGGAAGGATGTTGCCCATAAATGACTCAAAGATGTCCAATTGTCCTGACCTCCTAGCTTGGGTTTTCCTTCTGGCTCTTCAACCTCTGACTCACTATGATTCCACCTTTCTCATTTAGTCTTGGCACTCCAGAACCTGAGCTCTCCTCCCTCGGAAGTCTTCCAGGCAGCAGGCACCTGCATTAGCCTGCAACCCTTGGCACAGTTCTGAAAATTTCCCCATGTTTACCGCCTTTGGTAAGGCCAGCAGGGTTGGAAGAACACAGGCTTGCTGGAGGAATGAGGGTTCCTGATCACAGTAGAACACTTAGTTAAGACCCCTGTTAACCCCTGTTGAAGTAGCCTAGACACTTGGATGTTGGCTGAAATCCAACACCATTCATCCTACCGGTGTTTCCCCAGTAGGCCTCACGGGACTTCATCAGACGCTCTCCTCACACTCAGACAGAAGCCTACAGACCATCGCGTGTTTCTACTGATTTACTGGGCACAGTAATACTCAAAAGTAATGTTGTTGTTGTTGCCTTCCTTTAAAGTAAATCTCACTACTAGAGGAACAGCTCCTCCCCCAAGCGCACTCTGAAGAATTCTGCATTTGTGGCAATTCGTAGGTGGTTTAGTAGCTATACCACAGACTGACATTCAGTGTCAATCTGTAAGATGTTGCTAGTTCTATCTAAATGAAAAGGCTTCTTGTTTATCCCTGGTTGACTTGTTTTGTTATTTTTTTCCCCTCCCATTCATAATACAGTGTCTTTGCCTATCAATCAATAGTAGGAGGAAAGCTAATATAATGAAAAGCAGAGTCAAGATCAAAATAATCTGAATAATTAGTATCCCTTGTTAGTTTTTGATTGGTGCCATCCTACATTTATGTTTAAGTGGATTTGGCAATGGTTCATGAATTGCCTATCAGCACAACCCAAGTCAACACCAAGGCGCTAATGTAATTCACAGCCACAGTAAGAGAAACTTATTGTCCAGGCCATGCCTAGAGTATATACTCAACTGAAAATACTACATTAAAAGAGAGTCATTTCAGACTCAGTTATACACAGAAAGTGGCTGGACAGGAGGAACCCTACCTTCAAATGGAAACTGAAGGAATAAGTATGCTTAGTTGTCAGAACAACAAACTCTAGGACAACAGAGAACCAATTCACCTTCAGTACACAAAGGACTATTATCATGGGTTCGTTGTATAAGACTTGATCTCTGTGTTCAAAGTCTAGAGGATGGTCCAGAGCATCACAGTGAAATTCCCTTCAGCATAAGGACCTCTCTCAGTTTTAGGTGGTTTGATGGTGGAACAGGTTATCCCTGTAAGTGGTCGGCCCCCACCATGGAACCTGTTCAAATGGATGCTGAATTCCAGAGTGTCAGGGAAGAAGGCGAAGGGTGACACCAAAGGATGCTGAGATGTTTCCCTGGCTGTTTAAGTGCTTTACCAACATACAACCGCCCGGTTTGGAAGAATGACAACTGAGATCATCCCTCTTGACCTCTCTGGATGTCTAAGAATTATATCCTTGGCTTAACTCTCTACTTTAGACCTAGGTCAATCTAAATGTGTGCCCTGAACCGCAGCCTGTGGGAACCCAGGCTGTCTGGTCCCATGCCTTTCCTCCTCAAGTCCACGTGCAATGCTTTCTTAGTGCCACAAGAAGCCTTAATCTGATATGTTGCAACAGATTCCTCTTTTAGTTCATACTAGCCAAACTCAGTTTCTGAGACTGAAAAATCAGTAAACAGTCCAAACCCAATCTAGCGTCCTTTTTACAGTATAATATCACCACAAAATGGCTCGAGTTAACTTGGTCATAACTTTAGAATCGACTTCTTTCCTAGTCTTACACATTGATCTCTGGATTCCACACACAATGGAGCAATCAAACAGGAATTCAGACTGATCTCTTAGTAATTCCTCTTCCAACGTGCTAGCTTTCTAAAAGAACCTCAAAGGCTGTTGAGAATACATCCATTTACATTTGAAGGCAATCCTTTATTATGCAAATACAAATTTCTCTTTGAAATATTTCACTAAGGAACCAGGTTTTTGTTTTTGTTTTCTAATACCTGTCATTTCTGGACTAGAACCAAGAAAATAGCACAGCCACTAAAAGTTCACTTGTTGTGCAGCTGGTCTGGCAGTTCATTAATGGCTTTATTAGGCTGGAGGATGGGAGGCTTTCCAGAGCCAAGTATAGGAGTCAGTTGGGTTTCCAGGGTCGGGTACCTTGAATGAAGCTCAAACATCAGGCTGTAACTCCCCTAATTCCTAGCAAGGCATGGCCTTCTGTTTGGTAAGTAATGGCCTCATGTCTCTTTTGAACAAGCCCTCTTAAGAGATCAAAGCCATCCTCTATAACCCTGTTTTGATGAGTTAAGGAAAAATGACCCAGAAACATGAAGATTAAATGTCCTTAACCCTCCTACCCTCTTGGGATCCAAATATTGAAAAGAATGTGCTGGGCCAAACTATATTTGGGACGTTATCAGTCCCCTAGCCATGTGGGGAACACCGGGCAGGACTCGGGCAAACTGAGACCCATCTGTGCCTGCCTCTCCCTAATTGGTCCATAGTGGAAAGGAAGCTGTGCTGTCCTATAGTCTCTCCACTTGGAGCCATCTAAAATTTGAGTTGCTACTATGCTTTAAGTCACTCATTACGAATTGGCTCTGCACAGCTGTAGACATCTCATAGGGCTCCAGGCTCATAAGTAAACACAGCTTTCTCTCATAGGGGTTTCTATAACACATCTAACATCAAAGAAGACCGCTCCTTCAGTCTGCTTCATAAATGTGCTACGAATAGGACAACAAGTAAGACCACAGGGGCTTTTGCTTGTCTGTTTATTTTGATTAAGGTGCAATTCACATACCATAAAATTAACCATTCTAAGTGAACAATTCAGTGGCATTTACCTTCCTAATGCTGTGGTTGCATAGCATTGAGAAAGTACTAAATCATTTCCATCCCCAGAATGAACACCCCATGCCCATCGAGAAGTTATATTCCAACTTGCCCTCTCCACAGCCCCTGCTTGTGTGGAATATCTCTCTTGGACACATTTTGAAAATGGAGTTTGAAAGGGTGTAGTTCTTGTGTCTAGCTTCTTTCACTGAATAGAATAGCATTGAGGCTTGGTTAAATTGTAACACGTATCAACACTTCATTCCTTTTTATGCACTAATACTATCCCAAGATATGTATATACTCTCACAAAAGTGTAGAGTAGAAAGGCATTTGATTTGTTTATCCACTTATCAATTGGCGAACATTTGGGCTGTATCTACTTCTTCTGTATCTACTTCTGTATCTACTAATATGAATACACTTGCTGTGAACATGTGTATGTGTTCATTTGAACATGTATTGATTTGAACATCTGTTTATACTCTTTTGGAATACACCTAAGTGTTCAATTGCTAAAAGACGATCTGTTGCTATACAGAACTGTAGTTGTAACACACCCTAGACATTAAGAAAACCAGTGGTCAGTTTCTCTGAATTGCACTACAGCTACTAGCCAAAATTTTCATGTGCCCACACTACAAAGGGAACAGCAAAAATGGAGGAGCCTGTGATTGCTAGAGGAACTGGTCTGACTGTGAAGAGGGTTACAACAGTTACTACTGTCACTGCCATTCAAGAGCTGGAAGAGTATTCATGGGATATCAAGGCTCACTTCTTTGAATGTCTCTTGTTAACAAAGCAAAACCCAACATGGGCAGATGGCCAAGGACTCAAACTCCTTGGGATTAAATATTTGGGTTGCCTTATAAGGCAGACTCAGCCAAGTGAGGTGCTTTTACCAAAAAGGCACAAAAGTGTTGAGTGGAAAAGCCATTCAGCCAGCCTTACTGCTGTGGCCAGTACAGTATAGCAGACATACTTCTTTGCCAGTCTTTCTCAGTGTGAGCTTGTGGGTAACAATCTCCTCTCTTCTGATTTCCATAGGAGTAAATTTTTTCCAAGTTACAAATCTGACTTGTGGGAAAAACACACAGACGTCTTCCTCCTCTCTTCAAATATACTCAGTCTTCCAGCCACTAATTGTCAATTTTTTATTATGTGATAGACACTGTTAAATGTTTCATGGAAATTGCAGGAAACAAAATAGGCAACGTTTCTGCCTCCCTAGAGATTCGTTGTGGTAGAGAAAGATATAATACCTAAGCACATAATACACTGCGTGGTAACAAGAACTAAGTAGAAAACTGAGAGAGATTAAGGAGAGTTTCTCAGGCGAGAGTGCTACCTTTGCCCTTGCCAAAGCTATCTGGATGAAGACTTTACTGAGAGGAAGAGGTGGAGCCCGGGACTCCCAGAGCAGAGCAATTCAAACAGAGTGAGAAGCAAGGATCTTGAGGAAGCGGTGACTTTGCTTGAGGAACAGCAAGGAACCAGGGAGACTGGATGGAGCGATAATAGGAAGGGTGGTAGAAAGGAATGGACAAGTAGTGAGGGCTTCGTGGTCATAGTAAGAACTGCATAGAACTAGTAAACCTGATGCCAAAACCAAGTGAGGGAAGTCCACATCAAGGAAATTACACACAATTCCAGTCACAGAGAATATGAACGTCTTTATTAGCAAACTGATAGCCTAGGAATGCAAAAATGGTTTGGAATGGAAATATAGTCACTAGTAATGACCATTTTCATAGGTCAAAGGAAAAGAACCACATAATTATCTCAATAATTACTGATAAAGCATTTGATTAAATTCAACATTGATTGATGATTTTTTAAATTACAATAGATTAGAATGTGACATTAATGAAAGTCTTTAACCATGAGATGCTAGTGACTTACACCTGTGTGATCCTAGCTAGTTGGAAGGCAGAGATAGGGAGGATTGCAGGTTAAGGCCAGCTTGGGTAAAATAAGTTTATGGGACCTCATCTCAACAGAAAAAGCTTTCCACCAGTTATAGTGGAAAGAGGAAACAGGAGGATCAAGTTCTGTGTCGGTTTGGGAAAAAGGAAGACCCTGTCTCAACGACAGCCATAGCAAAAAGGACTGGAGGCATGACTTGAGCTGCAGAGTGCCTCCTTAGCGAGCACAAAGCCCTGAGTTCAAGCCTTAGTGCTGCCAAAATAAAAACTAAATGAAAAGACAAACTCGCTGATCTTATATACAGTTTCACAACCACAGCCTCAAACAAGCGATATCAGAACTATTTCCTCTAAAATCAAGAACAGGACAAAAATGCCTACTCTCAACACTTCTATTCAACATCTTTCCGGAGACTAGTCACTAAGACAAGAAAAAAGATGCACTAAACTGGCGCAACTATATCCATGGTACCAACACCACTTCCTATCACAGTTTTCATTCAGTTGTGCAAGAAAGCCAAAATATACATCCTCCCCATCCCCTCATATGGTTCTGCATTATATAAAACACCTCTAGCTTCATTCAGCCAGGAAACAGTCTGGCAGATCCTTCAAAGCTGAAACAGAATTACCATATGACTAGCAACTCTACCTCCAAAATAAAAACATATGTCCACCAGAACTTGTATTGCACATAAATGTTCACAGCAGCATCACTTATCGTAGACCCAAATAGAAATCATCCAAATATCCATCAACTGATAATTAAGCAAAATGTGATGTATATGAATACAATGAAGTACCAGCATCAGTTAAAAGGAATGACATGCTAGTGCATGCACCGACGTGGTTGAACGCTACAAGCATTGTGGTAAGTGAAAAGAGCCAGGTTCAGAGCAGCACGTATTGCACGAATCCACTGGTAAGATATTCATAATAAACTCTTAGAGACAGAGAGTAGATTAGTAGTAGCTTCTGGCTGAGGGGACCAGAGTGATAGAAGGGAAACAGATAAGGGATGATGGGAACAATCTAGAGCTGAGTATGGTGATGTATCCGATCGATAACTCACAGTTCGTGAAACGAAGACTAAGGTATGCCTAATAAAATAAATCTATGAAGCCAGGCACCAATGGCTCATACCTCTAATCCTAGCTACTCAGGAGTCTGAGATCTGAGGATCACAGTTTGAAGCCAGCCAGGATAAGAAAGTCCATGAGACTTATCTCCAATTAACCACCAGAAAACTGGAAATGTCACTGTGCCTCAAAGTAGTAGAGTGCTAGCCTTGAGCAAAAGAGCTCAGGGAACCTAAGCCTTGAGTTCAAGGCCCACAATTGACAATCATGATAACGATAATAATAATAACAAATTAATTTAATTAATCTACAAAAACTGAAAAGAAAATGAAAGTGAAGGAACAGAGTGGTTCCTTCAAAGACAGGTTCATTCTCGATTCAATTCTAAAGTATACATGTGCTTTGTTTTTTAAGAAATGAATTTAAAAGGCCACAGTGACTCACATATAATGATTTTAAGTCCTAAAACAATGACAATTTTCTCCTCTGCTGGCATTGCCTGGTTTTTGGTAAAGCTGGACCCCAAGCCTCTTACGACCACAATGTAGACACACACCTGTCATTCACAGCTGTGCCACAGGATACCACTCTTGTGGCTTTGCTATAATAGACTTTTACTCCAACTGAGGTGAAGAAAGAATAAAAGGAAATCTAATTTCTTTACAAATAGCCACATGCAACTAGTTAAGGTTTAGTATCCAATTCTTATCATGTTACTTATGACCAATTTTGCACATTAAATATTAAAAGTATATGAACTTTTTATTCATGGCATTCCAGTACCAAATCAAAGCAATATTTGGGAATAGTTTTAAAAGTCCAAGTTTAAAAAAGCTCAAAACAAGGTCCACTGCCAGTTAAATTCTCACAGGAGCTTTCTATGTCCGTGTGTGAAGTTAGTTGCTAATTTTATAGAGCAATGAGAAGTCTGTGATGAAGTCTTTGATGAAAATGACAAATAATGTATTCATGACTATTTAGACCTCTTTAAAATGATGTGTTTTTAATGGTGACATTCTATTTTTGAAATGAAAGTGTTGAGTAAATTGTATTTTAGTTTATCTTTGACTTACCTAAAGACACTTTATTTGTATTTCTAGTTGAATCACAACTGAGAATTATACCTGACACTTGAACTTTTCTGACCATTCCCAGAACTCAGTCCCCCAGCCAGTAATTAAATTATTATAAATGAACAACTATGGATTTTTAAAAATCTGCTATGAAAAGCAAAAGCATTCTTTCTGTCTTGTGAGGGAATAAAATATAAAAGCATCCCCAAAGGAATAAAATATTAAAAAGTGACCATGTTCATGACTTCCTAGTATATGCAAACAACAAATGAATAAATTATAAGATCTCAACAGGACTGCAATGCAATTAGGGAGACACAATACATTCACATGGAAAAGAAAACACTTTGATGAGGAGTACGTGCTGCTGGCTGAATATTTATGTTTCCACCCCTTAGAATTCCTATGTTGGCATTATTAAGATTAATGTTACAAAGTGGTCATGCCTTAAACTGGCTACCAACAGCTCACATCTATAATCCTAGCTACACAGGAAGCTGATATCTGAGAATCAAAGTTCAAAGCCACCCTGGACAGACATATCTGAGAGATTCTTATCTCCAGTTAGCTAGGGGGGAAAAAAAGCTGGAAATGGAGGTATGACTTAAGCAGTAGAGCCCCAGTCATGAGTGAAAAAGGAAAGCAATAACAAAAGGCCTTGAAATCAAGCCTCAGAATCTGAAAGAAAAAAAAAAGTAGGGTCTTTGGGAAATGACCAGGTCATAAGTGCAGTGCCCTCATGAATGAGACTAGAGTCCTTATAAAAGGGACCCCAGGGGGCCTCCCCTCTTCTGCTGTGGGAGGACCTAATGAGAAGGGGCTGTCTGTGAAGCAGAAAGTGATCTCTCACCACACACGGAATCCCTTTATCTTGAACTTCTCCAGAGTTGGTGAAATAGAAGCCTATTGTTCTATACACGTATGCTATTAGCTCTATTTTGCTTAGTTATAACCCAGAGGAACTCAAGAACATGCAGGGGATGGGATGTTCACCCAACAGACAAGGCCCCTTAGCACGCACACAGCTTACGTTACATTATTAGCTTGTGTGCACAGTTGTGGAGACAAAAACTCACACATTTTCTAGCAAATAATGAGTGGCAAGGAAGAGTGAGGCTCATCGGAAGACCCATAAAGGGGGAGAAGGGGACCCCCAACCCATTCTACCTGCAAGGGAACAAACACTGTGAGATTCTGGCTCTCAGTGCCTCTGCCCCAGGTCATGACATTCAACCCCAGCCACAGGGTCCATCAGAGTGGGGTTGGTGCTAAGGGGGGTCTAGGGGCAGGTTCATGTAGCCCACAGGGATGGGAAATACCTGGGAAGATGGGATAAGTGGTTGAAAGGTCATATATTTGCAAACTTGACTAAAATAACCAGAGTCTTAATTCAGGATATTGGTTTCCTAAGCAACAGAGAGATTAAAACCACAATAAATTATGGCCACTCTTATCAAAACAGAGCGGTTACTGTTTTACAACAGGGAATTAGCACCCTGGTTGTTGGCTGCCAAACACAAGTCAGTGAGGGAAAAATCATCAGGCCTTTATCAAAGGAAAACAGAAAACCTCAACCAGAGTCCAAGGTCCAAGAAGACTGAGGTCCCAATTTCAGAGTTTAGAAGACAGAAGGCCTCACACCCCACCTCAGCCCAGCTCTGTCTCACTACTAGCAGAATCTTGCTGGGCAGCTCACTTTACCACTGAGCCTTTGATTGAACTCTTTGTAAAGGAGACATGTGAGGCTCCGTGAACAACTCCCAATGGGTTGCATTACTACTGTGTTCTTGGGTCTGCCTTTAGTTAGATGGCTAGCTCTTTGAAGAAGGCCAAGGAGTTTATTGCAGTACACCTCCCAAGATCCAAGACTCCACCTGTACAAGCTGTGACCCATTGTCTAAAGAGGAAGAGGTGGATTAAGAAGATGGCAGAAGATGGAGACCTTGATCAAATACTTCTGGTATACCCCCACAGAACCAGCACAGTACAAATCCCTAGACATGCCTTTTGGCAAACACTTGAGTTGTGTCTTTAAAAAAAAATGGGTCTATCATGAAGAAGAGCTGATGATGCAGTCATGCATACATTTTACATGTATGGACAAATACATAAGAATAAATCCTACATCAGAAGCTTACATGAATGTTAACTTTCTAAGAAGCTGTCAATTGGTTTCCCTAAACTTTCCTACCACTATACATTCGCAGCAGCAAAAACTGAGAGCTCTGTCTACTGTCTCTTCTTGTGAAGATCTGAATTATCTGATTGTTTGGGGTTGTTCGGCTTGGTGGTGCTAGTTAAAGCCAGTCTAGCAGGGACATGGAAGCGCTGTGGTTTGTATTTGTGTGACAGCTGATGAGAAGGGATGCCTCTCTTGGCTTTCATGGCTGACAATCTTTGGTGTCCTTTGGCTTATAGATGCATGGTTCCAATCTCTGCCTCCTTCACTTGGTCCTCTTCCCTTTATTGTCTCTGTGTGCCCTCACCTGCACTTCATGTAAGGATATCAATCACTGACTTGGAGGTGTACTCCAACCTGGAATGACTTCATCTTAACTAACTACACATGTGAAAACCCTATTTCCAAAGAATGTCATATTGTATAGCTCTCTAAGTTAACATGAATTTTGGAGAGAGGACAATATTTAACCCAGTACATCATCCCCTAACAAATAATATTTTGCAGTTGTATTGCTTATTTTCTAGATCCTCTCTCTATGCAAATGCTCTGCTATAAAGTATATGAAGATTGGGGTTTCCTTCCTTCCTTCCTTCCTTCCTTCCTTCCTTCCATCTTCCCTTCCTTCCTTCTTCCTTCCTTTCTTTTTCTTTTGTCTTCCTTCTTTCTCTTTCATTTCCTTCTTTCTGGAAAGAAATCTGGAATCATCTGGACCTTGTTAAGGCCCACCTTTTGTTTTCCAATTTAGTTTTAACTTGTTTGGCTTACCTGCTCATTCATTCATGAAGATTTAATACCGGGCAAAGTTGAATATCACAAATTACTACTTCATAGTAAAATAAAGCAGAACAAAAACCAGAGCAATGCCTGGCACTTAGGAGACACTCAGCATTTAGTTGTGTAACTTATACATAACTGTAATATGGAATAAATGAGAGGTGAAGACACAATGTGGTGTGAGGGAATCAGGAGGTGGGTGAAGAAGGAGCATTCCTAGAATGGAAATATCCCAAGGTGGAGAAGTGGGGGAGACAAGGCAGGCCTTAAAAAGAGAATGAGCAGCCTAGGACGCCGGAGGAGTGCCAAGAATCTATGCTAGTCCAGAAACTCAGTAGAGGACATGCTTCAAGGAAGAAAAGTCGACTTGTGTCTGATAGATACACAAAGCAGAAGAAGAGTGAGACTTGAGCCACATGGAATCACTAAGGACCTTGAAAAAAGCCAGATTGCTGGAGTTGGGGACCTGAAAGTCAGGTCAAACATACAAAAATCCTCATCTGGTTGGAAACACACCAAGACAAGGATAGTGATTATTACTGGTGGCTAGAAACCCTGGGATTGCCACTGTTTCTTCTGACTATTCATCTTTAGTGGATGAATAGGTGCCAATCTAATTCAAAGAGATAAACACCTATCATCTTAAACCATATGTAATAAAGTAGAAAAAATCATCTGGAATGTATTAAGGTTCACCTTTTGTTTTCAAATTTATTTTTACCTTGTTTAGCTTATCTGCTCATTCATTCATGAAGACTTAATACTGGGCAAAACTCAATATCACAAATTACTACTTCATTTTTTTCTTTATTTTTTGTCAGAATATAGATGATTTTGATAACACACGTAACGAATTCCTTTTTATTCATTTTGTGGTTATTGCCAACTGAACTCCTATTGTTGATGAGTTTGACTCCTTCCCATTTTGGCCCCTAACAAGCCAACAACAGAGCACTGTATAAATCTAAGCACTGGGCAAAACAAACTGACAAAGCCAGAACAATTGGGTGAAAGTAAATTACACAGAAAGAGTAGGAGTGAATAAAACAGGAAAAACCCTGTGGAAATTCTGGGAAACTACACAATGTTTTCTTGAGGAGAGATTTTTTAAAACTATTTCTTCATACAAAAAAATTGCCAATGTTTGCAACACAAAAATCAACAGCTAGAGGCTATTCATTTTCATTAAGTCATTGGTTTTGTTTTTAGAACTCAGTGGTTACTAAGTTGTTTCAACAAAATCGTGAGCACATCTTTCCTAGGCAGTGACCTGAGGAGCTGTGCTACCATTCTGTATAGCCATCCAGTTGTATAAATTGAGAACTTAAAAATTTTTAATACTCACAAGATTGTTTTCTCTAACCCTCTGCCTTTTTCTCAAACCTCAGATCTGGCAATGGTGCTGGTATATGTGTATGTATAATATATTATATTAATATAAATATTATATATATATATATATATCCCTGCCGTAGATCAGTAGTGATGCAGACAAAGGGTTTCAATTCACACTGATCACTCAAATTCAGTATCTAACTGAGTCTCAACCCAATACCGAGAAAGTAAATTCTGTCCTTTTGCCCCACATTAGTCCCAGCATGATTCAGAGTGGCCTGTGCAGAGAGAAGGGGTTCCGGGGAGTCTGGGCCATTGCAGCCCAAATGCCCAGAATGCAACAGAAATGGAGAACCCTTCAAAACCAATTTGTTTCCACCCTCTCCAGTCCCACCCTCCAAATAGTGAGAGAGCTCTTCATTATTTTCAAATGGATATGAGTTTTAGTAGCCAGGGTCCTTGTCAAACCATCTGTCCCATTGGTTTTTCCCTTTGAATAGACTTAACCCTATTTCTTCCGGTCCTCTGACACATGATCAGTTCTTGTTTCTGACGGAAAGATAAAAACAAGGCCCAGCAACACACTTGTCATAAAGCCACAGTACCAGTTCTCATTTCCAGGGAGGCCAAACCCCCTTCTGGCACGTAAAGTTGCTAGTCTGGTTCTTTAGAGTTACAACATTAAGTTCATGCTGAGATATGAAGAAAACCTCAACATTTCTTACCTCTTCTGTCCAGAAAACAAGGTGAGAATTCCGTCCAGGTCTTTAGAACACAGTCTTTTCTGTAAGAAAATGTAGCCTGCTTTATCTCTTCCTTAACACCACCATATATATATATATATATATATATATATATATATATATATATATATATATATATATATATATATATATATATATATATATATATACATATATATATACATACATATATATATACATATATATATATATACATATATACATATATATATATACGTGCACACACGTGCACACACACACACACACACACACACACACGCATGCATGCATTTTGGTTGAAGCACTGAAGCCCAACATTATCACACCTAGGAAAATCAACATGAACTTCATAAGATCTAATGTTATAGCCCATATTCAAATTTACACAAGTCTTCAAAGTAGTTTATAGAGTTATTTTAACATGCAGTTGAGGTTGATTTTCATGTTTCTTCTAATGTAGAAGAATTCCCTGATTTTATTTTGTTTTTCTGTAAATATTTTGGAGTTTTTTTTTTCATCTTTAGGTCTGTCCCAATTGCCTTGTTGATTCTCTCCCCTATCCTAGATCTGTCTGCTTTTGCCGGTGTTGAGTAGACCGGGGTTAAGCGCTGGGCATGTGACGATCACACAGACCTTGAAACATATTTACAGCATTGCATCAGAAACAGAGTGTGTTACATGTCCAGATGTTATATTTGATCATTCTGTAGCTAACTTTTTTATGTCCATACTGGAGCTTGAACTCCAGCTCTGGGTGTTGTCTACTAGCATTTTCACTCAAGGCTGGTACTCTACTGCTTGAGTCACACTGCCACTTCTGGCATTTTGGTGGTTAATTACAAATAAGTCTCTAAGACTTTTCTTCCTGGGCTGGCATCAAACTGAGATCCTCAGATCTCAGCCTCCTGTGCCGGGTGCCTGGTCAATACATTTTTTAAATAAAATTAACAAATCACACAGTGACCAAATCTGCCTTTTCAAATCGCCTCTGTATGTGATAAATCCCAGTGCATCTCCACACAGTTCCAAGCACCGGAGCAGCTGGAATTTCTTAGTTTAGCAATAATCAATATCCCTGGGAAGGGAAGGCTTTAATCACCTTTGCTGAAGCCAGCTTGCAAGGAGAAAAACTCAACCTTCACAAACTCTTGAGTTTACAAACTGGATTCCAGATTGAGACAGACTGTGAAGAGAGAAGGCAGCAAGCTTGCAGGTCAGGCCTCTCTCCTTGTTTGGAAGTCATTAGAGCCCTGGTCCAAGTACAACTCACCCAAATGGGGATTGAATTTTGCCTCACTACAGATTAGACCCAATCAGAAGTCCTGAGGTCACAGGGTTTGCAGGGGAATGGCAGGGGATGGCTGTTCATATTTTAGGAATCACTTCTGAACAGGGACTGTGCTATTGCTGAACCCCAGGGCAGCAGAATGAGGAACGAGCCTCTTGGGGTGGGAATGATGACTTTTTCAACTAGTTAGGAAGAATTGAGGGATGGAAGGGAGAATGGGATATTGTGAATGTACCTTGAAATGATTAAAAGCATTTCCACATTGAAATTTTAGATTGACAACATTTTTCACGGAAAAGGAGTAACTTGTCTGAGTAAATGTTATGCTTGTAAACTTGATCAGGCATTATTATGATCGGCTGTTAGGTATGGGATGCTTTTGCCTGTGAGCCATTTCTGGCCTTCAGCAGGTCTTCCTACAGGCCGTCTCCGTTCTCCTCGCTTAGTGGATATGTCAGTGCATGCAGCTCCTTATCACCACTTCTCTGTTGCTGATAAGAAAATGGGCTGAACATTCAATCAGTTCGACTTGCATAGGTATTCTTGAGTTGCATAAGCAAAACTGCTCTGAAGTGAACTGTCCTGTCAGCCTCTGGCAACACCAAACTACTTCTTGGGGGAAAGACCCTAATCAATATGAAATGTGAAAAGAGTTTTGTGAACTTGAGGCATGACATGAAATCGTGAAAGACTGACCTTAATGAAAATCTGTTTTTCAGCTGCCATTTCTGTTTGCCAAGGAATGAACTGTCCTTGTAATTGAATTTGAGAGTCATCTTTTGATGATACATCAAATTACAGGCAGGTAAATGTGATCTGATGAGCAGTTGGGTTCAAAGCTAGACATGCTTGGTTCCATTGTCTGTGGACATAAAAATCTGCATACTCTTTGGAAATCTCCCTGGCAGTGGCCAAGAACATACTGATCTCCAAGCGGTCAGGGATGAATCTGGGGAGAGAGAAAGAGTAGGGCAAGGGGAGGGGCTTCTCCTTTAATTTTAAAACAAATTCCCCTGGTGTTTTGCACTACATGGGAAAATGGTATTCATGTGACAAAGTGAATTAAAGGGCAGGCCTGTGTTCATTCTCCTCAGCTTTGGCTCTGAGGGACACTCCATTGAATGCTCTAAATAATGATGTACTTGGAATCGCCTTGCTGTGAACTACCTGACGAGTGGCTTGTTTTGTAGAGGCTTCAGATTTATTGAGACAGATTACACCCCAGTGTGTAAATCACTTTGTGAAAGTAAATCAGGCAGTTTTCCATA
Organism: Dipodomys ordii; assembly: GCF_000151885.1. NCBI lineage: Eukaryota > Metazoa > Chordata > Mammalia > Rodentia > Heteromyidae > Dipodomys > Dipodomys ordii. The sequence goes on along the minus strand of NW_012267259.1, from coordinate 11,541,170 downwards.
ATTCTCTCAGGCCTCTGGGGTACAATTTAATACACTAAAACAATAATTTACTATTAAGTGAGGCCCTTGGGGTGGCTTTTTCTTAGGAAATCGTCTTCTCATTGGGAGATGGATTCATTATGCTACAATAAAAGAAGCCTCCCTAGTTTTCTGTCTGCTCTTGTCATTCCTTGTTTATACATCCAAAAGGAAAATGTTCAGGCTTCAGGTTCGGAAGGTTGAAGTTCAATTCCTGTGTTCCTGGCAGAGGGAAGGCGTTATCTGTTCTCAGGGATAATGAGGAGACGTCACAGAGAGGACACACATCTCCTGGCACTGGATCAGCAGAATTTCCCCCCTTCAGCTATCCCAGCTTCAGGAGATGCTTTGAAGAAACGTCAGCCTTGTACCCTGGCACTCTGCTTCCTGACAGAGTTGTGACTATCAAAGCTTGCTTCTCTAAAACATATAGCTTGCGTTTTTATTTGATTTATGTTGTGGCCATCTTTTAAATGTTCTCAGATTTCTCCTTTGCAAAAAAATAATAATCACAATAACCCATTAGTGACTTAATCTTCAAGATGAAGAAGTAGGACTTGGAAGGATAATATTTAAATATTTACCAAAATGTATTGAAATGCAGACGAGTCATTTGAGAATGAGTAGCTTAAGTTTATTGAAAAAATTAATTACTTTCAGGCTTTGTAATTTTGTGCCCCTTTCATGGATAAAGACCAGAATTCCACCCACAATGCCACTCCGTGGAACTTAATATTCAAGAGAGGATTTAAATGGTTTGAGATGAAATTAAATCACATGCTTGGGTAGGCTGCATTATGAGTGACCTCCGAGCTGCATTCTTGGATTTCCCAGTTTCTGGTTTCCTCCTACATCAGGATGATGCACCTCCCCACCGGCCACCAGTCATTTCCTGCCACTCCAGTGGCCAGTCCCCTAGTAGCTCGGTAATCCCTCTTTCACACTTAGACTTTCCCATTGCATTATCAAGTGAACAGGATTTAGACAACCTTTCTCCTTAGGCCTCTTTTTCTCTTGTCCTGGCTCTTCTGCTTTTGAATTTAATTTCTTTTTTTCTCAAGCAGTTTCTCATCAGAAAGGACTGTGTAGTACAGTGTACCATGTTTATACATGAGATCAGAATTCATATTCTCCCTAAATAACCTGGATGAATGCCACGGTACAGAAGTGCCTTCCCCGAAGAGTTACGGATTGTCCTGTGTTGCTTTAGAAAACAGATTTGATTATGATAGAGATGTTTGAAAAGTAGATGAAGCAAAACTATATGTAAATTAAAGTTTGCTTTTAAAATTTCCCTGAATATTTTTTCTGCCTAGTGATATATAAAGATTCAGATTCAACCTATTCCTTCTTTTTCTGAAAACTGGGAATGTTCAGTGTATACTATTTATAGCTGAGATTTTTTTTAATTCACCAGTCTATTGTGAACATTTTTGCATATCATTAAATGCTTTATAACACCTTTTTTTTGGTGGGGGGGTCGTGGGGCCTGAACTCTGGGCCTGGGCACTGTCCTCCAGCTCTTCAGCTCAAGGCTAGCGCTCTACCACTAGCACACAGCTCCACTTCCGACGTTTTTCTTTTTGCTTATGTGGTGCTGAGGAATCGAACCCAGGGCCTCAGGCATGCAAGGCAAGCGCTCTACCACTGAGCCACCTTCCCAGCCCTTTATAACACCTTTTTAGAGTTACCTATTATTCTATCTTATGGATGGTCTGTCATTTGTTTTTTCAGATTCTTTTATTTGGGTCTAGGACTACTGTGACATATGTGTTTATGTACTTACATAGGTGTCTTCTTTCCTGGCTTCGTGATTTCTTTCTGTATGTAATAAGGTGGAGGTGTCCTCCGGCATGATGTTGCTTGGATGAGCCAGCTGTATGGCTTCTTTCACCAACAGGTGACTCAGCCATGGAAGTGATCTCAGGAATCCCCACGCATTGAGGTCACTTATTTATCAGATGCAACCAAACTCAAGAAATTTGCAGAAAGCTTCATAGTTAGTTCAAAAGCACAGGGTAGAAGCTGAATGCCTAATCTACCCATGCTCCTCCCATCCGATACGATCAGCTCGAGATCACCTGAAAATGACATGTTTAGAACCCTGCAAAGAACACACGAGTCTTAATTGTAAATGTGCACCTGTGCGTGCACGTGCACACACATATTATTCAAATTTATGATGAATTAAATAAAATTTACAAGTACATTGTTACTTGAAAAAAATCCTCCTCATCATATTTTACAGATGTGACTGCAATGTTCCATGTCATGTGACTTAGGTCTAGCTTATCATTCAGGTCCTTGAAAAGTTTCTAGATGAGTCGGGCAGCGATACAGGCTGGAGAGCAAATCCCATGTCTCTAAGGGCTGAGCTCATGCAGGGAGTCGTCTTGTCCCATGTCAAGTGCAGTGGTGGTACCTGGACCCCAGCTATCAAAGTGCTCACCTCTATTTCCTCTTCCCCCTTCTCCCAGCAGTCCTTGCAAGATGTTTGTCTGAAACCAGTGAGACAATGAAATAGTTGCTTCATCCTATCTTTTCCCAAGTGTTGCTGCCCCAGGCTCACAACCAAATACTAAGATGACAACCATCTCATTGACATGCCACTGGTCTTTGAGATCCAGGAAGGTCTTCAGTGCCAAGATGTGTAAAAAAAAGCAATCACCTGGAGACTGGGGTTCTGTGTGGGCATCTAGAGCCCCTTCCAGTGACTCTGTACAGTGAGGGGTCTATGCTGGAGCATTTTCCAAGTCATTCCAGGCGAGACCTGCATTCCTACCCCCTTTTGGCTCTGTGTACGATGGATAAGCAGCGTCAACACGGCCTCCATAGGACAGAGTCACTTGATGACATCACTTGGTTGGTGTCAGGAGAGACTTGTCATGTTGCTGCCTTGGGAAAATAAACGAGCGCTTACCAACTTAGAGTAGACAGATTCATGAAAGTCTGAGTTGCTTTTAGATTTCTGCAAACAGTTGTAAGCCTGGTATATTTCAAAAACCTAATAATACAGTTGTACTTTACATAATCGCCTTCCCTACCAGTTGTAGAAAACTATAAATAGCCCTCTTAATATGCAGAGAAGTGCTATACTCCAGATGTTCCCATGGTGAGGGACTCGAGCTATAATTTCCACCTATTTCCTTGGAGCTCTGAGACACGGAAACTTGACAAGTACATTCTTTCCTACTCCCTCCCACAGATTCCCACCAGCCCAGCCCCCAAGTCCCTGCTCAAGACAATTCCATGTCCCTTTGTTGGGGGACCCAGACTACCCATAGAGATTCCTGGGCCTCTCCTACCCCCAAAAGAACTGGTGAGAGAAACTAAGATTTTGCCCAAGCTGTGTCCTGCTTGCCATTTGTTCCCATATAAAGACTTATGGATATGAGTTGAATAATGGCTTCCTGGGTTTGTGATATTAGGGTTTATTTTCCTAGATGACTGCGTTATTCTGCCAACTTATAAAAGCATGAATGGGAGAATCTAAGGGGGAAAACAGTGCTTCCATAATTTGGATTCAAATCTTGACCAATAATTAGTTTTACTGTATTAGGCTGAACTAAAATTAGCAGCACTATTTCCATACACTCATTGTCTCCTCCAATCAGAATCCTATTTTAAGGCATTTTGGCCCTGAATTGCACCTCCACCCCCAAATATCATCTTCAGAGCTCCTATGGATGTAATTCCTTCTAATCCTGGACCTGTGTCAGAGAGGGAACACACTTGTAAACATTTGAACTTGCTGTTACACATTCTTGCACACCCACATACAGTCTTACAACATAAAACACTATTACACACTTGCACATGCCCTTACACATTCTTACACCTCCCTACTCATACATGCTCTTACACACTCAAACACATAAACACAATCGTTCATGCCTGTGATACTTTTACACATTTATACATTCTTACACACTTAAACATGCTGCAGCATAGTCTTACATATTCATACACATGCCAAGTTTAACATGCAACCACACTCAAACATAATCATACCTACACATTCTTGCACAAATACATATACTTTTACACACTTGATCATGCTTCGGCATACCCAAACACACTCTTACACATTCTTACATGCTTCTATACACATCAACTGAAACATACCAAACTCTCACCTTCTGGGTTGGCAAAGGTTAGGAGAGTTTAGGAGCTTTGTCAGACACATCAGTCTCAGACAAGATTCCCAAGGAAGCTGGGGATATGTTAACTCTCCCGTAAGACTTTGGGTCTTTGTACAGCCAGGCACTCTACAGTTGAGTTCGTGCAAATGAATTTCCAAGGTCTACAACTTACTTGGGAATCCGTTGTGAAGTTCTTGAGCTAAGTTTCACCAAGACTCTTTTCCCTTTCAGACATGCTCTTCTCTGTCCTTACAAACAGGAAGCTTGCTTTGTATGGGTGCCTCAGAATAAGAAAACTAGAGCAAACCCAGAGCATTTGAGACTACTATTTAAGCAAATAGCTAGAGTCAGGAAATTGCTATCCTACATAATCCATGAAAGCACAGATTTTTAAGTTGTGCTTTTTAGACCAAGATAGGTATTTGGACTATTTTAACCATCTTTTACCTCCTAACTACTAAGAGTCTTTGCCTCTCAAGGAAAAGCAAGCACGAAGTGAAGCTGTGTACAGAATGCAAGTCTCTGTGCTTCGTGTCCACAGTTTTTTGGTAGTCTATCTGGGTAGATGTGACTCCACAGACGATGCTGAACACATTCACTTGAGTCCAGGATGAAAAGTAGGTTTTTTTTTTCTCAAGTATAAAGTCCAAATCTAATTCAGTTGAATGGTAAGACAATGATGACTGGCTTTTTATTTTTATCAATTTGTTCATCTAAAAGATATTTTCCCATAAGTTAACTGAGCTTAATCAGTAGCCCCAAGGTCATTCCCAAGGATGTAAAATCCTTGGTTAGGTAATGAAAAAAACTGCTTCTGGCAAAGGCATACCAAAATGAGTAGTATTTTGGGTTTTCTCATGCTTCCTGGTAATATTGGGTGAAATAGCATGCCTTAATGAAATAACAAGTCAATATAATTAATCATCATTTACATCTTAATAAAACTGTTTTGGTTATATTATCCCCAAACAGAATTTCAATGACTCTGGTGACTGAAGAACACGTCTTTTCCTTTTGAAGGCATGGCTGTTGATGAATTTGAACGAGGACCTAATTTACTTCCATTGTCAGCTGACAGATTACTAACTATAATTTTTGATTATGGATTATTGAGTAATTTGAGGATATTCATTGGGAGAGACAGAAGAATTGAGTAGCATGACTGTGGGAAAATGCCTGCCATTTATTTATGGCACAATAAGTTTTAGAATTTGCAATAGAAAAGAGACTAGAACTAGAAATAGAACTGAAGCCAAACCCTTTCTTTTCTAGCAATAATAGTCAAGTGTGGACAAAGTTCTCCCTATGAGAGCCAATTCCAACAGTTTTACTTCTGTTTGAGACAATTATGTAAGAACATTTGAAATACATTTATGTTGTTTTAATCAACTGTGAAATCATAATAATTACAGTGATCCATCAATCCAGATAAAAATCAACACCTAACCTCTTGTGGTCACTGGCTAAACGGTTTAAAAATTCTAATTTATATGCATAGTTTTGTGGCAAAAAAGTTCACGGGTACCAATAATTACTTTGAAGCTTGCAGATATAATGGGATAATGCTCTGTGGGAGAAGGAGAATGGAAATGTGGGTTCTAGAAGGAAAAGGAACAACACAGAAGTTCTGAGAGTTTAGCAAAAGTGTGGTTCAGATCCTGTATAAATGAACAACAGTGGTTTTCAACTCTTGCGGTATTTCAACTTCGTTATTTATACTTGAAAGAGTTCAATCTGTAATGTTTACTTTTTGAAGTGTCAGTATTTACAGCACACTGGAAAGTATACTTTTTGTGACTATCTTAACTTACGATGAAAAATTTAAATGTCAACTGAAATGTATGGGGAGAGTGTCTTGCTTTGTTTTGATTGTATGTAAGCCACAAGAGAAAAATTTGGGAAGATTTGGGTTTCCTGATTCTAAAGAGCATGCCTTCTCCTTCCCCTGTGGATCTGTTGACTGGTGGCACTCCTCCATGATCAAGGTGGATGGTCTCTTTCCTTCTATGTGAGTGTGTGTAAGCTTACACACATATGGTCCCTTTAAAACGAAAGTGTCTTGTGGACCCCTACCATTGATTTAAACTATTTCTGGAGGAACATCAAAGTCAGGGGTGGTAGAATATTCCTGCAGTCCAGCGCTTAGGAGGCTGAGACAGAAGAACTGCAAAGTTCAAGACCAGCCTTAGCTACAAAGCGAGGCCCTGTCTTAAAAACTAACTAAAACAAACAGCAACAACCAACAGATGCTACTTAAAAAGCTCTGTATTTGATACATTATATTCAGAGATTTTATAGATATATAGCAACACATTTCCAAATCAAAAGTAAACCATAAAACCAGTGAAGTTATTTACTTTTTTTTAATCTAACACTGCTGTGGATATTGTTTGCTGACACTAAATTGCTACTCTCCATGGAGATGAGGATTGATCTTTGTAGCAGCCAGTTTTGCATTTGGTTTGAGTGACTAGGCCTATATTTGCTGGAGGGTGGAGCCTAATGACTTAATAACTCCCTCACCTTTTCTTGACTCAAATTCCCCTGAACCTTTGTGGATAGTGGTCTGAGGTGCTGTCCTGGGCTTCCCCTAGTGACATCTTCTTTTCCAGATCCCACTGTGCTTATCTCAGTTGCTTGGGACAATTATCTGCCTCTTGGTGACAAAAAAAAAAAAAAAGATTGCAAGCAATAGGCATGTACCTTACTGCTGGAGTGGGAGTTAGTTTTGGAATGGGATCTAGTTTTAAAGCGGTCCACAAATGATCTTGGACTCATCCACTTTTATTACATTTAGCATCAAAACAAAGATGAGCCTGTCACCGGTGGCTCACAACTGTAATCCTAGCTACTCAGGAGGCTGAGATCTGAGGATTACAGTTCAAAGCCAGGCTGGACAGGAAAATCCGTGAGACTCTTATCTCCAATAAATCACTAGGAAACCAGAAGGCACTGTGGCCCAAGCAGTAGAGTACTCGCCTTGAGCTGAAGAGCACAGGGATAGCACCCAAGCCCAGAGGTCAAGCCCCACAACTGACAATTATTAATTAATCAATTAAAAAATAATAAAAACAAAGATGTGAAAAAACGTGCAATACATATTATGAATTATGTGTGGTTTCCTATCACATCCTCCAACCTCCAGAGTTCTGTGGATGCCAATGAAGATACACACACCACAGTCTGAGCTGCCACACTCAACCTAACCCTGTGCACTGCTTACCAGTTTAGACAGCTCCAAGAAGACAGGTAGAAAAGAGAGACCATGAAATAGTATTTTCTACCTAAGCCACTCAAAGCAACTCAAAACAAAAACATCTCTTCTCATTTGCTTACCATGCCTGGCAAGGTGCCTGGTATTTTCAGGAAGCACTAAATATTTTGCTTGTTAAAAATCCCTATTTGTATAAAGGATCCAAGTTATTATGTCACCCCGGGTGGTCCTCTGATGATGGACTTTCTTGCCAAATCCCCTAAGAATAGTTTTCCTGGGCTTAAGGTCTCCATAGATCCCAGCCGGACCTTCTGTAGTCACACTGCTGTGGTTCTTTGCATGGGGGGAGGGGACGCCCTGGGGCTTGAATTCAGGGCCTGGGCTCTGTTCTGTAGGCTTTTTGGCCAAGGCTAAGGCTCTACTACTTGAGCCACAGCTCCACTTATGGCTTTTTGGTGGTCAGTTGGAGATAAGAGCCTCATGGATAAGTCTCATGGGTAATTCTGCCTGGGCTGGCTTTGAAGCACACACTTCAGATCTCAGTCTCCTGATTAGCTACGGTTACAGGAGTGAGCCAATGTCAGCAGCTTCTGCTGTGTTTCTTAAGCTCCATCATACATGCATTTATGCTTATTATATTTATACATAATTATGTATATGTATTATAAACATTCCCTGTTTATAATGAAACATATGCTATAATTGGACATATGTATTTCTAAGCTCCTTCTTCCTGTATATATTGTACACATATATGATAAACAATATATAATATAGGAAGTAATAAAAATTTTATATGCCATCCACGAATAAGAAAGTTGTATAATATCTAAGGAATGTGAATGAGTTTCCCAAAGGATTTAATTCATTCTCTAACTTCAAATCCACTTGGTTCTTTCTTGGCCACAAGACAGGGCAGTACACACATCCATCCAGTCTCCTGAACCAGAGCAGCGGGCTTGTGGTCCTGCCTCTTACCCGGGAAGCTCTCATCCAGTGGTGTCTGCTCTTCACCTGAGAATCCCTTGAAATAAGACACAGCTTTTTGTGTGGGACTCAAGGGCTTGCTCGCTCAACTCTCTGACTTGAGCCCTATGAATTACTAATAGGGAAACACTGGAGTTCTCTCCTGCTTGGCTCGTTCTTTTTCATTTTAAAATTCCAGGACATCCACACGATTCTAGATCAGAATCTGAACTCTGACAGGACAAGCTGTGTGGAGCACTGGGTGGAGTCTCAGCAAGGTCAGGGCCTGGCTGGCCGACCTTGAACTCACTGCACCATGCTGCGCTTCTATTCCTATTAAATAAGAGGATGTTTTACATGAAGTCCAAGGTTCTGAGGTCCCATTGTACTAAAAGTAGTAAGCTAAATCTTCTTCTAATCCAAGAACCAAGTACTTAAAATGTTTATAGGCCTCTCTGATCTACAAAACACTGTCTTGTTTGATTTCTACAACAAAGCCATGAGACCTTATCATATCATATTATTTGTAATGTTGAGCAGGAAAGCAGCAAGAAAGGTATGCAGCTGCTGACCCAGGACCTTCTATCTCAGATGTCAAATTTCTAAGTTTTCTCTCAACCTTTGGCTATCTGATTAGAAGAGAAATTTCACACTGTGAGCCCATAAAATTCTCTGTCCCCCCTTCATGACCACTTTCTGGTTCTTAGGGCTATGAATTTTTATATTTGCACCACTTATTCATTCACCCATTCATTCACTCACAGGATTTATGGGCCCTGCCACCCACCTTTGAAGTGCTGTACGGGGTATGTGAGACGCACACAGATGCTTCCCAAGGGCAGGTCTCTGCTAATTGAGAGAAGACCCACCACACAACAGGGTAAGGGGCTTGGTGGATCAGAGAAGGAGTGAATGAATGAAATAGCAAACAGGATCAATTGTGGGGTTGCATGATCATGACCATACCTCTTCTAGAAAGACTTCCCCTCCAGTGTAGCACCCGACTCAGCTTCATCTGCTGCCCGCCCACTCCTGCAGCTTGTACCACACTGCAGTTATCTTCTTTCAGCTTTACTTATTAAAAAAAACACAGCAAAGTCACATATACACAGAGTTACAAACCAGATTGTATCTGAAGGCTGGCAATACACCACAGCAACCCCTCCCCTACGCGCTCATCCTCATTCTTCCAAAAGAAGCCACCTTGAACTCTGAGATGCTGCCTCTGGCCATCACCTTCCATTACTACGTAATCTGCTTATGTGGCTAGTTCTGCCTGCCAAGAAGGGTCACCATTTTAGATATTATTTTGATTGGAAATATATTCCTCTTTTGTTTCAAACACTTTGACAGCTCTGCCATCCTTTATCTGGGCCAGATTTTGAACTTCCACAGATCATTAGGAATTCCCTCTTTCCCCCCAAACCCTCTCTGAAAGCACTCAGTTGCTGCTTCCTTTTGGCCTGCTGCTCCTTGTGCCTCTAAAACTTCTGTCCTGGTTCCAAGTTTTCCTCCATTCTACCCCTTCACGCTAGTGTCCCTTTCTTGGATTGTGTCTTGACAAGATCCAGAATATAGACCCCCCCCTGTTTATTTCCTGTGATGGAATGAATAGACAGCAGTGTCTGAGTCCTGGTACATCTGAATCAGTTCTGCCTAATGTTCAAGTTCAGCTGAGTGTCAAATTCCAGAGTGAATTCATTTCTCTCCATATTTAGAAAGCATTGCTTCTCTATCTTCTGCAGCCCATGTAGAGATGCCAGATGCCAGGCTATGTTCTTTCCCTCTGGACCAGCTTTTTGGATCATTTCTGTGTGTTGTTCACAGAAACATGCTCTGATGAGGACCTTCCCCTGTTGTCCCCAGAGTTACTCAACCTGGAGATTTGTGTTTCAGTTTGAGAAAATGTTTGGTGCATTTTTTTCTCTCCATATTCTCTGTTCTCTCATTCTGAAACTCCTATTAAGTTGGACCTTCAGACAAAACTTTCAATGCCTTTTGGCAAGGAATGGTGACCCACGCTTGTAGTCTTAGCTACTCAGGAAGCAGAGACCAGAGGGTTATAGTTTGAGGCCAACCAGATGCAACAGTTCATGAGAACTCTTTCTCAGCCCATAACTGAGCATAGCTAAACGTGCCTTTTGTCCAAGATAAGTGGAAGATGGAGATCAGGAAGTTCACAGCTCTAAGAGAGTGTAAGCAACAAAGTTTGTAAGACAGATTCCCCCCCCCACACACACACATCTCAACAAAAGAAGCATGGTATGGAAGTGCAAAGGTATACATATACCTACATGTGCCTCCATTTAATTTTATTTCAAAATTTCACTGAACTCTCTTCTCCTCTGATGTCCTTTAAATTTGTTGTCCTTTGAGTTTGGTTTATGTCTTTACTATTATAGTTTGAATATGAAATGTCCCTCATAGGCTCATGTACTGAATTCTTGGCTGTCCACTAGTAGTGTTATTTTGGGAAATTCTGGAAACTTTAGGTGATGAGGAAGAAAAGAAGGCAAGATTTTGACGGCTGTATCTGGTTCCCCTTCCATTCCTCTCCCTGCTTCCTGTCCACCATGAGGTGAACAGGCTCCTCCACACACTCACACCCCTAGTTCCTGTCTACCATAAATGGAACAGTCTCTTTTATACACTCACTCTCCTGCCTGTATCACTGTGAGCCTAGAATCAAGAGTTGAGGATTTGGGACTGAAACCATGAGCCAAAATAAATGTATATTTTCCTATTAGGAAAGGTATTTTATCACAGTAAAAAAAAAAGTTACTAATATACCATCAATTCATGTGAAAGGTGACAAAGAAAGTATGATAAATACTTGTATTGACTAACTCAGCTCTGTCTATGATTTCCTTACAGCAATTCTTGCTAATGAATGGCAGATCCTCCTTTGTCTTTAAGGAAGGCCTTTCTTGGTGGTTCTCTGGTTTCCATTTAGGGGAATGAGTTCTTCCAGCTATTTGCTTTGTGATTCTTTTATTCTGTTGTCTTTCTTCACTTATATTCTGAGTTAAAGTTGCACAGTCTTCCTGCATGTACATTTACTTCCCTTACTTCATTTGTTCCCTATCTAGAAATGAGTCCATATTCCAGCAAAGCCCCCTAAAGAGCACAGATTACACTCAGGACTCACATTGGGCTGGCTTGGGGCCATCTTCTGGGGCACATCATACTCAAGTCTGAAAGCAGATGTGCAACTCAGATCTAGAGCCTGCCTCTTCCCCCCACCCCAGGGAAGCTGCGTGTTTCTTACTGCAATGTTTCTGCTGAAGAGAAAATGATTCCAGGAGCTCAGTTGACAGGCAGAGAATGGTCACAGGCATATGTCCCTGGATTCAAACTCTCATTATCGAAGAGACTGCGGAGTCTTCCAGCCTCCAAAGGGCTTGACTTGGTTTACCACTCTTTGCCCTGGTCTGGTACTTATAGCTTCCATCTCTGCTTACTATTGGAGTTGTCCATATTGTTTCTGGTCCAGAGATTTTTCTTTTACTTAGACTCTGCTATTTCACTGCTTCCATGGAAAGTCATTTCCCATGTACACTGAACCTATTCATGCTATCATAAATGACTCCTGGGGTTCCATGACCAAGGAGAAATTTCCAGAAAACTGTGTTCTTGGTAGCTGAGTACTTTGTAATACTGGCTCTGAGTCTCTCTTTTTGGGGTGCTTGTTGTATTAAGGTCCTGTGTAGCTTCTTATCTTGAGTGCTTACATTCTGAATGTATTGGATGCTTATACTCTCGATGTAAGCATTCTAATATTGGCCAATCTGTCTATATATGTGCATAAATATATTTCCCCCTTTATCCCTGGGCTTAACTATTAAAGATGACAACCCCTATTACTGTTAGGAATTGTAAATGAAAAATCTCATTTTGTGCACTCAAGCAGATTCATTTAATCAAGTTCTCCTTGACTTACACAAAGGGAGTTTGAAGTTCAAGTTCATGCTTTAGAAGGCTTTCTGTAGGACTTTTTTCTCCCACACTGCACATCAAACTGACTTTTTATTCAATTGCTAATGATGTTGGGATAATTAAGATAAGGCTCTGAAACCTTGCATGAAGACAAATAGAAATTACATTTATATAGTTAAAAAGAAAAAATTGTCAAAGTGGTTATTTCAAGGAATGCATTAAGCAATCACATATTATCCTGAGCCAATTATTGGCTTGCACTGTGTCAATATCACAGTTTCAATCCACGCATTTTTCATAATGTAGTGTAAATTGGCTCATCCAAACAGAACAAAACAAAAAACTAAAGAAAGGAAAAGGAACCTTAATTGTAGGTGTCCTCTTTTGGGAATAAAGTCTTTTTAAGTTGCAGCCCTGTAGTAAAATTAGAGGGTGCTGGGCTTGTTTTCTGTTATTTCCTTTGCGCTGAAAGGTTATTTAAGGTTTTAACTCTACTGAATCTTAGCTTTACTATATCTGGGTGGTGTGGGAAGGAATTTAGAAATAGGAGTGAGTGGGACAAAAAGCAGGACAGAATGCAGGACAGATCTGCATAATAGACAGCAGCCTGGGGCAAGCTGTAGGCTCTATCACGCAAATGTGGACAGCTTCACCATCAGTGGTGTCTTGTTGGAGATGCAGATTCCCTGGTCCCACCTCAGAACTTGACTCATAACCTGTGTGTTGATGAAATCCCCATTCAGTTGTGAGACATACTTCTTGAAGGATCAGAGCTGAAATAAATATGTTATGAAGGAGAGAATGACTGCTGGATGCCAGTGTAATCTTAGTGTAATGTCTGTAATCTTAGCTACTTGGGAAGCTAGAATTGTAGTTCAAAACCAGCCTGGGTAGCACAGTCTGTGAGACTCTTATGTTAGCTACCTACAAAAATCTAGCAGTCAGGCTGGGAATGTGGCTCAGTGGAATAGTGCTTGCCTTGCATGCCTGAGGCCCTAGTTTCAATTCCTTAGCACCACATAAGCAAAAAGAAAAAAGCAGGAAGTGGCGCTGTGGCTCAAGTGGTAGAGTGCTAGCCTTGAGCTGAAGAGCTGAGAGACAGTGCCCAGGCCCAGAGTTCAGGCCCCACAACCGGACCCCCCCAAAAAAATCTAGCAGTCAATCTGTGGCTCAAGTTGTACAGCACCAGCCTTGAGTGAAAAAGCTAAGAGACAGTGCACAGGCGCTGAGTTCAAGGCCCAGAATGAGAACAAACAAACAAACAAATAATGAGAGAATGAACTGTTTCAAAGTCACTGAATGGCTATTTTACTAGGCATTGTTGTTCATCTCTGCAGCAGCTGCAGTTTCAATTTGCCTGTGATGAAATTCCTGTATTTGTTAATTTAAGATATTTTGTTTAGTATTGATAGATCATTTTTGGCTTCTTTTCTTAAAAAAAACTGAACAATGTTTGGGTTTTCTAAATCTTCTCTAATATATAAACATTTTTTATTAGCAACTGCTTTTATCCTTATTGTTTTTCTTTTATTCTTTGGACTTGTTCTGCTATTTTTTTCTACCTCTTCAGTTAGCTCTCTAATTTTAGTTTAATTCTTTTAACTTCTTATGATAAGCATCTAAGGCTATAAATAGTTCTCTAGGTATACTTTTAGCTGCACCTGAGAATTTTATACTCAATTTTCAGTTATAGTTTATTCATGTAGAGCACATCCACAAGTTTAATGTACTTATATAAAATTGTAGATATATGATGCTTGTTATACTTTTCATTTCTAGTTTGATTGAATTATGATTAAATATTTTAGTATATTACAGTTGGTATATTAAAATTTCCCATCAGCTACCGGGGATTCACACCTGTAATCCTGGCTATTCAGAGGCTGAGATCTGAGGATCACAGTTTGAAGCCAGCCTGGACAGGGAATTCCATAAGATTCTTATCTCCAATTAATTACCAAAATAGGGGGAAAGCTGGAAGTGGGGCTGTGGTTCAAGTGATAGAGCACTAATTTAGAGTAAGAAATGCTCGGGGAGAGTGCTCAGGCCCTGAGGTAAAGCCCAAGAACCAAGGTAAACATTTTCCATACAGTTGGATAAGTTGGTAGTTTCTGCTGTAATGCTGTTAATTTTTGTTATACGTATATTTGACATACTGTAATTAGTCACAGTAGGACACATTTTTTGAATACAACTTATTTTTCATCATTATTGATTACACATATTAAAATTCTTGTTCCAAACATCACGTTTTTAAATCTTGGCTACATTCTAAATGTTTTTCAGACCCATCGTCCAGTTCACAATTTTCCAGTCAGGTGTGCCTAAGCAGCCCACTGATTTATCAATGTAGATTTGTTACAATTTTTATTTATTGAAGTTCTCTTGAGTTTGATTCATTCTCAAATCTTATTCTTTGTTGACATTTTTAGACTTCCCTTTCAGGTTTAAAAACATTAGATGCAGTCAATATATGCTTATCACCTAAAAATGTGAATGTTTAAAACCATTTCTACTCATTTGGGTAAACACATCCCTACTCCTTTTTTCCCCCAGTTGTGGGGCTTGAACTCTGGGCCTGGGCACGGTCCCTGAGCTCTTTAGCTCAAGACAACTGTTTTACCACTTAAGCCACAGTGACACTTCTAGTTTTCTGGTGTTTAATTGGAGACAAGTGCCTCACAGACTTTCCTTGCCTAGACTGGCTTTGAACTGCCATCCTCAGATCTCAGCTTCCTGAGTACCTACTCATTTTGCAGCCAAATTCTTTCATCATTTATTTGAGGTCTAATAATACCTCAACTATCTAATTGGTTGGTGTATACTATTGTTGGTGTGTTTTTAAATTTACTTCTCAGACACAATTCTGTTTTTATTCCCAAGGATGGACACTTCATCTGACCAATGCCAGTCACAAAAGAATTACAGGAGAGAACAATGCCAAAGCTGAGATACTATATATAATAACCAATACTTATTGAAAAATATGCAAATACTGGATTGAGTACTTGGCATATGTAAACATTAATGGTCTAGGAAACTTACATTATAATGGAGGGACACTGACAGGAATGTGCAAGAAATTGATACCGTGCAAGGGGGAGAGGTGGCAGGTAAGCTCTAACCTGAGCACGGAGCAACAGAGGAACGTGGAAACATGTAAAAAAGAGAGTATAGTTGAGTTATCTTAGTTCTTTCTAGCTCCATAGCCCCTTTGTATAGAAATAAATATTTTGTAATAACTAATATTTCAAAATTAAATTCTTAGGTAATATATCTATCCAAGTCCATGATATCTCAAAACTGTATATAAGTGGCCTAATTATAACACGAACACCTATAATAACATTCTAAGCATTGTTTATCAATCTATGTCCAATTAGGAAACCAAACCACTCGAGGGACCTCAACAGAGGTTAGACGATGTAAGGTTTTAGAAAGGCTGGAAGAGCAAGCTGAAGAAGGTAGGGTTTTTCTAGAATCCATAACTACAGAGAATCATTACCTCCAGAAACTGAGGTAGCCAAAGGGAAAACTTTATCACTTAGAGCCTCTGATGGCCAGGCTACTATAGCCATTCACACCAGAAGGAACTTGGACGCTGGGGAAAATGTCTTCCTTACCCTTTGCCACTCCCCCTCCCCCTCCCCCCACAAGAACATCTCTTGGCAGATCCCCAAATGAAGACAGATAGGGAGGAATCTGGGAATGGAACTCAGGGGTTTCCAGACCCAAAGGTAGAGTGCAGAGTGTAGAAGGCATGCACAGAACCAAGAGATCATTGTTTCAATTTGCAATTTTTAAGCATAACATTTTGAAGATATAATGAAGAAGCCAGATGATTGAATCTGCTTTCAAATAAATTGGGCTTTCGTAGAAGGAAGACAGTGTTCCAATAAATATTGTAGATACTTTCTTCATCTGACATTTGGCAACTAGAAGGCAAAATAGCTGAATTGTCTTGGCTGGTGAGATTTTCCAAGTGGTTCAGTCAACATTTCATAGACAAATGTCTGAATAAACTTGAATGTGCTGTTAGAAAATTCAGTATATGGTTTAAAAAAAATCAGGCCAAAAGGCTTTGTGCTTGCCTGTAAAATGACTTTGAGTTTTAGGCCTAAATCACTGTAAAGAGCTTTATTTTGTCCATAGGATGTTCAAAATTGAAGCTACATGGACTGGGGCTGCTTCTAATTTTGGTCCCATTACTTCTGTCATTTGCACACCTTGCACACCCTCACTCCCACCCCCCACTAATTATGACAACCAAAAATATCCTCACATGTTTTTTTTGTTGGTCATGGGGCTTGAACTCTGGGCCTGAGCACTGTCCCTCAGCTCTTCATCTCAAGGCTAGCGCTCTACCACTTGAGCCACAGTGCCACTTCTGGTGTTTGCAGATTAGAGTCTCATAGACTTTCCTGCCCAGGCTGACTTTGAACCACAGTCCTCAGATCTCAGCCTTCTGAGTAGCTAGGGTTACAGGTGTGAGCCACCAGCACCCAGCTCACACATTTTTAATCTCCCCCACGGGGCAGTACTGTTCTTGTCAAGGGTATTGGAATAGTCATATACTGTGAAAAGGAGAATTATATGATGTATTTTATAAAAGCCAGGTTTAAAAGTAGTATTACAAAATGATTCCCTTTATTATTATAAAAAAAAGTTTATAAGCCAGGTGATAGTGGCTCATGCCTGTAATCTTACCTACTCAGGAAGCTGAGATCTGAGGATCCCAGTTTAAATTCAACATTCTGAGAGACTCATCTCCAATTAACCAGCAAAAGTCAGAAGTGGAGGTATTCCCAAATGGTAGAATGCCAGCTGTGAGTGAAAAAACAATGCAAGAGAGGAAGGCCCTCAGTTCAAAACCTGCTATTGGCACATACAGAGAAATGCTTATACAAACAAGAGAGCATAAGTTTTGCAATTGTCTTCATCCATCCATGCTGCTATAACAAAATCTCATTGGCTGAGTAACTTGTAAACAACAGAAATGTATTTCTCACAATTCTGGAGGCTACGATGTCTCTGATCAAGGCACTGGCAGGCTTGATGTCTGCTCAAGACCCATTGGTTCCAAGATAACGTTTCATCTCTGTGATTCAGATGGCAGAAGGGGCAAGACAGATATCTAGTGTGTATTTCTGGGGGTGATGGGAGGTAATGTTGGAGTTTTGAACTCAGGGCCTCACACTTGGTAGGTGCTCTAGCACTTGAGCTATCTCCTAGGCCTTTTTTGCCTTACTATTTCTTGGATTTTTTTTTTTTTTTGCCTCAAGTCACCATCTTCATGTGTTTAACTTCTCATATAGCTAGATTACAGGCATGCATGACCACACCTAGCCTCGGGGGCTGTTTTTTATGAGAGCTACTCCCAGAAATGAGGTGCTTGCAATCATGACCTAATCACCTCCCTTGAGTCCAGCTGCTCTGACACTGGCAGTGTGGTGCAGGACACGAAGATGTGAATTTGGCGGGGCGGAGACCCACACGTCCTGCCAGCTGTAGCAGATTTCAAACCCATGTTAACCGCGGTTATCTCCGACGTTAGATCTTTGAGAAGTGATTTTTTCCTTTGCCATTTTTATCTGTTCCTTTAAAGTTATTTATTAGGGAAATTTTAAAGTTTATTCCAGGGAAAAGGCAGCGTTATCAGTAAGCACAGGATCTGTTCTGCCTAGGGTTGGCTGTTTGATGCAAGATCTTGAAATAAGCGTTTACTCTCAGCAATGTCCCCCTGCCTCTTACCAGTAAACCAGTCTTGATGCTCGTTTTTCCTTAGGGATGGTGCACTAAGCACTTTCTGCTATCGACAGGTTTTGCTGGGCTGAACTAGGACCTGTTATATCTTTTTCTCTTTGTAGCACAGGTTTTTTTCTTTCCTTAAGATTGGGAGTTCTCGACACTTCGTGAGGTAAAGAATTTCACCAGTATACTTGTATCACAGATCTCAGCCTCACCCCTTCCCAAACAAGGGTACCCAGCTCAGAGTAGAATCATTGTTTCCCATTCACGGGCCAAACCCAGGAGGAAGCATCAGTGAAGTGCAGAGAGGAAAAGGGACTGTGTGAAGATGTTTGTGAGCAGGCAGGTACCACCAGCCCTGCTAAGGAAAACCAATGAGAAGGATGCTGGCCAGAGGTCTCGGCATTTGTCTAATGACTTTCTGCTGGGATTTACCCCAACTCTGCTGTCTCCAACCCCATCAGCAGACTATAAGACCTTGGCCATCAGATCAACAGGCAAGGGTGTGGTTGTACCTGAATACACATCTCCTAAGCCTGAACCAAGCCTGGGCCAAGACCAGGGATCATTTCCAGATGTGGGCTTCACATCTGGGCCAGCCATCAGAGGCTGTTGATTCGAACAAAGACTGTAAGCACTCAAACAGCCCGAAGGCCCAGAGAAGCCTGCCAAGGCCTGGCGAGCAGATGAGTGTGGAATAGACCTAATTTATGGATTGACGGGGGCAAGATATTCCCTGGTCCACACAAGTGCAAGTTATTTTTCTCTCCCAGGCCATGCTTTATCGCAGGGTTGAAGCAGCGTGGTTCTGGGCTGAGCAGAGCTCTGTCCTATGCACAGCCTCCTGCTGTTAGCATCCCAGTGCCAGGGCATTCCCCCGCCCCCAATTCATGCCACCTCTTCATTGCTATTTTCTGGCAATGGCTTGAAAATACAGCGTTTTTACAACTGCATGATTTAGCAGACCTTTGTAGCCCATTCACCCCACATAGTACATTTTCTTTCCTTTTTTTTTTTTCGCTGGTTGTCTGTCTTGAACTCTAGGCCTGGGCGCTGTCCCTGAGCTCTTCAGCTCAAGGCAAGTGCTCTACCACTTGAGCCACAGCACCACTTCCAGTTTTCTGGTAGTTAGTTGGATAAGAGTCACACAGACTTTCCTGCCTGGGCTGGCTTTGAACTGTGATCCTCAGATCTCAGCCTCCTGAGTAGCTAGGATTACAGGCATGAACCACCAAGGCCGAGCTGGAGTACATTTCCTTTAGTGCATAACAATGTCACTTGAGAATTTCCCCCACTAAAAGAGAGACAAATGAAGAGACTCTGTAAGCAATCTCCTTTGGAAGATGTCAAGATAGTTGTGACTGGGAGCAGAATCCTGCATGCTGAGGAAAGGGACGCTGTGCTTTCTGCTAAGGAGTTATGAGCCAAGTTGTACCCCTGCTCCCTCAGAGTTGCATGCTCAAGTCCTGCCCCTCAGTATTTCACAGTGTGATGGCATTTGCGGGGCAGACAAGGGACAATGTGGAGGGAGGGAGATCTACAAGCCAAGGAGAGGGGCCTTAGAAGAAACCTAGCCTGCCAGCACCTTGACCTTCCACCTGCAGCCTCCAAACTCTTGAGAAAACCCATTTCTATCCTTTAAGCCACTCAGACTCTAGTGCAGTGCTACAGCAGCCCAGGGAGACTCTCCAAGAGATGGGGTCGTGAACCTGCAGCGTGAGGTGCCGGACCCAGGCACCTCGCGGGGTGCCTGGCTTGCACGGCTGAGGCAGGCTGTTGGCCCCATGAGAAGTCCTGGCTGTGAGCTGAGCTTTGTTCTCATTGTCAGTGAGTCACTACCAAGGGTCACCACCAGGCCCCTGCGCTGTCATGGAGCAGCAAGGATAATGGCGGAGTCATGTAAGAGCTGCTGGCTCTCCTCCACACACAGAGCAGGCCAGTCGTGTCGCCCAACTCAACACCCAAGAGCAGAGGGTAGTGGCCCACCCACCCCACGCAGCCCCTGGGCTCTTCAGTACAGCTGGCGGGAAGTGTGAGCTTTCTAGTTTCCTTCTATGAAGCTGGGATGGTCTTATTTCATTCTAACTTGAGTGACATGTGGAATAAAAATGTTCCTAGCCATGTTACCTTAGAAAAGATACTTAAACTCTCTGGTCCTGATCCTTTTTGCTGTTTTGTTGTTGTTGTTGCTGATTTGTAAAATAAGGATGGTTGTTGTGAAGATTAAATGAGACAAGTTAGAAAAGTTCAGTACTTTCTGTTATTTATGAAGTATTTATTGAACACCTACTATGTGCCAGGTACCATATTATGCTGTGAAGCTATAATAGAGAGGGAGGTGGAGGAGAGAGAGGGAAGAAGGGGGGAATAAGAAAGGAGGAGGAGGAAGAAGAAGAGGAGGGAGAGAAAGACAGAGAAGGCCCATATTTCAGAAGAGGGAAAAGAATAAAGACAACAAAGTATGGCATTCTAGAAGGAAAAGGTAACCCACAGGGTCAAATGCCATGTGTTTTACTCATTCATGAGGCCAGACTTTGGGTCTGAGTGAGGCAGAACTCTAGGTGAACACTACATCAAGGAAGACACTGGAAAGACTGACACCCAGGGAGACAAGGCTAGAAATACCCTATTTACTGGCCCAGAGAAAGGATTAGGAAGTTTGTTTATAGACAGGATCCTGAGTGGGGAGTGGAAGCGGGTGGGGGGAGGCGGGGAGGGGAGAAGAGTCTTCTACTTCAAAACAAAAGGCATTTGGCAGTTCCTCAAGAAGTGAAGCATAGAATTACCATACGATCTAGACTTCTTCTCCAAGGCAGATAGTCCAAACAAGGAAAAGCAGGACTCACGCAGCCTGCGGTGCAGGAGCAGTCACAGCCAACGGGTGGAAAGAACGCAAGCATCCATCACTGGCTGAACGCAGACAAACACCATGTGGTGCATGCGTACAAGGGAATATTGCTCAACCTCTGATGCTGCCAGGCGGGGCCCCGGGATGCCAAATGAAGTAAGGCAGCCACAGAGGGACACACCCTGGAGAATGCCACCTACAGGAGGTAGGGACAAAGTAGAAGGGGGTCTGCCCAGGTGGGGGGAGTGGAGAGCTGGTTAGTACCCTAATCGGCACCCTCTTTGTGCTGAGGTGATGAGGAAGTTCTAAAACGGGATGGTAGGGGAGACCATCCCAGGGGCCATGCTGCTGCAGCACGCCCTTACAAAGGGGGGAAAGGTCGCCGTGTGTCATTAATTTACCGTGGGAAGGGAGAGAAGAAAAGGAAGGAAGGAGAAAGTACGCTAGCCGCCATGCAGAGCGAGGGGCGCCGGGCTAAGGTTGGCCTTCCGCTGCCCACCTTGCGTTCCCCACCTCTGGCTGGTGGCTGTGCGTCCGTCCGCCCTTCCCGCCGCTCTGGCTTCTTAGCTTTGAGCTATCACGGGGCCGCACGGGAATGAGGAGCAGGGAGGCCCGATGCACCCCCCCCCCGACGACCCCCTCGGGTGGGCAGGATCCGCTCAGGGGGTCGTGGCGAAGGCACAGTGAGGGGATCCCCAGGGCTTCTGGACGGGGGGAGGGCCTCCAGGCGCCAGGCGGGGGTCGTGCTGTTAGCACTGCCTTCGAGGAAGGCGGCTCGCAAACCTGCAGGCTCTTCTAGCATGTGGTCTGGGCAGCAGACGTGACAAGGACACAGTGAGTCGCGTGGCGGAGTTCTGTGCTGTGACTGACTTAGGCCTTCAGCCGCACCCAGCGGCGCCCTCCAGGGCACAGCACTGTCCTGAGACCTCCCCAGTCCTCCCTCAATCCTCATTCTGCTCGCTCTGATCCCACGGGTGGGATCCTTGTTGCACTCTGTTCCCAGCCCGAGGAGCTGCTGCGCTCGGAGGGGCCGGGCAGGTGGTGGGGAACACAGCTTCCAGGGCCGGGGCAGGCCCCAGGCCCCCTCCCACACACACAGGCTTTCCAAACCCGGACTCCAGGCCCCAAGGCAGACGAGAAGAGCATAGCAGGGGCTACCGCATGTTTAAAGCTTTTGTACGGAAAGGAAAAAATGGCTATCCTATGTTAACATTTTTTACTGAGAAATGGAAAATATACTTTTGTGATTCACATAACAAGAAAGACCCGAATTTCCTAATAAATACGTAATATATTTTACATTATATATATATATATATATCGAAGTGAGAGAGAGGAATTGAGGGAGAGACGGAGGAAAAGAAGAAAAAGAGATGGAGAGGGAAGGTAGAAAGGAAGGAGGGAAGGAAGGAGGGAAGGAAGGAGGGAAGAAGGGAAGGAAGGAAGGAAGGAAGGGGAAGGGAGGGAGGGAAGGAGGGAGGGAATGGGGGAAGGAAGGGAGGGAAGGAAGGAAGGAAGGGGGAAGGGAAGAAGGAGGGAAGGGGGAAGAGGAGAAGGGAGGGAAGGAAGGAAGGAAAGAGGGAAGGGAGGGAGGGAAGGAGGGATTGGAATGTGTGTGTGTGTGTGTGTGTGTGTGTGTATATATATATGATGGAGATGCATGAATGGAAAGAGTAAAGAGGGAAGGAAAATAGGAAGGGAGAAAGACAAGGAAGGAAGCAAAGGAGGACAGAGCGAGGGGAGGAAGTGAGAATGCAGAAGAAAAGAGGGTTTGAGTTGCTATAGATGGAGCAAAGTGTGGTTTGGATGGAGATCAAGCGGTTTTCTGGTTAAATATGATGGAATGAGGGAAGGCTGAACGAAGGTACAAATTAGTGAATAAACTAGATGAAGCTGAAATGGATGCTACTGGAGTTTGAGCTCAGGTCCTTGCTTAGTAGGCAAGTGCAGGGAACCTCTTGAGCCACATTTGCAGTCCCAGAGCTGAAAATGATAGTAAAATATAATCAGAGTCTTTCAAGTAGTGGCCTGTTCAGAAGTGGAGGAGCTACTGCCAGAATTCTCTTCTTTTCTAGGAAGGGTGGACTTACCACAGCTCTCCTTACAGCAGTCTCGTTAGCAGCTCCCACGATAGAAGCAAGGTGCTCCACAAGAACCCATCCTCCTGAGAGCAGAGCATGCTGAAATGAAAGGGAGCCACGGTCAGTATCTTTAGTTTACAGATTAATAAGAACTTCCCAAACTACTGAAGACATTATACAAAACTGTAAACCATCGAGATGAACAAAAGAAGAGAAAGAAGGGGCTTCTTAAAGTCATTCTTCAGGATGAGACAGATTACATCACACAGTTCCCGCCAGGGCTAAATTATAGAGTGTGGTGCCATCTGCCCTCGCGTTCTTCCTGCCACTCCCTGAAGCGTTTTATTCCAATTTATTTTAGGAATGCCCAAAGGTGTGTTTCTAATTTTATCCCTCTGTAGATCTTTTTATAGTAACTGAAATCTTGGAAAATATCTGTGCTATAAAAGTACCTCCTCTTCCTCCTCCTTTTTTCTTTCTCTTTCTTTCTTTCTTTCTTTCTTTCTTTCTCTTTCTTCCTTCCTTTCTTCCTTCCTTCCTTCCTTCCTTCCTTTCTTTCTTTCTTTCTCTTTCCTCCTCCTCCTCCTTTCTTTTTCTTTCTCTTTCTTTTTCTTTCCTTTTCTCTCTCTCTCTTTCTTTCTTTCTTTCCTTTTTCATCAGCAACAAGTTTAAGTCTCCCAATTTCCTGCTTCTCTGATTGTAACTCCTGCTATTTCAGTGTCAGCTGCACCTGTGTAGTTTGAAGAAGACATGGAAACTGAATGGACCACCTGTCAGGTCATTAGCAACACCACTGGTGTTTTCCAAGTCTGTTGTTTAAATGCCAGGGAAGAGTCCTTGCAATGTCTGGAATTGGAGGCCAGGAGTTCAGGTATAATATAAAATGCCATGTAAATAATAGAAGGATCTAAGCCATTTTTTAATCTGTGAAGAAGACAATTGATTTTTCCCCCTGAGTTTGTTGGGGGTCATTTTTGTGCAAAAAGAAAATTCTCCTAAGCAACCAAAATAAAGTGGTCAGCAGATCCTGCCAGTACCTGTCCACATCCCCTCTCTCCTCCCTCCAATGCTGACCAGGTCCAGTGCCAACTGCCAGCACCCGTGGCTGGGTCTGAGGACCTCTTCTTCCGCTAAAGCTCCCTTTGACATCTGTGCAGGAAACTGGCACTACTGATAGCAACCTCCCATTGATGATCGACAGAAGGTAGTGTCTACACAACCATCAATTCATTCTATATGCTCCTTTGAAATTCCTGTTGGGAACATGATAGCTCTTATTCTATCCCCTGTGCTTCTTAAACTCAACTTCATATTCCCTATGTCTTGACTCTGTCTTTCGAGTTCTTTCATTAGCTGTGTCTAAGAAACTGCTTGACCTCATCCACTAAGTGCTTGATCTAAATATTTAAATGATCCCATTCTTTCTTTCTACAAAGTCTGTTTCGTTCTTCTTTGTCTACACCTGGTCATATTTATCATTAGTCTCTCTCTGATGGTTCTGGTTTTAAACATATATTCTCTTTTAATTTGGGTGATACTGGTGGTTAAACTCAGGACTTTGTACTTGCTAGGCAAACTCATCACTTGAGTCTGAAACATATATACTCTTCTTTACGTGAGTCTTTTACTATCTGAAAGCATCAGCATTTGGTGTGGAAGCTTATTTTCAGTCAGAAGGAAATGTGTCCTTTCAGTGTTTGGTAGTTTGTGTGACTGTCAGCTTGTGTTCTCTTGTTTTTTCTGTCTGGATTTCTGGGAGCATCTCAGTCAGCTCAAGTCACAGCCATGTATGTATAGTTCAATTTTGCTATTGCCAGACACTTGCAGATAGTCAAGGCAACCGAACAGTTACCACCTCTGTAGCTTCCTCTGGTCTCTTTCTATCATCTGAGCCCTAGAACCTTTTCATCTCTGTATCTCACTGCTGCAGTACCACAAAGATACCACATTCTGTTCTGAAGCTTATGTGTCTGTTCCAACGAACGCCTTACCAGCCGTCAAGTTTAGCACAGAGGTCGTAACTATTGAAAGACTGAAGCTGGAGAATAAATTCTCAAACCTCAGCTTCTTTGAATGGGATGCTATCTTTCATCCTTACCCCACAGGATATGGGGCACTCATAAATTCTCAGGGTCAAAGGATGCTTTGATTCGGTCCACAGGAAGAACACATGACATATTGAGTTCCCTACATAAGACAGTTCATGAAAAGGCCCCCACCAGATGGCAGAGACCAGCGAAGGTAAATGACAGTGCTTTCCCACTGTACCAGACAGCTGGTTCACTGCAACACGATGGCCTTTCTTTGTGCTTTGTCAACCGTGGGTAATGCAATGGAGAAAACCCTTTAGAGAGTAAACCGTTCGAACTTGTCTGAGGCCAGAAGGAGGCTGATTTCCTTGGGTATGCCTTGGACTTGACAATTCTTCAACATCAAATGACAACCCAGAAAGCTGTGTAAAGTTTAAAGTCTGCTGTCTGCTTGTTTCTCACTGTCCCATTTCAACCAAACACTCTTGGAGGGCAGTGAGCAGAGCACATGGCTTATTTGCATATTTGTCCATGAATTTACACATGCATTTACACGTTCATTTGCCTATCCCTAGAGCTGAATTGACAATATAGTGATAAACAGATCTGAATTAAATATTAACCTTTAAGTTTCAAGTTAACAACGATAGGGCTACATTTGATACTTGGACCCTAAATGTAAAATATAAGCTACTTTAGGATACTAGAAAAATTTTTGATTATTAAAAGCAAATGAGTTTTTGTTCTTTTATGCAGTGTGAGTGTGTGTTTGTGTGTGTGTGTGTGTGTGTGTGTGTGTGTAAAATAAAGACTAGAAGAGTTGCTGTGCCTTTAGTAGCTCCAAATAGCTATCTTCCCCTGCCCTCTAGTGGACTCATGACAAATTACCAGAATCTGTACTTCGATTATTCTCAAAGACAATTTTCTTCATTTCTCCTACTTTTATTTTTCTCTTTGTTTTTTACTGTTGCTTGTGACAAAAGATTGTTCAACTCAGGATTTCCCCATGCTAAAAATAAAATGTGTCTTTCTCCTAGAAAATAGGTGTGAAGTCATCTGACCTTGTGCAGATTTAGAATTTAACTGAGTAGAATTCAGAAAGTGGTCCCTCTCAATTTTTTTTTGGGGGGGGTCTGGTTGTGGGGCCTGAACTCTGGGCCTGCGCGCTGTCCCTCAGCTCTTCAGCTCAAGGCTAGCGCTCTACCACTTGAGCCACAGCGCCACTTTCGGCTTTTTTCGTTTTGCTTATGTGGTGCTGAGGAATCGAACCCAGGGCCTCAGGCATGCAAGGCACGCGCTCTACCACTGAGCCATCTTCCCAGCCCCAAAGTGGTCCCTCTCAATCTGATGCTTCAAGGCCATTTTTCTTGGTGTAAATACCTTCACTCTGGGGTCCCTTGTACCACAGTTCCATCCAATCCAACAGAAAATGTTCACATTACTCCAGATGCATTCCACTACCTGGAGCTTCTCAAATGAGCCCTGAGCCTACCTTCACATTACCACCACCCCCAGACCAAGAGTAGCTACTTCTCATGTACCTTGGTCCTGCCTCCTTCATAAACACTAATGGTTTGGAGGTCTTCAGTCTTCTTTTTTTTATAATTGTGTTTATTGTAAAGGTGATGTTCAGAGGGGCTACAGTTATGTGTCAGGTAATGAGTACATTTCTTTTTGAACAGTGTCACCCCCTCCCTCATTGTCTGCCAGATTTTCCCTTTCTGACATCCCTACCCCCCTACCCCCCCAGTTGATTAGTTCATTTCCAAGTGTCTAGTGAATATCACTGCTGAATTAGTTCATCCTTTGTCCTACCATTTCTGTGCTTCCCCTCCCCAAATTAGATACATTTACATATAAGCAAAGGATACAGAAATCAAAAAGTGACAAAAGGGAGAAAAAATAGAAGAAAAAAAAGAACTGCAAATAATACAATGAAAACCTTTTTGCTTTCATTTCTTGGAGTTCATTTTGGTAAGTATCATTTTATATAATAATATGCACATAGCTATGGAGCCTTTGTGATCCTCTCCTAAGAATATCCTCCTTTGGTCTAATTCTGTGAATGCTTATAGTCCTGTTTAATTAATCATGTCCAAGTGCAATTTTTTGTCTTTCACTATCCATTGGGTTTTAGATTTATAAACACATTTTAGTTACAACAATGAGGGAAACCATGCAACCAATGTTTCTTAGGTTACTTCACTTAATATAAATTCTTTCCAAGCCTTTCCATTTCCTTATGAATGGGGCAATGCCATTGTTTTTGATTGAAGCAATGAATTCCATTGTGTATATATATCATATTTTCTTGATCCAGTCATCTACTGAAGAGCATCTGAGTTGATTCCATATCTTAACTATGGTAAAGTGCTGCAGTGAACATGGTTGTACTGGTAGCTTTAGTGTGGCCTTGTTTGTGGTCATTTGTGTAAATGCCCAGGAGTGGGATTGCTGGGTCATAGGGAAGCTCTGTGTTTAGTCTTTTGAGGAACCTCCACACTGCTTTCCAGGATGGTTGAACAAGTTTACATTCCCACCAACAATGTAGTAGCATTCCCTTTTGGCCACATCCCAGCCAGCATGTTGTTGCTAGTTTTCTTGATAATGCCATTCTAACTGGGGTGAGGTGGAATCTCAATGTTGACTTGATTTGTATTTCTTTTATGACCAGAGATGTTAAACATCTCTTTGTGTGTCTGTTGGCCATTCTTATTTCTTCTTCTGATTAGTCTCTTTTTATGTCTTTAGCCCACTTAGTAACTGGATTGTTGCTTCTTTGAGCTTTGTTTTGGAAGGGTTTAAGTTTTTGAGCTTTAAGTATATTTTATTCTTATTTTTTTTTGTTGGTTGTGGGGCTTGAACTCTGGGCTTGGGCGCTGTCCCTGAGTTCTTTAGCTCAAGGAGAGCACTCTACCACTTAAGCCACAGCGCCACTTCCAGTTTTCTAGTTGTTTATTGGAGATAAGAGTTTCATTGAGTTTCCTACCCATGCTGACTTTGAACCATGATCCTCAGATCTCAGCCTCCTGAGTAGCTATGATTACAGGCATGGGCCACTGGTACCAGCCTCTATGTATATTTCAGATATAAGGTCCTTGTCTGATGTATAGCTAGTAAAGATCGTATCCCATTCTGTGGGTTTTCTATTTATCTTGATAACTATGTCCTTTGCCATGCAGAAACTCTACAATTTGATGCAATCTTATTTATCCAATATTTCTTTGATTTGTTGTGTGGAGGCTGTCTTAAACAAAACATTTATAGTATGTAACAACCACAGTTCTTTCCAATGAAGCACATAATATGCAAACCTTCCCTTTTGCTACTTAAGTCTGCATTTGTTCTTTTAGCAAACACGAAATCTGATTGTCTCTTGCTGAATTTTCTGCCTCCTGACAATGCTAAATCATCTTCCTGTCCTCCACTACCAAATCAAACCTCTCATCTGCCCATAACAGAATTTTCTTATTTTAAAACAGATAATGGGCACTTTACTTTCATCTTAGCAGCAATCTGGACCATGAGCTGACCTCTAAGCAGAAATTTCAACCTGGATAACTTCAATAAGAAAGAAAGAGCTATTGGGCAGTGAAATGCAATAGGACAGCCCTGGGCCAGAAGTCAGCAGTCTTAATCTTAGCAAAATCTCACACCCTCTGCTGGCGCCCTGTCTGAATCATAGAATTTACCTCCCACATCTCTCTGAAGGGCAGCAGCAGGGGAGACCTTTGCAAAGAGGAGAGAGATGATTGCCTTGAGTGGACCAGTAAGGGACACCACACGATCCTAAGAACCTCTTCAAGAAACCATATTAAATTCCCTTTTAGAAATTAGTGTTCCTTTTTCTAGTTAATGGGAACCTCTGTTCACAATTTTGGGTGTATTGGAAATATCTTTTAAAAATTTTTAACAAATTCAATTCTAGATTTCGGTATCAATTTGCTAGGGCTTCCATGACAAAGTTCCATCATTGGAGATTTAAATAACAGAGATGGCTCCCGCCTGTAATCCTAGCTACTCAGGAGGCTGAGATCTGTAGACTGCAGTTCATAGACAGCCCAGAAAGGAAAGTCTGTAAGAATCCTATCTCCACTAAACTATCAATAAAACCTAGAAGTGGAGCTGTGGCTCCATTGGTAAGCTCTAGCCTTGAGCAGAAGCCACTCAAGGACAGAGCGCGGGCCCTGAGTTCAAGCCTCAGGACTGGCGCACGCGCGCGCTCACGCACAGGCACAGGCACAGACACAGACACACACAAAATCGAGAAATGTGCTGTTTCACAGTTCTGGAATTCATGGCATGACTCTAGTTACCAAGTTCCCATTTACATAAGAATAACACTTGTACTGAATTAGAGGCTACCATATTAATTTCATTATAACTTGACTTTTGTTATGGTTTAGTTTTTAAGGGACAAGGTCAGCCCAGGCTGACGTAACCCACCATGAAAGCCTAGGCTGGATATAAACTCACAATTCTCCTGCCTCATCTTCCTGAGTACCAGAACTATAGGTTACCCATTGTGACTAGGCAGCATCACTATTTGAGCCACTTGGTCAAAGTTGATTGGGAGTTTTATCATGGACTGAGCAAATTAATACACTCATCTACAGATCAATATTAGCTGACCCCCCAAATTTGTACATCAATTTTATGTCTGTATGAATATATAAGTTTAGAGAAATTATATGGATATTAAAGTGTGAGAAGTACCAACTCTGCATTAACCCATTTGGGTGATTCAAGCTGTGTGAAGCCACATGTTCAGCATGTATAAGGAGAGTATGAAGCCAGGATCTGTGCCTCACAACTATAAGCACACATACTTAGTTGGTGAAGATCAGAAGGATCTTAGTTTGAGGCCATCCAAGGCAAAATGTTTATAAGACCCCAGCTCAAAAAAAAAGCTGTTTGTGGTGGCATGGTGGTACATGCCTATCATCTCAGATACACTGGAGGTCTAAGTAGAAGGATCATAGGTCAGGCCAGTTCAGGTAAAACATAAGAGACCACTCTCTTAAAAATAACTAACGTAAAAAGGACTGGGACAATGGGAGACCAAAAGTCTCTCACGGCTGGTGGTCAGATGAGAAGTGCTGGGAATCCAATAATACAAAAGTGGGTGGTGTTTCAGGTTCATTTGCATCTGTCTTCAGAAATGAATGAATTGGTAAGGTGGTATACAGGGGCATGCATGACACAAACATTGCCACCTCTACGATGCCCCTTTTAACTTAGTAAGAACCACTTGGCTTTCCTACAGTGTCAATCCATAAATTCAAGCCAGTTGTATCATTTTGAATCATTCTTGCTCTTACCTTTGACCTAAATGAATAAGAAACCATGCCCAAAGGAAGAAGGGTACAGGGAGGGGGGGAGACAGCTGTGGCAGAGAGACCTCGAGGAGGGCACTGCCTGCTTCCCCAAGGTGGTGAAATGTGAAACGATTAACCTTTGGAAAGTCTGTGAGAGCACTTGGTATTTTCTCACTCGGCTGCAGCTGAAAGGTTAATTAGTTTGCCCTGGTGGAAGAGACAGACCTAAGATTCAGAGGCTGCTTGGATACCCTATCCTCCCATTTCTAAGCACAAGGCCCTCTCCATTTGGGGGGTACATATTCTAAGAAACAACGCATACCACTCAGGCCTTCCCTCATCCCCCAGTGATCCTCAGGGTCCCCCCAAGGCCCTGTGGTGCTCTAACAGAGGCACCTTCCATGCTCTACTCTGGGTCATGACTTGCCCTTTTGGTGATCTGCCCTTCTGGCTCAGGTGACATTTTCAGCCTGTTGCCATGTCAGTACTGCTTCCTTTGTTGGCAGGCACAGAAATTCTGAGAGGACCAAGGGCTGATGGGAGTTTACTCTGGCCTGTACTCCTTGTCCTCGGGGCAGCTACATCCAGACCTGGCATGCCAGCTCCTGAGGCTCCAGAGGTAAACATGTCAGTCAGAGCTTGTGGCTGTTCTGAATAATCAGTGTCCCATTCTAGATGTAGTGTTCAAGAGGGTGCCCATGTCCTTTCCTCACCCCAAGTGATTTTCTCTGCTCGTCCTCCAACAGCTGTGAATTTTCCACAGGAGTGAAGGAGGCTGTAGAGAAGTGCATGTCTTTCTCTAGGCCAAGACCCAGGCAGCAGTGCTTTTACAAGCTCCCACTGACTGACTGGTAGCTGAGGATACAAGCTGCATGGTGAAAGGTCCTAGGAAAGATGTCTCTATCTCTCAGTTGTCCCACAGTGCTGTTTAGGAAGCACCGGAATTATCCTTTGTGCTTCAGAATGGCTTCTTCAGTCTCTGTCAGCTGAGGCTATGGCTCTGCCCAAGGTGTCTAGATTCTGAAGCTCAGCTGAATTTGCAACCGGGCCTGTGGCAAAGCTGGCCTTGGTTCTTCTCTGTGACTCCTCCTCTGTGTCACCATTCAGGGATGACCAATGGTGTCTCTTCTTGAGTTCAGAAACACACACCTTTCCCTAGGCTTTCTGATCACCTGGACTGGTCCTGCAACCAAATGTCCTGGAAATGGCCTGGGCAGTGTTCATTGGAGGAACAAAGCTCTGAAGGGCTGGGCCTCAGTTTCCTCTGTTCCACCAATCCTGTCCCCCTGTCCCCTTGTAGTTCTCCCTTAGGACACTCCATATTCCAGGCTCCTCCATTGCTGCTAAAACTGGAGATACTTCTCCAGATGCTTTTCTCTCAGATCTGCCCATGTCTCGGGCTTGCAAGAGCCCTGACCACTCCTGGCCATCCAGGAGGAACTTTGGTGTGTGGGGTGAAAGCATCTCTGTGGGGGCCAGAGGGACAGAGTGAGCTCTAGCAGACCATACTCCAGCATCCCCCTGCCAGTACTTCCTGACTGCCATGGGGATTTCTGCTGTGATTCACGCTTCTTGTGAATCCCAGAATATTACCAGGGGGCTTCACAGCTCTGAAGTGTCACTGTCCTAGGCGCGCTCACAAATCAGCGCCAGGTCCCAGGAGTAAAGATCATCAGCTCATGGTGCAGGCTAGCTCCAAATGAGTCCCTCAAATGTGATTAACACAAAAAGCCTGACTCAGTTGCACAAAAGGTCACTACGATATCAGAACCTCTTGGTTCCATTGGGTTTCCCTGAAGTTATTTGGGAGAACAATCAGGTATTGTTACAGTAGTGCCTTGGGAAGAACTTATTATGGGTTGTACAGACTTCCATCAAATTACTAGGTCAGAGTCCTAACTCCCGAGGCCTCAGAGAGAGAAGGACCTCCTTTGGAAACAGGGTCCTCACTGTTTAAACAGATGAGGTCTCCTTGGCGTAAAGGTTAGAATGGGGAGCCAGTCATGATCAAAAATAGGGAGGGCTGGGAAGGTGGCTCAGTGGTAGAGCGCTTGCCTTGCATGCCTGAGGCCCTGGGTTCGATTCCTCAGCACCACATAAGCAAAACGAAAAAAGCCGAAAGTGGCGCTGTGGCTCAAGTG
Source organism: Dipodomys ordii (assembly GCF_000151885.1). Classification (NCBI taxonomy): domain Eukaryota; kingdom Metazoa; phylum Chordata; class Mammalia; order Rodentia; family Heteromyidae; genus Dipodomys; species Dipodomys ordii. The sequence continues at coordinate 11,508,728 of NW_012267259.1, read as the reverse complement.
GTAGAGCGCTAGCCTTGAGCTGAAGAGCTGAGGGACAGCGTGCAGGCCCAGAGTTCAGGCCTTACGACTGGACCCAAAAATAAAAAAATATAGGGAGAACCCAGAGCCCCCCCCACACACACATCTGAGACATTCCAAATATAGAGGATACCTAGATTTCTAACTAACAAAGACCACCTAAGGGCCCCACAGCATGACAACATGTGCACACACCTGGCCCATTATGGCAGAGTTAAAAGTAGAGCCAAGGGTCTGAGGGTTTCCCCAACTTGTTACTAAACAAAGAAGTCACCAGACAATGATAGGTTAGGACAGTTAGTCCCTCAAGATATATAGTCCCCAGTCAGGCAGTCAGACTTTGTACCCTGCCTGGCCCACAGCTCTCTTCAGAGGAATATAGTATTGTCATTTCTAATCAAAGTCTGCTTCTTTGCCATTATTAGATTTATCAGTTTTGAGAGGATGGGCTTGGCTGAGTAGTGTCCTCCAAAAGTTCATGTCTACTTAGAGGTTGGGAATGTGAGTTCTGGCGCATATAGTGCTCTTGCAGACATCATCAAGCTAAGACATGGATTAGGTTCTAAAGTCATCATGATCTAATGAGAAGAAATTCTGGAAGAGTCACAGCCACCTAAGAACAAAGGCTCCGTGATGACAAAGACAGAGATGGGCATGAGGCATTATGAGCCAAGGAATCCTAAGGTTGCCACAGCCCCCGAACCCTGGGAGAGATGAGGAGAGCTGTCTCATGGCCACAGTGAGGGGTCACTGTCAGGGAACATGGTCTCTGGATTTCCAGAATCCACAACAGTGGGAAAATGAATTCCTACTGTCAGAAGCCCCGTGGTTTGTGGTGCTTTCTGACAGGAGTCTACCCACAATCGTCCTTTCCTCAGCAACCCTCCCGAGTGAAGGCCTGCAGGACCTGAAGAAGCCATCACACACATACAGCCAAATGGACTCTCATGGCTGATGCAAACAGACAGGCTGCATTCTGTATTGCAAATTGCTTGATCCAAACAGATACGCTCACATGGGTAATGATGATGAGGTGGGTATGTGAGCACAGGAAATACCTGTGAAGGAAGATGGTCATTGTTCATGCATCTCCTAGGGAGTGGAGTATTGGATGGCATCAACCAAGACTCTTCTATGTATATGTGCACACTCACTTTTCTTCTGCCAAATGTTTTCCTATATTCATGCATTCAAAGTAGGGTTTGGAGTCAGCTCCCTAAAAAGCATATCCAAAGTTTATCCTTCTGGAGACCAAAGGCCTCCTAGTAAGTGTTAGGACCCGGTGAGCTGTATATTCTTCTGCAGCCAAAAGAAGCAAACTCCTAGAGTGTTGTCACAGCCAGGGCATTGTCTGTGTGTGTATATGTCACAATTTAATGAGCCTTTGGTAAAATACCTGGAATCTTCCTTCAAACAGCAATTCTTCAATGGCTTTTTCAATTTATTCCCTTAACATTGGCCTCATAATCTGTCAGGGCGTGCCCTGACTTGAGCTCATCACAGAGCCAAAACAATGATCAGTTCTGGCCAGGCACCTGTGGCTCAGGCCTGAAACTCGAGCTACTCGGGATCACCATTTGAAGCCAGGCCAGACAAAGTATGTTCGATTCTTATCTCCAATTAATCTGCAAGAAGCTGGAAGTAGAACTATGGCTCAAGTGATAGAGCACCAGCTTTGAGCATAAAAGCCACCCAAGAGGTTGAAGTCCTGAGTTCAAGCCCCAGTACTGGCACGTACACATGAGCATGTACATGTACACACACACACACACACACACACACACAAATAGGCAATTTTCAAGTCCAAAGAAACTAGATTTCCCAGATGCTGTTGCAGTGGGAACCATATTCTTGCTTGTTCCTTGCCCACCCCTCCATCCCTGGAGGACAAAAGCCACAAGGCATCCTAGGTGATTAGTTCAAGTCTACTGACGTGTGGTAGATGGTGCTTTCGCAAGCTGGGAGTGTGCTGAGCAACTGTATGTCTGTAAGAAAATCATAATGTGATGTACTGTTATGTGACAAACTTCAATATTTGACATAAATTCTGCTGACACTGCCTTTTCTCTTGCTCCTGAGATGTAAAAAAATAGTGGAAAAACATATCCTTTGTGGTTAATATTAATCGTTCACAGGGTTTTCTTCCCAAAGGGAAGCCTGCCAAGAGCCAGAGTGAAGGAGACAATGAGGATGAAAGTGACTCACAGGAACAGCAGGCACAAGAGGTGGGAAGTGGCCTCGGTGTTTGGCATGGGGAAGACTGGAGTGTGCTTTGGGCTGGAGACTGTGCAGAGATGCATCATAGGAGGAAAGGAGGGATGGAGGGTGGCCAGGAAGTCAGTGAGGCCAGGCAGTGGTGCAGGGCCACCCCTAGAAGGAAGGACCCACCCCCCTATACACACACACTGGGAGATAGCAGGGTGCCTTCCTCCTTCTGGATTAGCTTCCTGACTAGAAGTAACATTTCCAGGTTCCCTTGAGTCAGTGACCTCTGTAAAACGAGACTATTCTTGGTTCTCTGGACTTCCCCTTGGGCTGTCCCAGAAGTGACCCCTCTGCACAGCAGAGACCAGCACATGGAACCTGCTCAATTGGAAGACTGGGCCTGTGAGGTCACTCACCTGGGACACCCCCTCCCCCGCTCAGCACAGTCAACAGACTACAAAGGGTAAGGCTGAAAGACAAGGCCCAAAGTGAACAACATACTCTCATCCGGCCCCAGAGTCCCAGGATAGGGCTTTGTCCCGAGCAATGTGTTGTCAGGGAACTCCGTAGCTGTGTGGACAGCATACAATATACAAGCTAAGTTGGCTTCATTGTCACTAGGCGATCTTATCTTATGGAACTAACTTCTGAGCATGTCCTTCTCTGACAGTAGAGTCCATCTGAAGGCTGTTCCAAGGCTGTGATCGTGTGCTGGAATTATTCCAAGCATTCTGTGATATCCTCATCCCCCACTCCCTGTCCTTCCAAAAACCCTTGGTAAAGGAGAAGGAAGTTATTCATGTATACACTCCACATTTGTTATTTGTCACCATTTGTTGTTTTAGGGGCATTTGAGACAGACAAGCCCACAACATAGGGGAAGCCAGTGGCTAACTAGATAAAGCAGGTCACTTTGGCTTCTGAGGGAGATGTGTGCAGAGACTAAAGGGGAGCGAAGGGTGACAAGGAATGAGACCCCGGGGTCAGGCGCTTACAGCTGAGCCAAGGTGAGACCAGAGATGAGAGCCAGACAGAAGGCCGAAGCAGAAGCCTCAGTGAGGGAAGCACAGACACATGGATCCAACAGGAAAGAAGTTTGGTTGGTTCAACAGGAAGGAAGCCAGTGAGACTACTTGGTGGCTGTCAATGAGGAATGACTTTTTGCCCCAGGGGTTTGTGGCAATGTCTGGAGACATTTCCCCCTCACCCCCCACAAGTGTGGAAGGATGCTACTGGCAGATAGTGGGGAGGGGCTAGCGATGTAGAGTTCTAAACATTCTCCAAGGCACAGGACAGCCACCATCACAAAGAATGATCTGGACTAAAATGTCACTTGTGCAAAGTTAAGAAATCCTGGGATAAAGTAGCTGAGATAGCTCAGTTGGGAGAGCGTTAGACTGAAGAAATCCTGGGATAGATGGTGTGAAGGAAGCAGAAGTGATCTGGAGGTGGGGATGCTGGTGAATGATACTGGACTGTGTAAGCCATAATGAGGAACTAAGTTTTCTATTTTAATTTTGGGGCCAGTACTAAGGCTCAAACGCAGGACTTAGGTGCTGTCCCTTAGCTTATTCTGCTCAAGGCTAGCACTCTATTACTTAAGGCACACCTGGCTTTTTGGTGATTCACTGGAGCTAACAATCTCTTGGATTTTCCTCCCTAGGCTGGCTTTGAACCTGGGTTCCAAGATCTCAGCCTCCTGAATAGCTAGGATTGTAAGTATGAGCTACTGGCACTTGGCTAGAATTTTATTTTTTTAATTTTTTGGTGCCTGTCCTGGGGCCTAGATGCTGTCCCTGAGCTATTGTGCTCAAGGCTAGTGCTCTACCACTTGAGCTACAGCTTTACTTCTGGATTTTTGGTGGTTAACTGGGGATGAGAATGCCATGGACTTTCCTGCCCATGCTGACTTTGAATTGTGGTCCTCAGAGCTCAGCCTCTAAAGGAGCTAAGGCAATGGGCGTGAAGCACTGTGCCTGATACATTTAAATGAGCTACTTCTGATCCACTGATATACTTTAATCATTCATTAAAGGTATTATAGACCATGAGGCAAATAAAAGGTTGATTGTGTGCTTGACATATTTCTGGCTTACATGACAATTTTTATCAAGAATTGGTTTCATGGGTTGGGAAGGTGGCTCAGTGGTAGAAAGTGCTTGCCTCGCATGTATGAGGCCCTGGGTTTGATTCCTGTATGAGGCCCTGGGTTTGATTCCTCAGCACCACATAAACAAAAAGCTGGAAGTGGCGCTGTGGCTCAAGTATTAGAGCGCTAGCCTCGAGCTGAAGAGTTGAGGGACAGCGCCCAGGCCCAGAGTTCAAGCCCCACAATGGACCCCCCCCAAAAAAAGAATTGTTTTCATAACCTCCGGAGAGGCTAGGTACCAGTGGCTCACATCTGTAATCTTAGCTACTTAGGAGTTTAAAATCTGAGAATCTCAGAAAAGCAAATGACTGTGGATGAGCTTAAGGAAAGCCAAAGTCTGGAGATTGTATAACATTCCAGAAAGCCATCTCGTTTGATGTTCTGACTTCTTATCAATAAGTTGGGCTGCTCATTAGAACAAAGCACAGGTTTATTGGAAAAAGGTGTAAGTAGTAATGCCTAGAAAGACATTTTAGTGTGAGACCAGCTTTAGTCCATGTCCTTAAAAGAACGACAGGAATAACACCAGGAGTAATCTAGTCATAAGCAGATGGAAGAAAATTCTCTAAGTGTTCTGCTGTTCCCCCTTTAAAACACAAGAACACTGTGTTCTGATTTAGTATAAAATGAAGAAACTAATGAATCAAAGCCAAATAAACACAGTACTTTTTTATGGGTGAATTCGGGGCAGGGGATGTGGTAGCCACACAGCCTAGAAAATGGAAGGTAGCCATAGGGATCATTTCTTCTTGACAAGTGTTCAACCAGTCTTCTAGGAGGGAGGGCAGGCCTGTAGGGACTCGGCTGTGGATTTTTGACATTTGTGTGGCCTATAGCTCATCTTCAGGCTGGCTCAGACCCTCAAGTCCTCTCAAGAACAGCATAGCCATCCCCACACCCAAGTCAGGAATTAAGGGCCCATGATAAAGACCAGAGCTGGGCAAGGGGTTTTCTTGGCCACTGCTGGGTAGAGCCAGTGAATCCGGTGGTATGGGTGTCATAGTGTCCCCTATCATAAGCACAGAGCTTTGCTTACTAGATATAGCTCCTACTTTCACTTACTAATTAGGCCAATAGATTTGCCAAACTAAGTCTGAACTTGGTTCCAGTCTTGGTATTTGGTAAGGTAAGCTCTAAACAACAACTGGAAACTGTCTTTCAAACACACAGCAATAATAATCAACTACTAACAGATGGTAGTAATCAAAACACAGTTTCCTAGACTCATTTGTACAAAATGTGAGTTAGGGAGGTGAATTAATGAAATTCAATGGCAAGAAAAGGGAAAAGCTCACTTTCTACCAGCACCTCATCTTCTTAACAGCTGTTTCTCTTGATAGTTTGCCATGTAAAATGGTTCTTTTGCTGTGTTCTCAAGCCACTCTTACTTCTATAGCAGTGATGCTTAAATATGCTTTACTGGCTAGGAATTATTTCAGACATCCCTCAGTCTGATCACTGGGGGGTAGGTAGGTAGGGCTGACAGCACAGCCCCTACTTCTTACACAAAGCTTGTCTTCTGACGTCTCAAGAATGAATTAAAAAACACTCATGAAAGAGTGATCACATGGGATTCAATGTAGTTAAATAATAATGATTCCTTTTCTACCTTTTGGGCAGTGCCAAGTTTCAGGGTGTATTACACATGCTTTTTGTTTCACTTTATATATATATGTTTTAAAATCCTGGAGACAAGGGAGTTGGGAAATGGATGGGAAGTAGACATAAAATCTTTTACATTTCTGGTAAATATTTCTCTATTACTGCCTCATGGGAAACAGCACTATTACAAGATCAGTAGTCAATTGTACTTTCTTCTTCATTATTCTTATTCTGATCAGAGCTGATTCTGGGGCTTGAATTCAGGGCCAGGGCACAATCCCTTTGTTTTTTTAGTCAAGGCTGGTGCTCTCTACCACTTGAGCCAGAGCTCCATTTCAGCCTTTTGGTAGTTACCTGGAGATAAAGGTCTATGGACTTTTCTGCCCAAACTAGCTTCAAACCCTAATCCTTAGACTGCAGCTTCCTGCGTAGCTAGGATTATAGGTGTGAGCCACTAGCACTTGGTTTAAATACACTACCTTAAAAAGCTAAAAAAAAGATGCAAATGACTAATGTAATTTAGTACTGTCTCATTCAATGTAATATAGTTACATCTAACAAGTCTGTCTGTCCCATTGCTTTCTATCTATTCTAGGAAAACAGTAAGAAAATTTTCTTTGGAAGGAGAGGAAACTTCACCAGCAGGTGGTGCTATGACAAAAGCAACTGAGAAACCATACAGGGTGAGACTCTGGAACTCCTCGCCAAAACTAGTACTGTGTGAGCAGTGGCCAAGGGAGGGTTGAAGGCACACACATGGCAGCAAGTGGCTAATTCAAGTGGCAGATCCAACACTGACCAGCTGGGAGACCCTTAATCAGGATCTTCTATTTGGTTGTAAGCCTCACAAGAGGTTCTAAGCTTCTGTTCTAACCTCTTCTTCCTCTCCCTGAGCCCTTCTCTAGTTAAATAGATTTCTCTGTAGAAAGCAAGAAATATAGCAAGGAGGGAGAAATACAGCCCTTCTCCCTCATACATACTCTGCAAAGCCCTGGCCACTCCTCAGCCCTGCCTTTTGTTGGTTATTATGCAGGTGGAATCTAGTGAACTTTTCTTTTTTTTTTTTTTGGTCAGTCATGGGGCTTGAACTCTGGGCCTGGGTGCTGTTCCTCAGCTCTTCACCTCAAGGCGAGCGCTCTACCACTTGAGCTACAGCGCCACTTCCGGTTTTCCGGTGGAATATTGGAGATAAGAGTTTCACGGACTTGCCTGCTGGGGCTGGCTTTAAGCCTCGATCCTCAAATCTCAGCCTCCTGAGTAGCTAAGATTACAGGCGTGAGCCACCAGCGCCTGGCTTCTAGTGAATTTTTCTATCCAGACTGGCTTCAAATCTCAATCCTCTGAGGCTCAGTCACTTCACAGTTTTATAGGCAGTTCCACAGCGTCTGTAAGATGCTATCTTGGTTGGACAAATAAAAACTCCACCTCAGAAAGTAACTGGGGATGCTCTTATGCAAGAGCATGCAGACTTTAGTATGTTTATTCTTTGGTCACTCAACATGTGCTCAACAGAATCATCTGTTCATCTCTATGTCCTATGTACCCCAAGGTCCCAAAGGGAAAGTTTTATTTTTATCTTCACAGTGCTTTGTAGGTAGCAAGCACACTTCATGACAGAACAGACAGACAGGCCAGTGCCCAGGGCACTGGGGCACTCTGGAACACCACTTCTCAGTCTGTTCCTTTCTCCTTTTAGCCGCAGACACCAGGAAGCAAGTCCATGAGACCTTGCGGGTCCTGAGGCTACCCTTGAACATTAGTGGCTATGGGACTGTACCTGTTGGCTCTAGCTGACCAACTATACAGGCTCTAATACCTCTACGTGTCAGCAGTAGTAGAAGCAGCAGCAGCAGCATTACCACACTGTTGATCTAGGTCTGTTCCAAAGAGAACAGGTGAACACGGCCCAGAGGGAGATCTAAGAGCTGAGGAAGCCAGAGTGCTAGTCCACATCTCCAAAGGGAATCACTGGGGAAAGAAAGTACCTGGAGCTTGATGTGTCTGCTCTGATTCATGTGGAATGGGGCAGACGAAGGAAGGCAGAGCTCCTGAGATGGCTCCACTTCCAGTCCAAGGCTGATGCATTTGGGAAGATCAGTGCTTTTAGCCACTGGGTCCTCCACTGGCTGGAATGAGTGAATTCTTCTTCCATGACCACGGTGGTACCTCAAGAATCCTGTGTGCATACTTGTACAGAAATGAAGTCATTACCCCCAGCCTATGAGAGGAACAGAGCACCTCCCATCAACCCACAAGTCATGATATGAAGTGCCATCATAGAACCAGGCTGATTATTAGGAGCAAACCTCAAGGGAGACATGGGGACATGGAAAGTTGGCCCATCTGAGACAGAGAAGCCAAGAGTCTCTTTCCCATGTGCTTCCATGTGGAGGGGGTAAGAGGCCCAGAGTCTGGGAAGTGCCTGAGGAGTCAGCCTGGAACCTGAGTGCACCACTCACTACACCTACACTTGTGTCTGCTAGTGGTGGAACTCCTGATTTTCACTGTTGCAACACAAGGTACAATGGTTTGTTTATGTGATGATCTAGGGGCTCCTGGGAGAACTGAAAACAAACTTGGCTTTATGAGATGAGAAGATTTCTGGAAATCTCAATGAAACCTCTATGTATTTCCCCAACATAATAAAAGTAAGAACAAGAAAGGGTGTAACACCAGCTATTAGCCATATGGTCAATTTCAGTACCTTGTTCACTGTAGCCTGCTAGGTGTATTTCCCTTAAAAACAACAACAACAACAAAACCCCAAGACAGTAAACGTCTGATAGACTCCAAAGTTCCATCTATCTGTTGCAAACCCAAACCGGTGGGATCATCTGCAGGACATACCTGGCTGCTGAGACAAAAGCAGATGGATCCAATACTTGTAAATTTCATGTTTATTATAACAAAAATGATGACATGTCCATTTGTGCATTCTGCTTTAATATGACTCTGGGTATGTAAATGGTCTACTGGTCTCTATACAGTCATGCTGATTGTGGCAGCGGTAAGGAACACAATTAAAAAGTGTCTGCAAAGGTCAAGAGGCGTGGCTCAGGGAGGAAGGAAACAGGTTCCAGGGCCCAGGCAGGATCTTGCCCAGTGTCCTCAGAGCTGCCTTGTCTTATCCAAACAAAAATGGGTTTGCCAAAGCCTCAGCTGAAGGCGAGCTAGGCGTGGGGACAGAGCAGGGAGGGCTTCTCAGAGGGACAAGAAGAGAAGTCAGTAATTTAGGCTGCGTCCTTACACCAAGACTACAAAACATTTGAAGCATCACTATATAACACTGAGCTATTTACAATAGAAATTTCTCAATCAACTGTTCTCTCAGAGAAAATTAGTGAGTCCCAGTGACTTAAGTCACCTGACAGAGTAAAGCAACTCCTAGGAGTTAGTCTCCATATTCTACAAATGTCTATCATTTTCAAGACAAAAAAAGCCCCCCCACCCCGCCCCACCAAGAAATACAGTATCACAATATTATTAAATCATTTAGCAAAGGCAAGCTGGCCTGCCCTCCAAACAAACAAGACAACAAAAAGCCATTTTAAAAAATATTACATTATCATTAACTGTTTCTCTGTAATATATTAAACCTTTTGTTCTTTGTCTTTACACATCTGATATGTTAGGGGAAAAAAGTTAACAAATTTAAATCATATTCATAAAGCATCACTAGAAGAAAAGTGGTAATTATTTTTTTAAAAAAATAACCAACAGAAAGAGCCTACAGATTAGCTGCAGAGACAGTGGGGCAGTGTTTGGGAGGATGTGGAGTAGAACCCCTGGTTAACGTGAGCTTAGGAGACTGCTCAGTCTTTCTGGGTTAGTTTATTTTTATAGAGCAGTGCTCAGACTGGGTCATAATGGTGTGTCGTAATAGTCCGGCAGCTGGTCCGTGTGGAATTGCCGCTGTGGCGGTGGCTGCTGTGGCTGAGGTGGTGGTGACGGCTGCTGCTGCTCTTGGTGGTGTTTCATCATTTCTTTGACTTCCTCTTCTAGCTCTGGAGGGATGATAAACTGATCATCAGGATCAGGCTGAGCCGGGGCAGCAAAATAGCCTCCAGGCTTTCGAAGCGGGGCATCTGTGGCAACCTCTATCACATTGTGGCTTCTTTCCTGGGGTGCCACAGAGCCATTCACCCTGCGGCGCCCGATAGTCCCCAGGAAGTCTGCCTTCCTGGGCAGACCTGACTCGTCCTCATTGGCACTGATGACAATGCCCTCGTCGCTGGCCTCGGCTGGCACTTGGAGCAGGTGCTGCTGTCTCTCCTTCTCCTTGGCCCTGCTGCAGTGGATGTCCACTTCCACCTCCACACGGCTGCCATTGCTGAAGACGCCCTCAATGGGTTCTTCGTCGTCACTGTCAAGGCCATTGTCAGAGAAGGCACTGGAGAAAGTGGCGCTGGACAGCTGGCGTTGGAAGGAGTTGGAGAGGGAGACTGGGTGGAGCATGCATCGCTGCTCACTGGGGTAGGCGGGGCTGCTCTCATTTAGGGCTCCAGAAGACGGGGGCTCGTCTGAGGCTGTGGACCCCACCTCACTGCTCATCTCCGAGGTGGACAGCTCACTGCTGATCTCTGATGCCATACCGCTGCTGGAGGATGGCACGCCTAGCCCATCAGAAGGCCGGTCTTTGATTACCATGTTGACGGAGGGAGAGAAGATGCCTGGGCTGGGTGGTGGCACGCTGCTGCTGGCACTGAGCTCACAGCAGCAGAAGCTGTCCTCCGTGACACTGAGCTGAACCACCACGGCGCTAATGCTGTCATGGCAGCCGTAGCTCTGGGCTAGGGTGCAGAGCTTCTTGGCAGCAGCTCGGGCATCGGGCACGTTGCGCACAGCCTCCACAGCCTCCCCAATGGACAAGCTGTCCCACAGCCCCTTATTACCCAGGATGAAGAACTCATCCTGTGGGGTGAGGAGGACAGACTGCACATGGGGGCGAGGGACCACACTGGGATGGAGGAAGGTGTAGCCCAAGATGCGTGTGGATTCTGTCACTCCATTCACCTTGCCGTCCTGGAAGAAGAAGGGTTTCCAAAGAGATAAGCGAGCACAGAGCACCCCAGTTAACTGCACAGTTGCCCCGTGGGTGTCTGTCTATAGGACCACAGGGAAGTATGGGGTGGCCCACGGTGGTGGTTACCTTCTAGAAAGTTTTTAGTATGTAGGCCTGGGACAAGTGGAAAGTACTTCAGGCATTCACTTTACTAAGATTATGTTCATACTAAGAGGCAAGACCTTATATCTCCTAGGCAAGCCATCCATCCACCCTCAAACAGGTGCAGGCTCACTAGCTCCTGTCAGCGATGAAACCAGCCCAAGAAACGCACAAGTCAGGTTTATTTCCACTCTACTAGCATATGGAGCACCAGGGGACAGACAGTGAGAGGCCTTAATTGGTGAAGAAAATATTATGTGACTAGCTGAGTCAGAATTCTCATGTTTGGAGAGGCAGATGCTAAAGAAGAGGTGCTAATTCTTAAGATTTACTTAAACTTGATTTCTTAGGACAAGCGGGGAAAGCAAACCTCCCAGATTTAGTTCAGATGGGTTATGACACTTAAACAATACATGCATCTGCTGGATTCTCTCTTTTTAAGTTCAAGGTTCTCAGGCCCACAAAATGGTTTTACATGCTAATTTTAGCCCTTCTTTCCACAGAAGGCGCTGACTATTAGTATATGTCTAAACTGAGCAAGTCTCCCAGGGAACACCCCAGTCTTCCCACTCCCACCCCTGGCCTTGGACTCTGCAAAGTGTTTGCTTGTTCTCAGGGTAGCTTACCCCCCTCCTCACACAGTCTCATGATGCCACCCTTATGTGCAGGTGGCATTTTAGAAGATAAGTGAAACAGGGCATCTAGCACACTTTAAATGCTCTCTTTCTTGGGATGTAATTTTCCCCAAAGTGGGGGATTTGCCAAGAGCTACCTTTGCTGTTTTGGCCACACGTTAGATTTCTCCCAGCAGAACCAATGGTTTTGTGTACTGTATGTATGTGTTTTAAGGGTATGCCTAACAGAACCAAAATGAAAAACAAAACAAAACAAAGCAACATTCTCCTCCCTCCCCCCCAACCCCCCCCCGACCAATCAAGTGAGTAAGAGGAGAGGCAAAGAAAACAAAAGGTCGATCTGCAAACTGTGATTCAGTTATACGGTAGGTATCTTTAACCTTCAGATCACGTTGGACATGTAACAGTGATCACTTAAGTGCACTACAGTCTACATAATATCAGACTGTCTTTACTTCCTAACATAGTCTTCCATCCATTTAAATCCCCCTGCTCTTAGAATAGACAGACTAAATTTATCACACAGATGCATCTCCATGGGATCCCAGTGTATCTTAAGTTTTACTGTATCTTTCTTATGGCCCTTACAAAGCTGATCTGTAATTGGTCTTTTATGCTGCTGGACCAATTTTCAATGGTCTATGAACTATACATGATTCTGTAGGTTTTATCAACAATAGAAGACTGGAAGGGTTTTTTTTTTTACCCCACAATTTTAATAAGCATCAGTAAGATTGAGAACTTCTTTTGGGCAGATGTATATCTATGAAGATCACTGCTCTTCTCCAGTATCATTTTTCAGGCAAACGAAACCAGGTGAATTAGTAAATGTAGACTTACTCCAGGGTTTTCAACAGCATCACTGGTGCTATTTTAAGGCCAGAGAAGTAGCTCTTATGGGGTTGTCACTTCTATTGTAGAATGTTCAGTATATTGTATGAAGTTCATTGTATCTCCACCCTCTACCCACTATGTGCCAGTAGACAAAAGTGCCCTCAGCTGAGCACTACATGCTACTAAAATGGAACAGTAGGCAAGGAGAAAAACAACAGTTCCATAGACACTTGTTGTGTCCCAGTCAGAGTAACTTTGTAAGATGAGACCAATATGCTATTACTCCTAATTATGGGTGAAAAAATGGCTTAGAGATATGCAAACCAGCCCTAGGATTTCAGGAACAGAGCTCCTGACTACACAACCAGCGCTGTGGACCAGTGGCTGTGAACAAATGAGATGATACCCATGAAGTGCTATTCTACCTGGCCACTAGTACATGCTAAATTATCCTAGAAGCTACAATACCTTTACACACTGCATACAACTGATATGTGTTTCACAATCCTATAGGTTAATAATACTTTTACACACATCATACAAGGAATTTACTGTGGAACACTATGGATTCAAAAAACTAATTTTAAACCAATTCCAAAAAATGTTCTTTGAAGGCAAACACCCACAAACTTGTTTCTGCAATGGCTATTGCTCTCTGCCATTCCAGGAAATCCCTCTGCTCACCTCGGTAACAATGGCCTTGTGCTGCTTAATTCTCTTCAGCTCTTCTTCACAGCTCATGACGTAAGATCTGGACAGAGGCAATGGCTTCCCATTTCTACAGAGAACAGTTTGGCACTTGCCCACATTAGCAGAAGTCAAGGTAAAGGACCCTCCTGGGTCAACAGGGTCATGCTTGATATGACAAAGGACAGCAGCACCTCCAAGTTTCTGCCCAGCAGTTCCAAGTTTCCTGGGATTTAAGGAGATGGAGTGAGAACTCAAGGAACTCATGTGTCATCAGTTCTGTGTATCAATGGGAAGAGAGCCACCAGAATCTGAGGTATAGGAGAAAATGCCATATTTTCCACTAAAATCCAAACGAGGTGTCTGTAATGAAGGGGCCTTTGTTCTGCTGTGCCCAGCCTGCTACCCAAAGTTAATCACACTGCCCTAGCAACACACTCCAAAGATAGCAAGAAATTACCACTTCTTTCTCCATCCACTTCTCTAAATCCTCTGTTCCTAGGAGAGGAAAACTGAAGGGCCCACTTATTCCAGAATAGGTGTGAATACAGAATGGTTGCTCAGAAAAACCTGGCTGCCCTCTTCTTCTGAAGGATTGGACTGCAGCTGAGATTTGCTGCTAATCAAACACTAGGTGCTTATGATTTTTTGACCATTTATCATGGTCTTATTATTTGAAGCACCTACAAATTCTTTTGGCTAAAAAGAAGCAAAGATTACCAACCACAATCTCCATAAATGACCGTTTCTCTCAGACCCATGCTGTTTCTGAGTGGTATCGGAACGAGGCAGTTATAGAAACAGCCTCCCTGTTTCACAAGGGCAGGGAGACCCTCCAGCACTGCCAGCTCCTATCAGCTTCTAAGTGAAGCAACTGGCAATAACAGCAATGAAACTGGGCACAAAGAACATGCAGACCCCTAAGGATCAAAGTGCTCATCATGAACCTGTACCTTATTAACAAGAAAATAAAAGGCACACCACAGACCCTAGAGATAGGCCTATAATTTAGGTCTCCAAATTTGAACTTCCAGATATCCCTGACCAGATCTAGCTCCAAGGTGGCACTACTTTCTTTGAAAGGCGCAAAAAACAGGAAGGGTATATATAGCTACTAATAACAGGAATTTGGACTTCTCAGACTTTAATTCATTTTCTTTCTTTTTTGGTGGTACTAGGTTAGAACTCAGGATCTCATACTTACTAGGGCCTAGTGCTCTACCATCTGAACTACACAAGCCCAGCTTTTTTACTAGCTATTTTTAGAGCTGGAGTCTCCTGGACCTTTTTGCTCATGCTGGCTTCAAAGTGACTGTGAGTCTCCTATGTAGGTAAGATTACAGGCTTGAGCACTGGGTGTCCAGCTTTCAGTTTATAATTCTTAACCATTGAGGATAAAAAGTAGATCTCTTGGGAGATTTTGAATACAGACCGTGTGTGCATGCGTGCGTGCACGCGCTCACGACATTCATTTTTCTCTAAGACAAGGTGGTGACTATATCAGAAAAGCTGATATGACTGGTACCAGAACAGCATCTGGAGTTGCAGTGCTCAAGGACAAACCCTGTTGCACCACTTACTAGCTCCGAGGGCACTTTGCTTCACTTCTGTCTCATCCAAAAAATAATAGTAGCAATACCTGCCTCACTGGGAAAAACTGAAGATCTGTAAAGTATTTACATCAATGACTATACACAGGAAAAGCTCACTATGTATTCGTTAGCTCTTACAATTGTTCAATTGTAATGGTTCTGCCCCTGGACAGAGAGGTCAGGTTGGTGGCCAAGACTCCCACCCGACAACCTGCAAGACCACTTACAGACTCTGCAAGGGTAACCACTCACAGTGCAGGCATGGCTCTGAAAGCTGCAGAGGACAACACTGTGCAGCAGACACTTCGTACCCTGGTTATGAAGCCACCTCCTCTGGCAGAGAGAGGAGGAGCAGATTGCCACTGCTGCCACGACTCTTAGAGCCCAAGGTCATCCGTCACTCTGGGCCCCTTACAGCAAGAGTCTGCAAGATGGCATTTATACACAGTTCAATTCCAAGCCCTTAAGTTGGCAAAAGGATGAGCACTTCTTTCACTTAAGTGCTAGGAACAAATGTCAAATAATCCCAAATGACACTCCCTAATTTCCACAGTGAATGAGGCTCTGTTGTGGGTGGAAGTGTAGAGTCCACTAGTGACCCTGTCTTGAACACTGAAGAAGGGGGAAACAAACATAATGTGTTGGCCCCTAGACTGAAATCTGTCCACTTCCAAAAATCTGACCAATTCCAGAAAGACTTTTATAAGCCAGGCACCTGAGGACTCAAACTATAATCCTAGCTCTTCAGGAGGCTGCGATCTGAGGAGTAGTTTGAAGCCAGCTGTGGCAACAGAAGTCCAAGACTCTTATCTCTAATTAACCAGCATGAGAGCACTGGGCCCTGAGTTCAAGCCTCAGGACTGGTACACACACACACACACACACACACACACACACACGCGCACACACACACACACACACACACACACACGGCAAGAAAATACAGGAGGGCAAGTACTTCATGTTTTACCTTTGCATTACTATGAATGTGTTGACCATGTATTCTTCCTCGTTTTTTGTTTTCTGCAATTCTTCAGCCAAAATATCACTCATGGTACACTGGAGAAGATAGGGTACCTCCACATTCCGATCCCCATCAAATACACCATACAGGGCCTCTCGGTTGTCACGGAAGTTATTCACAGACAGGGCTGCAACACACAACCTACGAAGGAAGAATTGTGATAAGTGTACTCATCTTTACTTCCCCATGACCAACTCAACAGTAATTTCTAAGGATTTATCCCAGTGCTTCTTTCCTTATGACTCCAGACAAATTTATACATAAACTGAGTCCAGAGAAAGTTGTACTAACCAACTTCTATCTGCAGAGAATAATTAACATTCATTATAATATGATTCACTATGATTAACATGCATCATATACAACACATGCCTTTCCTCACCTTTCTCTTCTGATTATTTTGTTGTTGTTGGGACCAGGGTTGGAACTCAGGTCCTCGTCTACCACATGAGCCACACCCCAGGTCAGCTATGGGTATTTTTTTGTAGGAGTTATCTTATAGACTTTTCTGCCCAGAAAGCCATCAAACTGGAATTCTGTGGACCTCAGCCTCCTGAGTAGCTGCAACAACAGGCCCGAGCCACTAGGGGCAGGCACTGATTTTATTTATTTAAGTAGTTATACAAAAGGGTTTCAACTCAACAGTCAGATTATGAGTACACTGCATCTATATCAGTGGCACCTGATTTTATTTAAGCAGTCAATGAATAGCTATTCAGGAGAATCTGCACATCTAACCAAAACAGAGTGATAATTAGGAGCCAAGCTCTGGTATTCAAGCTACTCAGAAGGCTGAGGTCTGAGGACTGTGGTTCAAAGCTGGCCTGGGCAAGAAAGTTCCTTAGATTCTTATCTCCAATTAACTACCAGAAAACTGTAAGTGACACTGTGGTTCAAAGTGGTAGAGTTTTAAGGACAGTGCCTAGGCCCCAAGTTCAAGCCCTACAATTGAATGCCCCTTCCAAAAAAAATTAGAAAACATGAAATGTAAAGCTATATAAAAAGTTTTTAATAATTTTAAAAGGAAGTAAGACACATACATACAACTTTTAGAAACTGGACACAACCTGTTGTCTGCCCTGTTTACTCCTGGGGAGGAAGTTCCCAAATTGCATCAAGACAAGAGCTACATGTGAGGCAGATGGTGCTTGCTGGCAGCTGAGGGCTGCCCTGCAAAATGCTGGAAGAGAAGAGCTGCTTCAGCCACTGCGCACTGGAGGTCAAGAGTCTCTCTACTGCAGCTTCAAAGAATCGAAATGACCAAGTAATTTGTGTTCCAGAACTGCATGAAGCAGAGAAGCTGGGCACGGTGCCACCTGTCTGCCATCTCAGCACAGGGACATGTATGGCCCTAACTCTGAAAAGCAAAAGGAACCAAACAGATGAATAAAAAAAATATACCCAAAAACCTAAAGAGAGAAAAGCATGGACGAGAAAACAACAACAAAAAGGCATTAATGAGTGGAGGGCAAATGTCTATGACTTGGAAGATAGTCTTGGAAAGAGGACAAAAAAAAAAAAAAGAAGCCAAATGAGTATTTATGACAGACATCTGAAATTCAATGAAAAGTATAAAACTACAGATAAGTTCAATAAACTGCCAACAAGAGCAGCATGAAGAAAGCTGAGGCACATCACAATCAAACTGGTTGGTTTGTTTGTTTTCTGGTCGGTTGTGGGGCTTGAACTTTGGGCCTTGGTGTTGTCCCTGAGCATTTCAGCTAGCACTCTACCACTTGAGCCACAGTGCTACTTCCAACTTTTTCCTGTTTATGTGGTGCTGAAGAATTGAACCCAGGGCCTCATGCATGAGAGGCAAGCACTCTACCACTGAGCCACCTTCCCCGCCCCACAATCAAACAGTTAAAATCCAGGAAGGATGGTAGAGGGTGGACTATGGCACAAAGACATGAATGACTGCACACTTCTCTAGGAACATCAAAGATTGGGGCCACATCTTCTAAGAACTGATTTTAAAAACCCTAAAAAACCAAAATTAGAGGCCAACATAGATTTCTAAATTAGTAAAAATAGCTTTGAAAAGTGAAGGTGAACTAAAGGCACTTTTAAGAGATGGATATGTGGATCTCTATAAATGTAGTCATCACAAATGATGAAGGGGTGGGGACATCTTACTACTACATGCCTCTCCTGGGACAGGGGATGTTATTACCTGGTGAGTACAGGCCAGGCATGCTACAAAACATTCTATAATCTGCCCCCAAACCTCAACGGTACTGAAGTTAAGAAACACTGTTTTAGAAAATAATACACCAAATGCACAAGAAAAACAGAAGACAACAACACAGAGACAAACACTGGAGTAGTAATAATATTTGTAAGATGCTTATCGGTGACACGATATGATACAATACAATAGGACTTGGAGGTAAGCTGTGATAACTTAAAGATTATATTATAAACCCTAAGCAAGGATTTTCCAAAAGGAAATCTTCCTCTTCCTCTCTCTTACACACATATAGAATAGATGAGAAGGAAAAAATAACCAGCTCATGTAAAATACAAAACTCCCCAAATAAAAAACAAAACAAAAAAATACCAAACATTCTCAGTATACCTCTGCTGGCAGAGTAAAAGAAGCCACAGGAAATACGGCAAGGACAAAGGTGGCTACGATCCTGGGGCATTGTTCAGCTTCTATCTCCCTGAGCTTGTGGCAGTCTGCATCTATGCTTACTTTAGGACAAGTCACAGAGCTACACACCACTACTCACACACTTTTCTGGACTTAGGTCATACTTTAATACAAACAGTTTTTTGAAAAGAAATTGTGGAAGAGGAGTTATGCAGAGAAAAGCAGACCTAACTGATTACTTGCTTAATCCATATGGATAAGTAGGTAAGAAAAGTTTATTATCCAGGTTATTTTTAAAACACTTTTATATTTCACATCAGTGTTCGGAAATTGGAAAAATAAGTAGGGATTTGTAAGATACCCAATTCTTTAGTCTAAAAAGCGATTGCCTCTAGAAAGGAAATGTGAGCACTGTAATGAACACAGCTAACCCAATGGTATGTAGTACAAAGAACATGCTAATGAGGCAATAGCCAGAACCACAGAGGAGCTGAGGCTGGCCTGCTTAGGTTATTCTGCCTTTGCTGAGCAAAGGGAACAGAGGCTGAGATGGGGACTGTCTCTCCTCTAAGCAGCAGGCAGCCAAATCACTCTGTAGAGAAAGTAGGAGGGATCAGTGTTCCAGATCCAGAACTAGAGCAGATACTACTTCCTGTCCCAGAGAAAAGCAGTCAGCATGCAGCAATAGTACCACATTTTACATTCTACTTGCTAGTCAGCAATTCTCAATTCTAAACACTTTAGAATCCCTTACTTGGAACTTTAAAAAATTCAGATTTAATGAGTCTAGGCTGAATAATAGCTATGTGCTTATATTTCATATATCTGTTTTATGTAGTTAATACATAATTTATATAAACTTAATTTTTTTTAAGCCAGAGTCTCATTAAGTTCCACAAGCTGGCCTCATGCTGGAATGACAGGTGTGCACTACCATACCAAGTTGGGAATTTTTATTTTTAAAGTTTCTTACTCAATCAGCTGTGAGCTATTATTAGGTCTCCCTCCACTTTCTGTTCTTTCTTTATTCTCAATATTGTGCTGTTATACCTTAGGACTATTGTTGGATTCTTTACTTTCCTAGTATCACTTATTAGCATGCCCTCATATAATGTAAGCATGCCTGATAAGTTTGATAGCATTTCTTGAGAAAAAAAATCAAAATTTTTATTTAAGAGAGGGTTGGTTGGAGAAAGTAGGAAAGAAAAAGAAATTAAGGCAGAGAACTCTGTGACAACTTGGCAGCAGGACAAATGGATGACATTACAGGGAGTTGCCAACCTAATTTAGACTGTAGAAATAGCTCTGGTCACCAATGTGAATTATTTTAAATATGGACAATCAAAGCTACTTCTCCCTTAATGCTATCCCTGTTCTGCTTGATAAACAAGCTTCAGAGAAAGATAAAGGGTCTTTTCAAAGGAGCAGGGATGCATTTCAATACTTATGCCTTTTCCAAACACAGGAGTCTTACACAGATATAGTGTGTCAGTTACACGGTATCCTAGCAACCTCTCTCACAAAAGGGGAGTATGTGATGCCAAGCACTGCCTTAGCTTGGTGTTCAAACAGATGTCATAAAGGAGCCTCACTCTGGAGAAACATACTCAAAGAAACTTTACAGGAGAAAAGTGTGTGCAAAAGCCCTACGTTTCTTTGTACCCTACTAAAGAGAGGAACAGTTTTTGCTCCTAAGTTTCATCCAACTTACTTGTTTTTCACTCCTGAAGCTTCAGTGTAACCATGGCTCCACACTGCTGGGGCTCCAGATGCATCAGCTGCTGAAGGCTGATCGATCTTGAAGCAGCGGATATTACTAACAGAACAAAAAAGGAAAGAGAATCATTAAAGCCAAACAAGTGTGAATGCTACCTTTACTTGAGTAATAAAAAAGTCTGCTAGGCAGTCTGTACTTATAATTTCTTACATATAATTTTTAAGTACACAGCAATTTTTACAGATCACAGAGTCTTCATAGAAACAATTTTGTTTCTAGCCTGATCATTAAAGGAAAAAATAATCCTCAGTGCCCCTTCCCCATTCAATAATCTTTTCTAGTGAAGTAATTTCTGTCTGTGGCCTAGCTGAACAGCAGGTGGCAAGGAGCAATCTAAGGGGCACTGCAGCATGATGCCTGCACATCTTCAAGAATGAAGCACATACTCATCCACTCCAGCTCTTGTACAATGTATAATACAGGCACACTCTCCTGACTTGGCTTGCTTGTTCACAGCTGTGCTTTACCACTTATGCCAATCCTCCTAGCCCTACTTTTTAATGGAGGTAGAGTCTCACAGACCTTCCTTTCTGGGCTAGGTTTGAACTTCAAGCCTCCAAATCTCAGTCTCCTGAGAAGCTAGGATTACAGGCATGAACCACTAGTGCTTGGCTTAGATTTATTCTTGATATATTTAATAAAAGGTATGTGTAAAATTTATGCCTATATTGAACATAAACGTCAAAACGAATCTGTATATACTAATTTCTTGATACTTTCTCCCTTTCTTTTTAATCTGAAAAATAACATTTCTAGCTTGTGAGTATATTCAGATGATTTTATTATACATAATTCACCTTTTTTTGGATACAACTTTTCTCTAAAGCTAGTTTCATTCACTAACAACTTGACACAATTCTGAAACATAAAAATTTTGGGGAATGTGGCTTAGCGATGGAGTACTTGCCTAGCATGCATGAAGCCCTGAGTTTGATTCCTCAGTACCACATAAACAGAAAAGGCCAGGAGTGTTGCTATGGCTCAAGTGGTAAAGTGCTAGTCTTCAGCAAAAGAAGCTCAGGGACAGTGCCCAATCCCTGAGAGTTCAAGCCATAGGAGAGGCAAAATAAATAAATAAATAAAAATAAAAATCATATTTACAAAAAGTCCTCATGAAAAGGGAAATGTATTTTGATGATTGATCACTTATTCAGTCTTGAAAAGTATCCTTTCAAGAAAAGATTATTCTTCTTCTCCTTCTCCTCCTCCTTCTTCTTCTTCTTTTGAAGTCTGCTCCTCTTACTCTTATCAGGTAACTGAGGACTGGCCAGTGGAGGGCCTGAGGCCACGGTTTCACAGAATGGTGATCCACTGGCGGGAAGCCAGGCCTCCATGTCTCCTCAAGGATGCTCTGCTCAGCAGGCTTCCTCCACTGTACAACAAATCAACTTTTTCATGAAGTATTTTAAATGACAAGTGGGCACTGACCAGACCAATTCTATCCAGGAACTACTGTAAAGCTCTTCAAGTTTAGTTTGTACTAAATCAAAGATTGTATGTAATGGATCATTCATCAAATTTCTCTTCTTTGTATTTTCTGTGATACTGGACAAGCAGTGACTAATGTGGGTCAATGGTCAAAACTGCAAATGTGGCAAAAACCTGTAATCTTAAGTACTCGGGAGGTAGAGATTAGTAGTACGAATCATAGTTCAAAGCCATCCTGGGCTAAGAGCTAATAAAAACCCATCTCAAACCAATAATCTGGCCATAAGAAGCATTATCTATAACCCCAGCTACACAGGAGACACTAGGTAGGAGGATGGCAGTTCAAGTCTGGCTCTGGACAAAGAAACTATACCTAAAAAATAACTAAAGTGACCAGGAGCTGGTGGCTCATGCCTGTAATCCTACTCAGAAGGTTGAGATTTGAGGATGGACGTTCCAAGCCAGCCCAGGCAAGAAAGGAAAGTTCATGAGACTCTTATTATCTCCAATGAACTACTAAACAAAATTGGAAGTAGAGCTGTGGCTCAAATGGTAGAGCACTAGCTTTGAGCAAAGGACACTCAAGGACAGACCCTGAGTTTAAGCCTCAGGACCAGCGCAATAGACAGACAGACAGACAGATAGATAGACAGACAGACAGATAGACAGATAGATAGAGCAAAAGAAGTTGTGGGTATGGTTTAAGATCAAACACTAATACCAAAAGTAAAGATACTGTAACAAAATGAAAATTCAGAGAAGTTTAAAGAAAATAAAGACTACTCATACCCCTATTAATCAGAGAACAACTTTTTTAGCTTGTTACACATCCTTTCAGGCATTTTTTTTTTTTGTGGGTGGGCACGCACACTATTTTTAAAAAGGGGGGAATTACATATATACACATTTCTTTGAAATTTTTATTTCATTTAATTCTATTCTGTGGAGATTTTCCAATTTATACAATAGGGCTACATAATAACTCTATCCACAAGTGGAGCATAATTTAGTTACCTCTACTAAAAGACATTTAGAGTTCTATGATAAACATTAATACAAAACTTCTTGGTAACACCATAAGCAACTTATAAACTTATGATTCTGTTTGGGGTAGGGCAGGGTGGAGGCCCAGCGGGGAGAGGGGTACAGAGATGTCATACTTGCCAGGCAGGTACTCTATTAGTTAAGCCATGGCCCCCGACTTTTTGCAATAGGATTTCACAGTTATACCAGGCCTAAATTTATATTTCCCATGTAGTGGGGATGATAGGAGTATACTACTATGCCCAGACTTGCCTCAAAACATGATCCTGACCTCTGCCTCCGGATCACAGAGGATGACAAGTGTGAGCCACCACACCCAGCATGAAATTATTTAATGCTGATGATGAAGCAGTATTAATGAACTCTTTCCAAAAACACAGAGAGAACTTTAACAGGATCTAACTAATCCAACTTTTCCAGTTAAAAAATAATAATCTGGGGGCTGGGAAGGTAGCTCAGTGGTAGAGCGCTTGCCTTGCATGCCTGAGGCCCTGGCTTCGATTCCTCAGCACCACATAAGCAAAAAGAAAAAAGCTGGAAGTGGTGCTGTGGCTCAAGTGGTAGAGCGCTAGCCTTGAGCTGAAGAGCTGAGGGACAGCGCTCAGGCCCAGAGTTCAGGCCCCATGACCGGACCCAAAAAAAAAATAAAAAAATAAAAATAAAAAAATAAAAAATAATAATAATCTGGATTTTCAGTTCCAAATTGTTATTTCCCCGCCCCCCATCATCTCTTCAAAATTCTTCCTTAGTACTTGCATTAGGTGTTACCATCCCTGTGTTATCATGAGTCCTGAGATTTAAGTTCCTATTGTAGCTGCTCCTTGCATTCCTCATGTTATTTTTGTCCTTTCAAGTACAGAGATACAAACTGTGTTCACCAAGGTAGAGAGCAGTGGCCCCAGTATTTTACAGAATACCTACTTGAGCAGTTCCAGGGTTTTGTGATCGAGGGTGAGGCGAGGGTTTCCAGTCAGGTCTAGCTCCTGCAGTTTGGGAGGCAGGCTTTCAGGTAAGGTAACTTCGCTTAGCTCATTACAGCTCAGATCCACGCACTGAGGGAAGAAGGGGAAACAAGACATGATGAGTTCTTCCACCCAGCTCTGAAGGTCATGCTAATGCTCAATCTATATTTCTATTATTTTTAATTGTCTTCAACACTGGTTGACAGTTATTCCAAAGAGCTGCTGCCTAACTCTCATTGCTACCACTAAAAAATCCTCAAAATATTTGGGGGAAACAAGAGGGAAAAATAGTGCCACTAGATTTTATGCTGCTAATGTATGTGTCTGTTGAATGAACTACAATTTTCTAAAAACATGTTGGTTACAATATGAAGGTTATCTTTTCCAAGTCTACCCTAGGACTCAGCTAACAAAATTTACTTTGCTATACTCAAAATTCTCTTTTGCTCAAGGCTAGTGCTCTATCACTTTGAGCCACAGTGCCAATTCTGAGCATTTCTTCATTATGGTATTTTCTTTATACAATATTACTGAAGCCAAACATGGTAGTACACACTTATAATCCCAGCGCTTGTGAGACTGAGGTAGGAGGACTGTGAGTTTTGCATTTGCGGCCAAGTTAGGATATACAACGAGATCCTGCCTTTATGTTGTAGCTTAAAAGATTTTTTTTTTAAATTTAGGACAGAAATTGTAGAATACTGTAGAATTTATGACAATAAAAGTGGATTGGTGAAATAAAGGATGAGATTTTAAAAAATTGTTGTTCTACCAGATAGTAGTATTAAAACTAAATCATGTGCAGAACCTGAAGTAAAGGCATTAACTGAGCAATTCTTTTTACATCATCTTTCTCCCCCACTCTTCCTCCCTTCCTCCCATCCTCCCTCCCTTCCTCTCTGCCTCCCTCTACCCTTTCTTTCTTCTTTCTTCAGCAGTCACAGAGATTGAACTCAGGACCTTACACTCTGTAGCTCTGCCACTTGAGCCAAGTCTCCAGCCTCTTCTGATTTAGGTTCTTTTTCATAATGTCTTGTGTTTTTTGTTTTGTTTTGTTTTGCCCGGGGTTGGCTTGGACCATATACTACATATACCCTCCTATATAGCTGGGATCTCCACATTGACTTATTTGTTGAGATGAAGGTCTCACCAACTTTTCTATTTGGCCTTTTTTTTTTTTTTGCTGGGGGGGGAGAGCGTGATTGGGGATGCTTAGGATTAAACTCAGGGCTTCACAGATACTATTTATATTAAATATTATATTCTAAAACAAGAAACTGAATTACTCTATATGCAGGAATTACATGACATTGAAAGCAAGGTAAGGAAATTAATCAGCACCCAGGAGACTAATTTGGAGTTTCTGCTACTCTTTTCTCTGCAGGCTTATCAACCAGCATAGTACATAAAGAGCAGTTTAACACCCCCTTGAGAAAGATACCACTGCTCAGCCACCACTGTGCCAAGGAATGGACAGGAACCCTGAAGCTTTAGCTGTTAATATGTTTCCTGCACTGGAGGCAAAAAGGCATTTGCTTAGGTATTAACTTTTCTGGATTTTGCTTAGTTTCAGCCAAAATAGTGTTCTGTATAATCAACATCACAGTTGAACCACTCAGGGATGTACATCAAAAACAGCTGACATTGAGGGAATTCTGACTTTATGACACTCCTGTTTCAAATGCTTTATATATATTATTTCATTTCAGCCTTGCAACAGAAGTGACTCTCTTCCTCTTCTTACAGAGAGGTTAATTTTCAGCTGGGATCTAACTCTGAAAGACTTCTCTTTTTTTTTTTTTCCAGTCCTGGACACTGTTCACTGTCCCTGAGCTTTTTTTGCTCAAGGAGAGCACTCTACCACATGAACCACAGTGCCACTTCTGGCTTTTTGAGTCATTTATTGTAGATAAGAGTTGCACAGACTTTCCTCCCTAGGCTGGCTTCAAAACACAATCCTCAAATCTCAGCAGTGAACCACCAGCCCCCAACAAGAGTCTTACTCTTCACTTATGTGAAAAGTACGACAACAAAATACACGCATGGTCTTTCTGGCAGTCTGTAATAAACAGCTTAAAAATCTTACAGTAACATACAAGGTAACAGAGCTCTTAAAGAGCAAAGCAAAATATTCTATAATTTAAAGCACATACATATGCACATTTAGAAAATGGTTTATAAACACCTTAACCAAATAAATGTATTAAAAAACTGTAGTGATGAAAAATTATATATGCTAAAGAATATGCAAATGTCTGCAGAATTTCTAAATCTGATACATAAGGTTTGCATCAGAAAGTGCCTAAAAAGTAAATGGCTAAGGAGGACTACATTTTATCCCCAGTTAAAAGATTAGAATGTAAAACTGGTAATTAGTAATGCTTGACATAAAGTAAAAAGTATATTATATACAAAGGTTTTGGAACCTCAAAAAGGAACAGAAAGTTGTGAGGTGGCTTTAGTTTCTCTACCCTTGTCAGGAGTTAGGAGTTGAAGACTATCTCCTACCAATCTGCAGGCTCCATTTTGTTATTTCAGTTTTCAATGCCTCATTGTCTTCTTCCATTAACTGGAAATAACATTTCTTCTAATTATTTCCCTAAGTTGAAATGAATGTTTGGTGACAGCAATGATGCTATCTCTATGGGGGAATTATCACTGCTTACTGTGGTAGTGTGTGTTACCTAAGTGAAGGATCAGGGGTAGGTAGTGGTACTATTAACTTTTTCAAACTATTCTCACAATTGACTAAGCCTTCATTGGCAAATGCCCTGGAAATATGTGAGTCTAAGGACTACTCGATAAGGAGAGCAGCACTGGGTAACTAGAAGAATGTTATTCCAATCATTAGCGACAGAGCCCAGGAATATAAATTTCAGAACATCTAGCTCACGGTTTTGTTTTGAACTCTGATGACCCAACAGGGTGTCACTTTCAGCCAGGATGTAGTAACTACAAGGAGTCTTGATTTGGTATTAAATTCAACAAAGGCATAAACATCTTGAGCTAATGAGTTAGGAAAATCAACATTTTTTGCTGACTCAAAGCCTAGAATGTCTAGACTAAACTACATACCTTGATTTCTGGGAGCTGCATAACTTCCGGAAAGACTTCAAGGCAATTAGAGTGAGCAATCACCGTATGCATGCGCCTGCAGTTTATGACCGTTGTTGGGATGGCTTTCAGCTTGTTCCCACTGATATCAACTTCTTCAAGCTCCTCCAGTTTTGCCATTTTACTAAAGGAAATCCATGGGAGGAGTTGTTAAAAACAAGACATTTTTCCCCCCAGTGTTTGAGTAGCAAAAAAAAATCTACTTCCTTTCTTATTACAAAACAAAAACTTAATGTGGACTCTTCAAACAGACAACAAGGAGAAAAATGGTGGTTCTTTCCCCCCTAAAAAAAAAAATCTCTGTGTCAACCAAGTTACCTGGCAACAATTCATTTATTAAGTAGTTAGTCTGAACTCCAATGGAACTCCTACTTAAATGGGTTAAAAACTAGCATGAATCTAAAGCTTCAAGAGAGCTTAGGTTGAGCAGAAGATTTCTTTATACTGGCAACAAACTCCCAAAAATCATCAGAAGAAAACTGAGCAATAGTTTCTATTATAGTATGCTTTTCTCTAACTATATGCCCCTCTGATGCCATTTATGACTACATGTGCATGGTGAGGAGTGAGGGTATGTTGAGTCATTTAGTTATTCCTTGGCTTTCTGGGAGAGCCTGAATTCAAACCAAGCCCTGGGGATATGGGACACCAAGAAACAGAAGCTTCCCAGTTAGTATAAGTCAAACTTGTAATCTTGAGTCAATTAGTTTGGAGCTATTAATATTTTTTCTGTTCATTATAGTTTCACTTATTCAATATGCTTTAAAAAATTTACTAGGTTGGGTGTGTTGGCACGTGCCTATAATCCCAACTATGTGAGAGGCAGAGTAGGAGAAATGAGATCCAAGCAAGTCTGGACAAAAGCATAAGATGTTATCTAAAAACCAAACTAAAATGGAAAGGCCTGGGGATATGGCTCAAATGATTAGAGCATTTGCCCAGCAAACACAGTCCCTGCCCCTGTACTGCAAGAAAATTAGCGAAATGCTTTTCTTATCTTGAAAATAAATACACAACTACAATATAACAAGACCTAAGGTTTTAATCTGATGAAGTCAAAACTTTTTTGTTATTAAAAAATCCACGTTGTTGGGTATCAGGATATACTGTAAACAACATTATTCACATATTTACACACTATGAAGTAATCTAAAATTTCTAGGATTGTTTGGATATGCTGTCCTTCATATTTTCAAAGAAATATGGAAAAACTAATAGGTAAAAGGCATACAAAATGATCGTGGGTACAGAAACCAGGCTCATAAAAAGAAAAGTTAATGAAATTTCAATCTCTCAACATAGAGGTGGCCAGATAGTGACTTGATTGCTGGAACATGTTCAAAATCATTAGCTGAATATCTACTTTGAAGGAGTAAAGTTTTCTGAGCAGCTCAGGTTTTCCAGGGGAACTACTATATTGTATCATAACTCACAGGGAAATCAAAACAAGATGGAAAAAAAACTTCTCCTCTCTATACTTAGGGTACACAGTTACATCTGGCACCAGTCACCGAGGGGACAAAGATAATGATCATTTCTCATCCACTGTTTAGATATAGGCCATCGAAAATGGGACAGGGAACTATGGGACTATCATGTTTGTTTATTTTTTGAAAAACTATTATTTCTACATTCCATAATGAAGTGTAATACATAGAAACAACAGTTTAATCATCAACATCAAATGAGGGGTAAAATAGGAAGAAACTGGTAGCCAAGTCAAAACAATACTTCAAGCCAACATATATTTGGACCTTTGTCTTTCTGCAAGGGAAGAGACAGACTGGTATGTAGCCCTGAAGGCAACATAGAAAGGCTGGCCCCTATACAAAGCTGCAGTTACTAGCAGAACACCAGAGGAATCCGTATTTGCTTTGTTGATGTATGAGTGTGTGTTCCAATTTCCAACTTATCAGATGGATGCATGCCCAGTGAAATAGATGTAGAAGATATCCTCAGCTCAGTGTGTGGACCACACAAAGCTAGATACTATGCCACTTCCTCTGCTGAAACTAGAAATTCAAATAAAGGCATATTTAAGAGACCTACGGAGGGCATGATATGCAATGTCACAGGCCACTGATGCTTATCTGTTTGTATTTGGGAATAGAATCCAGGGTCTTGTGCATGTGAGGAGGCTTTCTATCACTGAGCCACATCCTCAACTCTCCATTATTTTTCACATCATGAACATGAATATAGTCTGGGTGTTGAACATTCTAATTCTCACCCACCATATTAATTATTATTTTTTAAAGTCCGTTCTGACTAGTTAGGAGAAAAAACATATAACTAAACAATCTATTTCAAAATCCTAAGAACATTGTAGTGGCTGAGTCTCTGGATACATTCATGCTAGAAAAACCAATACGTTTCTCCTGAGGGGAATGTTTGCTGATCACAGCTTATATAAAAGGCAACTATGATAAAGGGAGGAATAAGCAAATGTGTTATCTGTGAAATAAACATTTCAGCTTTGATCTTCCCTTTTACAAAATGCTTGTGTAGGAATGCAACTATGACATCACTCTACAACCCTCATTACCTTGCTGGAAAACTCTGGAGTCGGTTATAGGCCATGTGAAGGATCTTCAGATGGGGGTGCCCTGTTAATAAGGGCACACATTTATCGGTGAGGTTGTTATTTGTCAAATACAACTCCTGTAAGATACTGCTTGTCTCTTCAGAAAGCGTGGCTGGAGGAAGGCTTTCCAGTTTGTTTGCAGATGCATTCAGGAATCTGAGGCTATAATGGCAAAATACAATAAATACCACTGATAAGCCACAGTTCTAATTTGGAACGCTCAACAAATTTAGAAGCTACCTGACTGAGCACAGACATGTATGAAGTTGAGTTTAGAAACATGAGTGAAAAGACAGGTTCTGGCTTCAAGGAATTCAATGTAGCAGGCATACATCTAGATCACTGACCCACTACCTGTGATTAATATGACAACTATCTACAGCTATTAAATACAAATAGCTATAAGTTTATTTTCATGGAAGCACACAGGTAAGAAAATGATTATTTTTATAGCTGGGAGAATGAGTGAAAAGCAATAAAGTAAGGTTAATAATCTGACTTGAGGAAGAGAAAACTAATTTACTTGTCTTTTTTTAAATGAATGGGTTCTTATAGTCATATAACACTTAAATATTAAATCATAATACAAATAAATCACATAATGACAGTTCTAATGTTCTAACGATGTCTAAATCATATTTTACTGCCATATATTCACAGCTACAAAAGGTACTCTACTTTTCAGAAATTAATAGAACATGTAACAATGAGAATGAAGAATTATAATATAGCACCAACAAGATAAATCTTAGCCAGGCTCTGGTGGCTTTACACTGTAACCCTAGCTAGTCAAGAGGCTGGGGTCTGGAGAATTGTGCTTCAGCCTGAACAGAAATGCTCATTAGACTCCATTTCCAAAACAGCCAGCAAAAACAAAAAAAAAACAAAAAAAAAAACAAAAAAACCCCACAAAAACAGGGATAGAAATGTGGCTCAAGTGGTACAATGCCAGCTAAACAGGTCTGAGGCTCTGAGTTTAAAGTCCAGCACTACTGCCAGGTGCTGCTGGCTTACACCTGTAATCCAGCTACCCCGGAGGCTGTGATCCTCAGATCACAGCCACCCTAGCCAGGAAAGTCCATGAGTATCTTATCTCCAATCAACCACCAAAAATTGCTGGAAATGGAGTTGTGGCACAAGTGGTAGAGTGCTAGCCTTGAACAAAACAGCTCAGGGATAGCACCTCCACCGTGAGTTCAAACCCCAATATAGGCACAAAACAATCAAACAAAAAGCAAAAATAGTGACTCTCACAAATATGTTAATATGCTGTCTGAGAGAAATCAGACATATAATAGAATATATTGCATGATTTTGTCACTACTAAGTCAAAGTCAGCACTCCAGTGGTCTTAACCTTTGGTAGGAAGGACAGTATCCAAAAGACAGTATCTAATTCTATTATTTTGGTCTTCAACCTGGTTATGATTCAGGTGTTACACTTATGAAGAGGCTACATTTCTGTATTTATATTACATTTTAATAAAATTTAACCTAAAACCAACATGCTAGAAGATATATATGTTGACAGTTTTAAGATGATAGTGAATAATGGAAGAAATACAAAAAAGAAAATTACAACTGTCAATGCATGCCTCAAGGCTTAAGGGATTCCCTGCTGCTGCAATGACTTTCCAAATCATTGCAGAGGAATGGAAGGGCAGTGCAGGGATGCATTGTGCCCAGTTCAGGAATCACAGGTGACCTTCCTGCCATGAAAGATGTGCAACTGTGCAGCTGCAGCAGCTCGAAAGCTGGTGCTCAGCTCATGGACTCACCATCTAGAAGTCATGGGCCAACTCCGCCCCGCCACTGCTCCAGTCTACCTTTTCCACACACTACATCATTCACATGGTAGAAAATCACCTTGGTTATCCAGCATGGATTAGCAGATATCCTCCCATGTGTTTAAGAAAAATGTGGGGCTCATTTTTTTTTAAATTCCAGTTTTGGGGTTTGAACTCAGGGACAGGGTTCTGTCTTACAGATTTTCCTTCCTGAGCTGGCTTCAAACTGTGATCCTCAGATCACAGCCTCTTGAGTACCTAGGATTATAAGTGTAAGCCAATAGTGCCCAGCAGAAAAAGATTTTTAAAAGAATGTAGAATGCCAAGTACAACTGGCATTTTATGCTGGATAAAAACTTTCTATTAGGGGTCTTCTTGAAGACTGTCATTTCAAGATCTCAACTACTAAGTTAACACACTTCAATTTTGCATACTTCTTACACTCTGACACCCCTCCCCCAACTCCATTATTTATTTGAAGAAAAGCAGTGCCCTCAAAATAGAATATTTTCCATTAAAGAAACACGTATTCCGCTGACATTTAAAAAAAGAAAAAAAGGAAGTTAGAGACAGGCTGTACAGACCATAAATAGTCATGGGAAATTATAGTCGTGTGTGCTACGGAGAAGAAAATAAAAGGTCATTCATGCTGTTTCTGAAATGGTTTTGAATTAGGAAGGAAAGCAGTTTCAGTACCATAATTCATTGAAGTATTTTTACACGTCTGTTTCTTTAAGCTTCACTTATACTACCTAACCTAATATCCTTAATATCTTGATTAAGAATTTCTTCATGGGGGTTGGGGGGGAATGGGAAGGGATGGGAAGGGAAAACAAAGGAGGAGGCAATAACGCTTGATAAGAATTATACTCATTATCTTGTCCATGTAATTGTAACCCCTCTGTATTTTCACAATAAAAAAAATAATTTCTTCAGTGCAAAATTAGAATAAAAATGCAAAAAATAGTTTTATTGCCTCAAAATCTCAAGGATAAGGTCAGTCAGAAAGCCATTTGACAATCTCATCTTATTCAGTTCTTTAGAAAATATGTGGTCAAGGACACAGAAAAGAGAAGATAGAAAGAATGCATGAACATTGATACATTGTTAGTCCAGGAAGAGAGCAAATGTTGTGAAAACATGGATAAGTTACTGCTCACCTACAAAGTCCCTCCACCTCTGAATAAAGGAGAGAAAATTATTTGCAAAAGGACTTCTTTCATCTTTTTAGAAACTCGCCTGTACTTAAAGAACTATCTACTTTCTCTCATTTTTGTGGAGAAAGGTTTCATTTTTAGGAGAACTTGTCAAGATACAGTAACTTCAATAAATAAAGAAAAAAGATTTAAATAGAGGCCATGGGGATTAACACGTGAGAATACCCAGGCTACCACAACAGGGCACAGAGCATACATCAAGCTCAACAGCCTTACAGCTGAGGTACCAATGGGACACGGTCCCCAGAGATCTGTGAGCAGCATGCGCTACAAAATGCACCTATACACAGCAATCCCACTGCTAGACCGGAAACAACAGAAGGTCCTCTGTAGTATAACTGAGGACACGAGGATCCTCACAGTAATGTCTGCCCACCTCCAACAGGCTGGGGATTTACAAGGCAGCAAGTACCCAACATGAGGATCCACCAGGACTGCAAGACTCTGCAAACCCCACTTCAGATCCACAAACATCCTGGGCCTGACTATCCTTACCGGCAATGCCACCTCTATTTGGTGCTTAAGTGTCAAAGTGGAGATGAGAGTTCCTGGGAGACCTCTACGGCTATATCCTAGGATGTGGCAGAAACTGGGCTCCATAGCTGGCAAGAACTCTCAAGTGCTACACAGAGGGACTGAGAAAACCTATGTAGCTCATGAGCAGACAGGAGCCCTGCTACTGAGTGCCGTATAGCTGGGATACCTGTCCAGCCTGAAGCAGTCCTCAGCTTGCCAAGGTGATTCTTGCTGTAGGCTTTGGAAAGGAGATCTTGGGGCCCTAGTGCCCAGTAAAGCACTTGGCTCTTGCATTATGGCTCCTGCTTTGTTCTGATGCATAAAACTTAAATATTTTTTATGAAAAATTAAGAGATGGGAAACAATCTTGCATCATATTCACTAGGAAATGCAATGAAGTTAGTTTAAACTACTTGGGCTGGTTCTAGGGGACATCATTAGGACTGCATTAATTGTGACTGAATCACCCTGGTAATGGTTAAACAGCAATCGAGTAACTAATAAGACATTCACTGATAATGTCCTCAAGGAAATTAAATTCAAAACCCATCCTCTTAAAATATTCTTTCCCCAATGTCACAATCACATTATCTTTCCTAGAGACAAATTAAATCGTTTTAAGGGTCTGGGTGTCATCTTTCCAGTAGAATGGACAAAAATTCTCCGGTACAGATAGCAGTACACTCAAGAAACTGGCTATATAACCCCACTCTGTGATTTCAGTCCTGTAAAACAGGACTGGAAGCACTGAGCCTGGTCTCAGATGATGTGATAACTGTCCTTAAGCTTCTTTCTTATACTTTTATAATAACTGTAAAAAAAGCAGTTTGATATGTTCAGAGATATTTGATCTCTGTAACCCTTCTCACTATGCAATCCTAATTAGAGAAAAAGAAGTAGAACAGTATCTCTGCTCTCTTTTCATTTGTAAGGTTTTTTTGTAGAAGCCACAGGTTTTCCCCATTTTCTATCATCTCCTTTGATTCTCCCATCATCCCAGAAACTCCTTCTCCTGCTTCATAGCAGACAGACACTAAAGCTGAGAACCAAATCACTTGGCAACAATTAAATAGTAACTAGTAGTAGAGTCAGAAATAAAACCTAGATCTCATTTCTAACTCTCCATAATTTTACACACACACACACACACACACACACACACACACACACACACACACACACACAAAACCAAATGATGGTTGGGTGGCTGGGTGGCTCATGTCTATAATCCCAGTTACTTGAGAGGCAGAAATCAGGAGGACAATTTGAGTACAGCTGGGAAAAAAATTTATCCAGGCCAGCCTGGACAAAAACTCAAAATTCTATCTCAAGAATAATTAGAGTTGGGCTGGGAAGGTGGCTCAGTGGTAAGAGTGCTAGTCTTGCATGCACGAGGTCCTGGGTTCCATTCCTCAGCACCACATAAGCAGAAAAAGTGGTGCTGTGGCTCAAGTAGTAGAGTGCTAGTCCTTGAGCTAAAGAGCTGAGGGACAGCACCCAAGCCCAGAGTTCAGGCCCCACAACCGACAGACACAGACCCAGACACACACACACACACGAAGAAGACGAAGAAGACGAAGAAGACGAAGAAGAAGACGAAGACGAAGACGAAGACGAAGAAGAAGAAGAAGAAGAAGAAGAAGAAGAAGAAGAAGAAGAAGAAGAAGAAGAAGAAGAAGAAGAAGAAGAATTAGAGCAAGAAAGATTAGGGGTGTGGCTCAAGTATACAGGACTGCCTAGTAATCAGGACCTGAGGGCTCAGTCCCTAAACTTTTTTTTTTTTTTTCCTCGAGCCTAGTGCTCTTACCACTGGTGCCACAGCTCCACTTCTGGCTTTTCAGTGGTTACTCTTATCTCCACAGTGGAGATAAGAGTTTCTGAAACTTTCTTGCTCAGGTTGGCTTTGAATCTTAATCCTGTGATCTCGGTCTCCAGAGCAGCTAGGATTACAGGCATGAGCCATCAGCCCATGGCTGCATATATACGTTTGACAGTTTCTGGTTTATCTTGTCTCATCCAGCTCTAACAGTAGAATCAATCCTATTTCCAATGATTCTGGCTCCTTTTCTGGAGAATAATAGTCAAATCCAAATTCTGGGTGTTAAGTTACACTCACTGGTATGAACATCCTATTTCTAATTTATCTTAGCACAAAGAACAAAAACTCTTGTTTAGTTTGGCAAGGTTTGGCTTCCCCTTGTCATTTTACTTTTTCAGGGTTTTCCTAGATATTCTTGCATATTTCTTTTCTCTTAAGAACTGTAGCATCAATTTGTATTAACTCCTTTACTGGGGTATTTTTTTTCAAGATTTTGTTAAATTTACAGTATAACACAAAAACCTTTTCAACTTAATATTAAGTCATTCTGTCCAAGAAAAGTGGTCATTGTCCCATTTATTTACTTTAGCTTTTACACATTTGTTAAGTTTATTCTTAAGTATGTAGTCTTCCTTTAAGCTATTTTAAATGGGGGCTGCTCCAGAGTAATATATCTACCTTTGGTAATATATACAGGGTCTTGTTCTATATTATAGCCAGGGTGGCATAGATCTCAGAATCCCAAGCATCCACCACTTTGCACAGCTTAAATATTGCATTTTTAATGGCTATTGTCTGTGTCTACAAAAGCTGCTGTACAGCTGGTTGCTGGTGGTTCACGTCTGTAATCTTAGCTACTCAGGAGGCTGAGATGTGAGGATCGTGGTTTGAAGCCAGCCCGGGCAGGAAAGTCTGTGAGAATCTTATCTCTAATAAACTACTCAGAAAAAGCTGGAAGTGGTGCTGTAGTTCAAGTGGTAGAGCACTAGCCTTGAGTACAAAGAGAGTAGGGATAATATCCTGGATCTGAGTCCAAGCCCCAGGACTGGCAAAAAACAAACAAACAAACCAAAAAAACAACCTGCTGCATATAATTTTATATCCTAATGAAGTGAAGTGCTTTATTGCTTGGCTTTATCTCACTTTCACTTATTTCATTTTCTGCGTTTCTTAAATGTCCCTTAGTAAATTTTTATTTGACCTATTGCATATTGTTTACCTGGCAATGTACTAATTATTTCTGATAGTTCAATTGCCTCTTCTCATTTTTTGTCAATTTTATTCCTAGTATCTTGATTTTTTTAATATTTCAAAATGTTCTTTTGAATATATGTAATCCTTTGGATTCACAATAATTTGGAAAATATTTCAAAAGACAGGTGTTGCTGTAGGAATTAGCAATATGGATTTATTCATCTTTTCTCTGTTTATTTACATGACATCAAGTTATTTTTACAAGACACTTCAATCAATGGGCCACCTGCTATCAGCATCACAAAGACAAGATACACTAAGAGAGTTCTGTTTAGATTGAGTAAGAAAGGATTTTCTCCTCTTCAGGTCCTGGTTTACTTTTATCTTGGATAACTTTTAATTTTCCCCTTCTTGCTTCTCTTTTATCTACCCAAATGCCAATTTTTCTTTAGTAGATACATTTTCTGCATGCTAGCCCTCCAAATTGCATGTCTGGAGTGGAGGATGTCCAGCTTGTCGCAGTACAAGGGACATGAAGTTGTTTAGTAGATGATGAGACAAACACAAATGCTTCTCATTTGCCTTTATTGATAATATTGTAAGGCTGGAGAATTATGTTACAAATATCCAATGGCCTCTAGCATAAAAAAAAAAGTTTCTTATCCCTGAATGGTAGTTGAAGGACTGCCCCAGGCCAGTCCCCTCTTCTCTTCCCTGAAGTCGATCTCAATGTGGTTGTGTTTGACATGGAGCCTCGGAGTGAAAGGAGTGGAAGTATGTGAGATACTTGCTAAGATGTGGTGCCTGCTTCTCTTTCTATTCACATTCCACCACTCCTGAGTTAAGATTAGAGCCTGTCACACTCTGAGGCTGCTGAAGGAGAGCATGCCCCACAGGAGATGCCCCAGGTCAGCCAGTCATTCACACTGTGACCGCCCCTCAGAATCAACAAGGGAATTTTCATTGCATTCTTATTTTTAACTCTTAGTTGGTAAAGAGGTCATGGTAAGGTCTCAAAATCTATCTAAAAGAATAGTAGACAATCTGAGAATCATTACTGTGCACAGCCACCTGCCCCAATGCATTCTAATTTCCTGGGGACAGATAAGGGAATGCTACCAATACAATTAGTCAATCCTATTCATATTAGGAGATTAGAAAAAAGTAGTGGCAAAGATCACCAAGGTAGCCTCTCTGCAGAGGCAGCACTCTGGATGGTCTATTCCTGGCTTGACGTTCACAACTGACTTAGTGCTTAGAACCTCTGGCTAAACTCTTTAGCTTTGTTCTGGTTAACAACACGTGGAGTTTGTCACTACAACTCCAACTCTGTCAAGATCACATCATAAGCCACTCTCCAATGCTCCATCCATCCACTCCCCAGGACTGAAGGAAACCTCAGGGAACAGGGGTGGAGGCAGTTGAAATTAAGTTCATCTTAAATCTCATTAACTGATTTTGGGGTTTGAAAAACTGACCACTTGATTTTGGTGTTTAACAACCCTGAGTAACAACCACTACCTTAAAATATTTGAAAAACACACTTACATAAAGAAGAAATGGGACATATTTAATATCCAGAAATATCACTGGACCTATATAATTTTCATATTATGGGTAAATGTCACACACATATTCTTTGTAGGCAACTTAGTTTTCCAAAATGCCAGAAATATCTGTCTTTGCCAAAAGGCACCAGTTGTCACGGTCAATTGATCAAGTGCTTCTAAATTTTTTGCTCCTTTTTAAGTCTCTGATATTTACCCATATTCTGTCTGAGTCATTAAAACTTATGGTCTATGATGTGACTAATACCTCTGGGGAGATGTAACAAATACAAATGAGTAATTACCATTAACCTCAGTAGCATATAGATAGATAGATATTTCTCCACTCCTGATTTGAAAATACCTTGTGCTACTCCAACCTGACATAAAAACACATTTGAGTGGCCATCTAATCAAGGATCTGTAACTTTCCTTCCTAAGCATCCATTTTGGTTTTATTAATCAGATCAATCCTATTGGGAGAAGCTGCCAGGCCATCAAACACATGTGCAGATGCTAGGTGGACAGGGAGTCCGTCACTGCCAAGACTTCAGGAAGGAACAGAAGGATGGCAGTACCTCTGGCAGTGACTCATCCAGTCTGCTGACCCATGGGAAATCACCTACCCCTTCTTCTGCCCATCTGTTGATGACAACCAAGTATCTGAAACTTTTCTGGAGTTTTTGCCAAGAAAATCCTTAACTCAAGAAAATCCACCACCCAAGAAGTGGTGGTACATACCTGTAATCACAGTACTGAGAAGTCACAGGCGGAAGGATGAGGCCAGCCTGGGCTAACAGGAAGACCCTATCCTCAACAAAACAAACAAAACATTCTCAACTCAAAACAAAATCAGGCAATTGAGTTGTAAAACCCAGGTTAAAATATTTGCCAGTTTACCCAGGAGAACCAAACCTGCCCCTATTTAAGACACAAAATCAGTCAATTTCACAGCAGTATAGGCTCCATCATACTTCACATCTGTCTGTAGTTCTGAGCTGCAAAGCTTATCACTTTTTTTTTTTTGTCGGTCAAGGCCTTGAACTCTGGGCCTGAGCGCTGTCCCTCAGCTCTTCAGTGCAAGGCTAGCGCTCTACCACTTGAGCCACAGCACCACTTCCATCACTTATTTTTATATTTGAAATTCATTTATTTTGATCATATAATTGTCTATATTTATGTGATAGAGAATGACAATCCAATGCATCTACACTGCGCTCAATGAGCTGCTGCTTTCTGAAAAGCAAGTCAAAATAAATAATACTCAAAGATGAATTCGGAGAGCAATATGGTATACAAGTTTTAGTAAAATGGCCTCAAGTTTTCAAAGGAAAATGAAGAATTTACTAAAGTCATCTAATTTTAAATTTGATTCATCTCTTATTTGATTACTAAATGCTTTATGGCCAACAGAAACAGCAGATTAATACACACTATTCTGTAATACTTACTAGACACTATCATGCAATTAAAATTGTGAGATTGATTTTAGTAAGATTCAGATCAAGTGAACACTCTCAAGACTGCACCCACAAATACATTTTCCTGTCAGTTCTCTCAAGAGACTTGTGCTTGAAAGCATGAACTAAGCCATTTTAACCTTCAAGACCTTCCCTTGGATTATTTAATTCAAAACAAAACTGATAACAATAGCTTGTCACAAAAATATATGAAAAAAAGAATGAGCATTTTTTTTAAAGATTTGTATTATGGAGCAAACCCAGTAGAAGGAAATAAAGTTGCATTAAAGTCTGAAGCTACTTACTAAATACAAACAGCAATTGCTGTACTGCACAACAACAATGCAGGCTTTCTTATACCATTAACCTAGATATATGCCAGACCAACCTTCTTGTCCAAGTCTTCTCTTTTAAGCCATTTTTTAAATAATGCTTTATTGGGTAGCTATTTCAAACTTTGCATTAGAGTGTAAGCTTGTTGGGGGTAATAGCTATGTCACTCATTTTCAATGTTTGTCAGAAGACAAACTTACTAGATCAATATGATGTTGGCTCTGTTAAGCCATAAACTAACACAAATCACCACTGAAATCACCTGCCAATTTCAAAGGCTCCTTCCTTTAAAGTTATTGTTAATGTTACAAATGTCATATTTTCTGGGCCAGCCTGCTTCAATTAAGGTCAGTACTATTTTACTCTTTCTCTAAAACTCTCATCAGAACAAATACATAATGCCCATACATTTTCCTGAATGTGAATTATGTCTAAATAAAGATTATACAATAAATTTTATGAAAATTAGGAAGATAAAACCTCCATTACCAAGGTTGTTGAAAGTGGTAAGTAAGTAGTAAAGTCAACCTACTTAAGCAGCAGTTTGGTAGAAATACTTAAAAAAGATACAATGTTATATAATGTCTAATAATTAAAATAATTTAAAGTGCTTTAAAAAAGAGCTAATCCCATCTCTGCCTAATACTATTTTAATCCTTGAGTTTTTTGCAACCCAACTGCTACTATGCTAAAGAAGTAGCAACTTATTTGTTAAAAAACAAAAGCTGAGGAATACATATTCCTAAACATTTGCTTTCTGATCATTTCCTTTTCTCTCACAAACTAAAATTCACTAAACCCTTATTGCAAAATTCTACTATGGCAGAAAAGCATTTAGCATGCTCTGTCCTCCTATCAAGTCCTCCAGAGGCAGGCAGATTTCCTCCTCTACTGGCCCTAAGTTTCTAATTGCATTAGTCTAGTTAGAGAAATCTCATAACTTAACTGTGGGGATTTCTGGCTAAATGCTTTTTGGTTGGCATTCCTAGTTTATATTGTTCATGAAAGCAATGCTTTCCCTGAACCCCTCTTTTTTAGTGGTTCACTTCATATTTTAATTTGTCTTGTTGCATTAGTAGAAATATTTCAGCTAATATAATCATTCCTTTTCAAATAGCAGGTTCTATTTGAATAGTGTAACAACATAAACAAAGCAAGAAAATTATTTTAAAAATTGCTTAATTATGAGAGGAAAACTGGTAAAGGATTGATAATAACAGCTAAGCAAATAGGAAAACCTATCTCTGTCACATAGTCATAGTATGGGAAAGTAGGAAAAGCAAGTACTAACATAATTAATTAATCTAAGCCTAAAGTGGCCTGTAAAGTTTTGACTATGTAGCTGTACTCCAGTACACTTCTCATCCTGTGGTATATGTACATTCCACAATAAATGCTTATGCACAATGTAACAACCTTCCCTGGCCAGAGATCAATGAAACTAGTAAAGAATGTATGGTATGATCACAGTCCCATTTCCTACCAATGGTAAGAGGAGTGGCTGACAAAAACCACTTTCTAGGATAGATATCTAGATAATCAGAAAAATGGTCTTAGATTACAGAAGACAAGAATGCTAGTGAGAGCTATTTATAGAGACTCAGATGACTACACCAAACAGACAAATCTCTTACCTGTCGGCTTTCATGAGGAGGTTAGGAGGTAGCTCAATGAGCTGGTTGTGTTGCACATCTAAGACTTCTACTGAGGTTCTTTCTAGCCTTTCAGGCAGCCTTGTCAATTGGTTGTGTCCTGCTAGCAATTTCCGGAGACTGCTGTTACAAAATAAGCTATACAAAAGGACAAAAGACAGAAGCAATTTTCTTAAAACTAATTTGAGGTTAAGATTAGAAAATAAATGAAAGATTTAAACTTTCCTCTAACATCATACAGCCATTCAGAGCAACTAACAAGCTAATTTGAATATACACTTGAGGATGTTTATATTTTCATATGTTCTACACTTAAAATAGAAGGTGGGATCTAGGAGTTGGTAGCTGTAATTACCTATACCCTTAGCTATTCAGGAGGCTGAGATCTGAGGATCATGATTTGAAGCCACTCAGGACAAGAAAGTCCATAAGACTCTTATCTTAAAAAAACAAAAACAAAAACAAAAAACCTGCCAAGAAATCTAGAAGTAGAGCTGTGGCTCAAGTGATAGGGCACTACCTTGAGCAAAAAATCCTGACACATGCACACAAACAAAAAAAGGAGTGGGGGAGACTATGCAAAGGAATATTGAACAAAGCTCTACTTAGTAAGAAACAAGTGTCACAAAGTCAGTGAAGAGATCAGTCTATTTTAAACTCACAAGGTAAGTTGTAAAGGCTGTACACTTTGCCAAGGTAGGGTATACATTATGTATAACTCAACAATGATTTGTTTTACTCACACTGAATCTAAATAAATACAGCTGAGCAATCTTTACATAAAGGATCAACATTAAATAAAGGATTCTTCTATCCAATTGAATTTATGAAACTGAAAAATATTCCAGTTTTGCTTATATATATTTTATAATCCTAATCATTTCTCCCTTTGCTCATTAATCTGTATATTTTGGGGTTAACTTTAATTTAATCCTTCACAAAGTAGATACTCCCTCTTAAAGAGACTTACATGCATTAATAGGTTGTGTTATTGGGAGCCTTGAAAGTTTGGCTATATTTCTTCAAAGCATTATGATGAATACTGGCTAATCTAATGTAAATCAACATTTTGACCATCTCAAAGATTAAAACAGGCCCCGAGTTCAAACACAGATATCTAAGGGCTGTGGAAAAGGCCAGGTGATAATTTATCTCAC
Source organism: Dipodomys ordii (assembly GCF_000151885.1). Lineage (NCBI taxonomy): Eukaryota > Metazoa > Chordata > Mammalia > Rodentia > Heteromyidae > Dipodomys > Dipodomys ordii. The sequence continues at coordinate 11,466,632 of NW_012267259.1, read as the reverse complement.
TATTATTTTATCTCACTATTATTATCTCACTATTATTATCTCACTATTCATTTACATTGCTAAAGAAAGAGGCTTCCTCATCTACCTCCTGTTTTATAATGTATCTATCAATCTACCTACCTATCTACACATTCTATATATAATATATAATATATATGATGCACACGTATCCATTAGGAATGGCTAAATCAATTTAACACACATTTCATTGCCTGCTTACCATTTTTTTGGAAAGAACATTTAAAATATACTGTTTACAGATTTTCAAGAACATACTGCACTATTTTATTAACCACAGCCATCACATTTTTACAAAGACTCATTGAACTTATATATAACTGAAATTTTGGAACTTTTCATCCACAATTGTCAAAAATCACCGCACATATTAGTACAACTTTATTTACTCAAAACTAGATTCTTTGCTTACAATGATGCTAGTAACCTGTCTCAGCCCTTGACAGCATGGGCCCCACCATTAAAGATATCTAAATTTGCAGGTTTAGCTCTCAATGTAACAGGACAGATTATTTATGCAGGTCAATTGTAGTTATGCTGTCACAGGGAAGTCTCTGAAATGGTCTCTCCAACTCAGTAACTCAAATTTTGCTCATGATATTGCTATGTATTTTTAATATGTAAGACAAGGATGAAAAAAAATTCCTTTTTTTTTTTGTAGTATTGAACTTAAGGGCTTGGGCTTGTTAGTCTGGTGCTTTTAACACGAGCTTATCTCTAGCCCTGCTTTTTTACTGTTTATTTCAGAGGTAGAGTCTAATGAGTATTTCTCCCTGGGCCAGCTTCTAACCCTGATTGTCCAGATCTCAGCCTCCTGAACAGCTAGTATTATAAGTGTGAGCCAACTGTGTTCAGCAAAAAGAAGCTTTAATTTTTCTTTCTTTTTTTTTTTGCCGGTCACGGGGCCTGAACTCTGGGCCTGGGCACTGTTCCTCAGCTCTTCAGCTCAAGGCTAGCACTCTACCATTTTGAGCCACAGTGCCACTTCCAGCTTTTTCTGCTTATGTGGTGCTGAGGAATCAAACCCAGGGCCTCATGTAGTAGTGCAAGGCAAGCACTCTACCACTGAGCCACTTTCTCAGCCCGATGCTTCAATTTTTTTTTTTTGGTCTTCGTCTTTTTTTAAATTTTATTTTATTTGTGAAGATACTGTACAGAGGGGTTACAATTACATGGGCAGGATAATGCGTACATTTCTTACCAAGCATTGCAGCCTCCTCCTTTTGTTTACCCTTCACATCCCTTCCCAGCCTCCCCCCTCCCCCCCAATCCCAATCTTTCTCCTTCCCCCCCGCTTCAATTTTTCAAAATTAAAAAATGCATGTTTGGGGCTGGGAAGGTGGCTCAGCAGTAGAGTGCTTGCCTCACATGCATGAAGCCCTGGGTTTGATTCCTCAGCACCACATAAACAGAAAAGGCTAGAAGTGGCACTGTGGCTCAAGTGGTAGAATGCTAGCCTTGATCTGAAGAGCTTAGGGACAGTGCCCAGGTCTAGCGTTCAAGCCCCACGACCAATCAAAAAAAATGCATGTTTGATCAACTATAGAATGAGTAATAGGTTAATTATCAGATTAAATTCAATTATTGTATATTTTAAGCACAAAAATACTTTTTTTCCACTAGAATACATCTCTCTACTTCTAAATAAGAATCCATCTTGTTTAGCCTTTCACATAGTTCACTTAAAGTTTAAATATTAAAACAATTCTACTAAAGCTTTGGTTTGTATGAATACTATGTTAATAATAAAGCCAATACCAAGTTTACACCATAAAAAACAATACATATTAAATTTTGTCCATATTTAAAATAATACACACTGAGAACGACTTTAAATTCTTGAACAATAGAGCATTTAGCATTTTCTTTGAATGAGATTTGTTTAGATGACCTAAAAACTGCACTGATACACAGCCAATCTAAGTAAAATACCAGTTATCTTCTATTTATTTACATGTGTGTATGTGTGTGTTTACATGTAGAATGTTCTCTTGTAGCCTCTAAAAAAAACAAAGGCCTTAGTTCCTAACATACTATTTAGTAGATAGAGGGATCCCAAGCAGGGATATTCAGAGAAACAGGAAGAAAGAGAATAGTAAACTCTTTTTTCCTAATGTTTTCTCTAGTAATAGTCGCCATTTTTATTTTAGGTGTTCCCCTTCTAAAAGTGTTGGGTATGTGACACACACACACTCACACATACTCACAGCAGTCTTCTAAATAATGATGACTAGCTAAAAAAGCCCTAAAACACCTAAAAACTCAAAACATAGTGTTCTAGGGCAGAAAACGGTTCAAATTTACAAGTACAATGTATGGCTAAAGAAGAAAGAAAAATTAACAGATCTTTATAGACACTGAAAAGCTCTCCTTTATGAGAGCTATATTCTAACAATATTACCAGCAGAAATATAAAGAAAGCCACACATGTAATTTTAAACTCTCGAGTAGCCTCTTTAAAAGAGAAAAAGAATTCTTATAGTACACTTTAGTTGATCCACTATGCATAAAATATTTTATGATGTGATTAATCTATATCATTCATATGTTGCATGGAGTATAGTTTCATGCTTATAGAACCAGTCACATTCCAGGTGCTCAGTAGCCACTTGTAACACGTATACTATGATTATCATCATCATTCCTTTCTGAAAACAGAGGAGTAGTAATTACATACCTGTAAAGATGATGTAAAAGCAACCTAAAGTAGAAATCCAGCTAAAGTACAAAGGTTCACTAAGAAATTACAAAACAGTGACATACTTTTGCAGTATTTTCATTGAGATATTAGACTGAACACTGACCAAAATAACTTTCTCTATTATGTGACTGGCTAGAAATGTTCAAAAACTAAATCTAAATTAGAGTGGCCATTGGCCATGAGTGACAACCTAAATTAGACAAAATTAAAATTCATATCCTTGATCACATCAGCTCTCTTTCTAATGTTCAGCAGCCACATGGGGCTAGAGGACCTCAGTGGACATCACAGACGAACAGTTCCGTCATCGCTGAAGATGGTACAGGATAGCTCTGGTGGTTATGAACTGCTGGCTAGTCCAATGGCTCAGTGATACTTTGTGTCATAATTAGTCAACCTGAAAATATGGTCTACATATTGATGGAAATTAGATTCCATCATTCAGCTATTATGGAAGTCTTTCCATTAAAATGGACATCATAAATAAAAAAATAATAACAAAGAGTAAGGGAAAATAAGGAAGAGAAAGTCTTGAATTTCCTACTCTGAATTTCAAAAACAAAGAAAAAAGAGAATCTAGTTTGCTCTTCCAAAGATTAATGATTGATTGTTCTGCCAATACCCCAATACCAAAGTTATACTCCAGAGAAAACAAAAATTGCTTATGGGTAAGAGAGAAATGTTAAAAGAAAGTTCCCAGGGGTGAACCACTCATATCATTGTTGAATTTCTAAACCTTTATTTTGTTTAAAATATTCCACCAAACAGCTCTGTCGAATTTTTAACCATCTGCTTGCGTATCTAAGCCTTGCTGTACTCTTTACTCCATGGAGACAAGACAACACTGAACAAGTTTTTAAAATGCAAACTCTTTTAGGGGTTCATTATAATATACTAAATCAGCATTTTTACTGCACTTATATTTTCACATTTTCTACCTTGATCTGTAATACTTACCGGGCAGGAAGTTCACATATTTGATTATGGCCAATATCCAGAACTTCTAACTTTCGGCTTTCACATACCCACTCAGGCACATTTTCTAAGTGGTTCCTAAATATAAGAAATATAAATTATTAATTAATTAAATTTTGTCTCAAATATGGTTTTAAGCTCTAAATAACTACAAAGAACTAATAAAACTTTGAGTTTATGTATAAAAAAATACATGCATTATTTTACAAACAAGATGAATTACAACAGGAAAAATAAAGAAAGAACATAAACACACCATTTGCATCATCTTTCAAGTTTAAGAAATTCTAGTTCCCAGAATGGGCATAAGGACCCATGCAAGTTTAGAGAGTGGTGTTGTCTACTGAAATAAACAGGCAAGCAAATCAAATCCACATATACTTCCAGTTATATTAAACAGTCAAATGGGCTAAGTGCAGTGGCTCAAGCTTATAATCTTAGCTACTTGGGAGACAGAGATCAAAGGTTGTAATTAAAAGTCATCCCCCATCCAAAAATTAAAAATAAAAAACAACAGTTTCCAAGATCCTATCATGACTGGTAATAAGTACTAAATAATAAATATAATGTTATAATAAAATTAAAAATAGTAGCAATTCTCCCAATAGTTAAATATTGTTACACAACTATGATTCAGTGTATTATTAAAATAACTAAAATTCTTTGCATGAACCATCACACTGCAGTTGTAATCACAATGTAGGGACACAGTTAACAAACATACCAGAAATTTACACATTGACATGACTTAATGGTTGCTACTTTTGTAGGAGCCACAGACTCTCACATGTTTCAAAATTTGGGATATTTCTCTTGTAATTTACTTAAAATAAGCTTCACTTTTAATGTGCTAACAATTTTGAGGTTCAAATTGTGTAAATACATGCTATACACAAGAATCATATATTTGTGTCATTAGAAAAAAATCTATTATAATATATGTGGCCACTTGAATAAATATACTACAGAGGGTAAAATGGTCTGTTTACCAAAAAATGAGATAATGTAACTGAAAAGGCTTACATGGTAATATTTAAAGTGTTCTTGACAAGGAAATAGATGCACAAAATAACAAAGGGGTAAACAAAATAATAATATTCCAGGGAAACACATAAGACATGACTAATATAATCTAAAAGCTATTGGGCCTTCAAGTCATGATCCTCAACTCACTAGACTTTCAACCCAAAACTTGCCATCCAATTGGCAGAATGTATTCCTAGAATGCATGTGACCCTGGGTTCAAACTCCAGCACAGGGGAAAAAACTGGTATCCAATATAACACCTTAGTTCTTCTTTAAACTACAGTACACAATGCATTTTAATGGAAATAGATGAAGCACTTAGAAGAAGAGCTGTGATGTAAGCAGTCTTATTAAATAGTTAAGAGTTTGTTTTACAGTGTCCCTGTGGATATAAAATTCAGGTTTACCTTAAGGTGAACTTTTTTGCTAGTGAAACATGAAATTGCTATTCCTAAAAGTATATCATATTTTTAAAGAATAAAACTACTACATTTCACTTTTATTAGTTACCCCTAAAGCCTAAAAAAACCCTTTATATATTCAGAATCATTTAAATAACTTCTGAGTAGACCTGGAACTAATACTCTGAGATTTGTTTTCTTACCTTGAAACATCCAGATAAGAAAGATAATTTGGAACTGGGTAAACATCGAGTTGAACAAGTTCTAAGAGGAAAAGAAAAATCCACAAAAACATTACTGTCCAATTGACACTTTTTGCATGCAGAGTATCATTATTGTGCCTTATCTACTGTGTATTTTATTTAGAAACAACAATATTGTCCAACTTTGAAACTGTAGGAAAGTAAAGGTAATTTCTACCTTTAACGACAAGATTTTATGAAAGGATTGAAATAAGCCATTCATTCCAATTTCCTACTTTCCTATTCATTTACTGTGTATCTCTTTCTAAGTGTGCTAAACTGTATCCCAATAGTTGCCCAAATGAGTATCATTTTTTTTAACATTCAGGTTTCTACCCATAAAACCAAAGAGATCTTGTCTTTTGCCTTCTTTAGTAGGCCCTCTCTGGAGAGCCACAAATTACTTCTTCACTCAAGTCTGAAAACTCTTCTTCCAAACTTTATAAAATGTTACACTATTGTTCACCAAGAACTTTGTTCATTAGGGAACTTTCTAAAATGTTCTGCTGTGCTGAACCCTTGTCACGCAGTTGCTTGTCAGCTTGTTGTGCACTCTGTGCAGCTATGAGGAACTTGTAGATGCATTTGTGGTACCAACTCTCCTCTCCCTTCCATTTATCTTATATTTATAGTTTCTAATACCTACCTCAGAGTAGATGAACTGAAAATCAGCATCTGTAGCCCTGGCTACAACTCCCAGGAAGCTCATCTCATTAACCTAAGATAGTGGACTAGCGGGTACTCTCACTCTTCTCCCATAATGCATCTGTACACTGCTTTCACATTAGCAGTCTGAAAACATCATTTCTATCACATGTCTCCTAAGAACATTTCCTTGTGTCTTTATAGCTTACTGTAATAGGGTTGAAATTTCATCATCTAACTCCAAACCATACATTCTATAATTACTTCTACTAATTAATTCTACAGATTCACAATTCTGTCCTCTCTCAACTGCTAAATAAGTGACATTCAGATTTTTTTCCTCCCATTTTATATGCTCCAGCGATCTAAATCCTATAATCTTTCAGCCAAACCTTAAAGTTTGGATAATTTTTCAGTGAGATGACAATAAGAATAGTGTAGTTAATAAATGTTAATCAATTACAACTTGTATAATACATGCTCTTATTCAGTTTGTTAACTGAAGGGTACTGAGTTTTCCACCTTAGTAAATATGTGCCATATGACATTTGCTCTTTTTTTTGGAAATATTACAATTTTTATATACTGAGGAAGAGATCTTATTAGATGATTAAGACTCTTGCTTTATGGTAATGGTAAATACATAATTCAGGTTTATCTTAAGGTATGTTCAGTTTGTGAATGGAACATCAAACTGTATGTCCTGAACAGAGCCCACAGCAGGCTTTCCCTTTACACCAGGTAAAGAGAAAGGTTCCAGGCTACTATCTTAACAAGGTAGCTCCCAAAATAGTTCATTATATCTCCTTACTTTAACAGGAAAAACAGATCAATGTGGAAATGATTTATCTAAATACCACAGTATTTTAAAAAATGGTCCAGTAAAATCTTCCTTTTTATTTCTTTAAATACTAACCTAGAATGCCCTTATGATTGTTATCATGGATAAAACTGACACTTATTTTAAAGAAGATGAGTAAAGTAGAGAGGATGGCCATGAGAAAATAGATCTGCTTTGATGTTGACATGTTCACATGTTACATACCATTAGAGGAGGCATAGAGTGCTTTTAGGAAATAGCCACAAATGTTTAATGTCACCAATTGATTCCTTTCACAGTGCAGAACTTCGATGTTGTTGAAAATCATAGCATCTAGATCACCAAGTTTATTGTCTCGTAGGTCCAGCTGAGTAATATGTTGCAGAAACTCTACTTCGTCTGATACAAGCTTCTTAATTATGTTCAGTCTTGCAGAGAAAAGGATATAAATAGAAACTACAATTAACTGCATGCTATAAACAATTTTCTACACTCTAACATGCTGGGGTGATGTGAAAGGATTCAAGTCTCACTGCATTAGTTTTCCTTAACTTCTTTAATTTCAGCATATGGCCTTGTTTAACTGGCCAGATTCACTGGATGGATATTTTTAGTTATAATTCCAAGAGGTCTGAGACTTCATAACATATTAAACCATGAAGTCTGGAAGAAGAACAAGCATATTGATATCTTAATTCATTTTCAAAAGGAAAATAAAAATCCATTTAGGCATCTATCTCCAAAGAATTAGGTTGTTAAATTCCTGACTCCATACTGGTAGTGACAAAGGAAAACAAATGGTATTAAACATATTGCAATTTCATTGAATATTTAAGGAAGGAGAGAGATGAACAGTCAAGGAATACAGAATTAAGAGTCAATATGGAAACAAATAATGAATGAGTAGTACAAAGAATGGGAACAACAGAGATGGAGGTAAGTATAGGACTGACAACTAAAGCTAACTCTATTTGTGAACTACTAAATCAAAGAGAAAAGAGTAGGAAATATTGAAAATGGGCATTCAGCATTCATTAAAATGAAAGATACCAATTAGGATCATCAGTTCTAGGAGAGAATAAGACATAGGGGAAATCTAGGCATGAAAACCAGTGAACTGACTTAAGTTGATATGGTAACATGCCACAAGACAACTAGTAACAGGGACTAGGAACCAATATAACAAAGATAAATTTAGCTTAAAATTTTTCTTCAGAATAAAGATGAAATCTTAACCCTTAGTTTAGTGGACTATGACTAAACTTTTTTAAAGGCAATGTTATTAGTAGAAAGATGTTAATACTAAGAGGGGTTACAATTTCATAATTCAGGTAATATATATGTTTCTCTTTTAGACAATGTCACCCCTTTACTCTTTCCCAGTTTCCCGGTCCTATCCCTGCCCGAAGTTCCACAGTTCACTTTCACAGTGTATACTAAATACCATGTATACTGAATACTGCACTTGTTCACCCTTCCTCCCTCCCTTTCTGTGATCCCCTTTGCCCTCCCTAAAAAGCCAAAAAAAGGCACGTAGGGGGTAGGGTGGGGAGTCGGACAAGCATATACACACAGCACCACCAACATAAAATAATCCATGTTTCCATTTCCTAGAATTCGTTTTAATAATTCATTTTAATAGTATTTTAAATGTTCAGGGGAGTTACGCCTTTGGGTTCCTCCCCTACTGGTATCCTCCTTTCCTATGAGCAAATTTAAAATTGAAAAAATAATAGTAATAACAAAGCCCTTCTTTACTTTTCATTACAAAGCCAATGAAGTGTGTAGATCCTTTAACTGAAGAGAACTGATACTTATTGGATGGAGTTTAGGAAAAGACTAAACATTCTCTGTAATGAGTTTCTATCCTTCAAAAAAAATAAAACAATGTAAATAAATTATTGAGAGTGGTAGCATAAAACACAAGGATGAGTGACAGCATAGAGCTAGAATCTGCCAACATATGGGTCTTCAAATGTCCACAAGATGATGTTTTCTGGCTCTTTTTATTTTTTGTTCTAGGCTTGAAGATTTAAAAATTGGCCTCAACCCAGCAATTTGCCTATTTCCAAATGTTCACTAGATAAGTAGAATGTGTACACAAAAGGAAAAATGAATTTCATTTTGGAGACAATAGACAGCAGGAACTAAAAAATGTTCCATGTTTTCCCCAAACTACACTTTGAATAATCTTCCTACACGGTATTATCATCTTCATTTAAAATAGCATCGATTCACACCACTTCACTGTACTAATACAATGAAAATAAAAGTAATGGTCTAAGCAGGAGACAAAATAAAATGTAAGATAAAAGGAGTTACCTTCATACTGTTTACCTTAAATTGCCAACACTTAAATATCACACATTTTTGAGGACAGCCAGTAACACACCTGTTTAGGATAATCGTGGGTGGGTGGAGGGTACTCAGAGACTCACATTTGCTAGGCAAGCACTCTACCCATTGAGACATACTGCTAACCATTTTGAGGTTGGTTACTCTTCAAGATAACTTATTTTTATGTCCGGGTCAATCTGGAATGTGGTTCGCATATTTATACTCCCAGAATTGCTGGGATGACAGGGGTATGACATCTCATCCAGCCATCGATGAGAACTGAGACTCTAAAACTTGTTTGGTTTTTTTTTGGCCGATCCTGAGCTTGAACTCTTGAGCCTGGGTGCCACCCCTCAGCTCCTTTTGCTTAAGGTTAGCATTCTACCACTTACGCCACAACTCCATTTCCAGCTTTTTCTGCAATTAATTGGAGGTGAGAATCTCACAGCCTTTCCTGTCTGGGCTGGCTTTGAACTGTGATCCTCAGATCTCAGCCTCAGCCTCCTCAGTGGCTAGGATTATAGGTATGAGCCACCGGTAGGTTTTGGTTGGATTGGAACTTTGATTCTCCACTCTCTGCCTCCCAAATAACTAAGATTACAGGCTTAAGCCAAGGTGATTGGCTTATGATAAACTTTTTAAGAGATAAAATGTAATTAAAATTCACTTCCATACAAGCATTTTATTTCATAAACCTTCACTGAGGCTGTACTGGTCTGCATATTACATTCTAGCCCCAGATGTCTGCTTAACACTGTATAGATGACCATGACCAAACCATCTAACTCTCTGAGCTTTATTTCATCTGTGAAATTTGGAAAATACCTTTCTTGTCCTGAAAAATATGACAGTTCTGTGTAAAAATGTGAAGGGCTATGGTAATGATGACAGCTAATGGCTTTGTGATGGTAAGTATTTTTCAAATGATTTTGTAATGTTTGAGAATCTGATATACTTCAAAACATTCAATATAGGACGTACAAGTACATGGTTAAGTGCTATGATGACATAAGAACATAGAGAATGTTCAAAAAAGATGCTGTGGAAAAGGAAACATCTGAATTCCCCAGTAAAACTGAATTTAAGATATGCATGGTAGAAGAAAAGCAGTCCACAGTGGCGACTGTACTGAAAAGAAGAGTACAGGAAGAGTTGATGCCTAAGTGCAGGATTAAGGGGAGAGGTCATATGGTGAGGAAGGTAATCAGTCAATATTTATCAAGGACTATTCCTACAAAGTGCTAGTACTGGGGGCTCAAGGATAAATGAGCAATGTTCAAATTATCTATGGTGATAGAGCTATTTTCTAAACTTCTAATTTCTTACAGACTGCCATACGTTCCTGTGGCACAGGACTGTACATAGATTACATTACATATGACTCACCATGCAAGTTTAACAATGCCCTCACTAGTCAGTTCCCTGTACAATGAGATGAATCTATTAAAAAAGCACTTGGATTCTGTGACAATGTCAAGTCATAACACATCTCTAAAAAATGAGTCTCAATTTCTACACATGGTGGAAAGGTGGCAAATATGTGGCATGCTAGCTCAGGCTGGAGGACCAGACCTGAGCACCCTAAGACAGAGCCTCACCCTTGTATGCTAATGAGCAGAAAGCAAATATGTATGCTTGAATGCCCTGAACTAGAGAACTACAGCTCTGGGCAGCATTGTGCCTGCTTGAGAGGCTGAACAAAGGAAATAAATGGCTCAAGTAGGTGACAAGAGTAACAATGAAAATGGAAAAGAAGAGATGAGAGAAAGTGGTATGAAAGAACTAATTGAATCTAGTAGATAAGATGTATAACCAAAAGTTCTGTGTAGGGATAACCATGAAGTGGTATTACTATAAGCAAAAAAAGAAAACAACTGGCTGAGTAAAGAAAGAAACTGGGCTGTTTCACATGTATTTGGTTAAATATGTCAATAGGGAAAAAGCAAGGAGAACTGCTCCAGCTGGCAGCTGAAATGAAACTGGTCCCAAAGTGATAAAGAAGAACTAGGAGAAATATTGGAGAATAATTAGCATCAAGACAAAAGGTGAGAGAGGAAGGCCCAGAGAACATGCAACCATGAAGGCAGAAAATATAGACAGAGAAGAGATTAAGGAAAGCGAATTGGGCAGTACTTGCACTGAAGGAGATGATAGTTAATAATGCCAAAGAGGTAATAACAGACTCAAAGAACATCAAAAGCAAGGAAAAGAATAAAATAAAACTAATCACTTTAATCTGGTGATGGAAACCCAATCAATAACATTAGTCTTTCACTTAGAAACACTAAGTAAAACTCCTCCTTAAATAACTTCCACTAGAAACAATTTAAAGTACTAGGGCAGAATTATACACAAAACTGGTCAGATTTTTTTTTCCCTCCTTAGCTTTGGGGTGTACTCAGAATCATTCAATGTTTATAGAATGTTGAATGTCTATTCTGATACTTACCCACCATATGCATATCTAATGTCATTTATATCTAATATAACTTAAAAAAACACAAGTTAGAACTAGAAATGTGAAGAATTTCTAATACTTTTTATAAGAATTATTATTTCTAGACATATTAGATTAATAAAGCTAAGCCAGATCAGGAAGAATGATTTCTTTTTACTTGCAGTAAGTATCCTGTAAGAGAAACCATTTCATGTTTGTACCTGAGATCACTGTAACCTATCACCCTTGGCTCTTAAGAACTTAATTTCTGGAACATGATAGGTTTCAAAATCCAAGTGACTCAGAGGTAAATCATGATAACAGTTTTGAAAGAAAGTTAACAAGACAAAAGTGTCAGCTCCTATTCTGAAAGGTTCTCAAAGTCAGAATAATGATAAATGATAACAATTACACTTTCCCAAATTAAGATTTTTAGTGACAAGATTGATTCATTCATTCTGTGGAAAGGCAAAGTCAAACTATTTTTTGTGGGAGCAGTATTGTGAATTCTACAGGTTAAACCACAGTAAAGGAGAAGAGAAGAAAGAAAGGATGATACTACTTTAGGTTAATGACTCTGGAAGAGTATGAGTGAGGGCCTGTGGTTAGCCACAGAAAGGACAGTGGATAGTGAAGCAAGGACAGACCCACCTTTCACAAATAGAGTGCAAAGCTGCCAAGGTCAGCTAAGCAGTTTCAGAGAGGGGAAGAGTTCTCAGTCAGGTAGTACTAATAGTACTGGGAGTGCTAAACAATTTAACTCCATATCTCTCCACAACTCTGAATTAGGTTCTGCTATTAACTCTAATTTACAAATGAGAACACAGAGGCACAGAAATTAAAATAACTTACCAAAGATTTAACATGGCTAGGAAGCAGGCATCAATCTTTAGTAGTAGGAAATTAATTGTTGAAAAAGTATCAAATTGGACTAGATAGTATTAAGGGGTAACCTCTAAATGATGTTCTGTAAGAACTTGAGTAATGATAGGCTCTTACTTCCTTAGAAAGAGAAATTTTATGAAATGTCCTTCTGTAATGGTTCTCCATGCATTAGAAACTAAGTCTGAGCTTTGCTTGCAGTTGGGGTTTACTGTGATCATATACAAAATACAAGTCTTCTGTTTTTGCAAGGAGGCTTCTGATTTGTGGCTGTAGCCAAAATATTGGTCTAACAGATTATGGATTTTATATTTGTGTAAAGAATAGTAAAATGGGTTGGGAAGGTGGCTCAGTGGTAGAGTGCTTGCCTTGCATGCGTGAGGCCCTGGGTTCGATTCCTCAGCACCACATAAGCAGAAAAAAACAGAAGTGGCACTGTGGCTCAAGTAATAAGATTGCTGCTAGCCTTGAGCTGAAGAGCTGAGGGACAGAGCCCAGGCCCAGAGTTCAGGTCCCATGACTGACCTCCCCCCCCAAAAAAAGAAGAGTAAACTAAGGAAGGATAAAGCTACTGGGTTGGAAATGAAATTAAGTATAATTAATTGCTACATTATAGTAGGAAAATCAAAGGAAATTAATCATTATAAATTCCTCAGATAAGCCACAACTAAGAAAGATTAAGAGAAAAATTTCCACCTTTCTCCAATTTTATCATTTTCATTCACTATGAATAGTGCTGATTCAATGGCCTTATTCACTCATATAAATTATAACTCAGTTAAAATAAACAACTCATTCAAGACATAAGACATTTATCAATGACAATTTTTTTTTTTTTTTTGGGTCCGGTCGTGGGGCCTGAACTCTGGGCCTGGGCGCTGTCCCTCAGCTCTTCAGCTCAAGGCTAGTGCTCTACCACTTGAGTCACAGCACCACTTCCGGCTTTTTTTTTTTGTTTATGTGGTGCTGAGGAATCGAACCCAGGGCCTTAGGCATGCAAGGCAAGCGCTCTACCACTGAGCTACCTTCCCAGCCCCTATCAATGACAATTTTTTAGAACAAGTTTCATGGTAGATCAAACCTTACTATTCTTCAGTATTTTTCCCTCTAAATGGAAATTGGACTAGGCACTAGTCAACTAACTAACTTGCCTCATTTCCTTTGACTAATCTAACCAAAAGGAATATAAACTATTCCACAAATATAATCCAACCATTCTGATGGGATACATTTCTCAAAAATACTTACCTTAGATCCACATGTTTAATATGAGGCATTCTTCTTAAAGACTGTAGCCTAAGGGTCTCCATACAGTTTCCAGACATACAAAGTTTATCCACAGCAGTCAATTTCTCCAGTACCTCTGGAATGTCAGTGAACTCATTGAATGAAAGACCAAGATAACTGAGCTGGTGCATGTTCTCCAACTCAGCAGGAAGGGACTGGAGAAAGTTTCCATCCAACAAAAAAGTCTGCAAGCTATTAATGAAAATTTAAGAATTATACAGAGAAGTATACAGTTTTATTACCTATACTCCCATAAAGATCCTATTAGTTAAAATATGTACATTTTACAGAATGCATAAAGATAAGGCTGGGATCAGTAATAGACATGGTAAAAACAGATCAGAATTAAGCAGAATTAACCTTTTCTTAGAAATGGAAATTATGATCAATTTTCTCAACTTGTATAGGCACAAATAGAAGCAACATTAGCTAACTGCAGTGAGAACCAGCCCAAATATCCATCTTTATTATTTCTTAAAATTAATTTCTAAGTTTTAAAATTCAATCTAACTCAGAAAACGAAAAAAGTAATTCTCCCATGCTCAGGCACACTCATCCACAGGGAACTTCAAATCAAAGAAAGGGTTATTTTTGGTTGTTGTTTTTGGTTTTTTGCTGGTCCTGGGACTTAAACTCTGGGCCTGGATACTATCCCTGAGCTTCTCTTACTCAAGGCTAGCACTCTACCTCTTGAGCCATGGCCCTACTTCCAGCTTTTCCTGTGATAGATTAAAGTAAGAGTCTCACAGACATTCCTGCCCTGGCTGACTTTGAACCATGATCCTCAGATCTCAGCCTCCTGAGTATCTAGGATTACAGGTATGAGCCACTGGTACCTGGCTCAAAACAAGGGCAAGAGTTTAGCTAAACTCTAACAAATGAACTTTCAACACATATCACAGGGTGCCTGGCGGCTAGGTTTGAGGCCAAGATTGATATGATCAACAAAATGTGCTATGAACCAATACACCTTTTCCTGAGGTTTCTGTTGGATTCCCCCACAAGGTGATTTAAACTACGCACTTGTGCATAGCTCCAACAGCTGCTGGGACTGCTCGAAGGGCATTGCAAGATACATTCAGCTCTGCCAGTGTTGGAATACTGCAGACTGCTAATGGGAAGTTCCCTAGGTGATTATTGGAAAGGTTAAGACTCTTCAACTTGGTGAACCTATCACAATAAAACACAAACAGAAGAAACAAATGTTAGAAGTATAAAATCACATATTTTCAGCACAGCTTCAGAGATCATCTACCAAACTATACATTTGATATCATGGCCAGTGTTTTATGTAAAATATAAACACATTACAAACACACTTATTGCTCTCTGAGGTTGAGTATTTGAAGAGGTGAGTTCTACTGGAGTCCTTTTTTAGCAGTATCTCAGTTTCACATAATTAACACCCAGGTAAATGACAGGAGTGAGGAGACCAGAGAGTAGGCAGTACTGGGAAGTTAGTTCTTCTGTTATCTCAGACAAGTCAAAATTTTCTGCTTATCTGAAATAAGAACAAATAACCAAAACTTGATTTTCTCCTAGTCAGTCAGAATTTTGTAGTTCTAAACATTAGAACCAATGATCATTCCTCCATCTCAATCCAGCACTTGATGCTGCTGCTCACACACCATTGGTGAAAAGCTCTTCTTATTTCACCATAGCCCTTTCCTAGTTGTCCCTTTCATTACTTAACAACTATTTTACTTGGATGGTAAATATAGACCTGTATTTTAAATTTTTGAAAATTAGGAAAGAATTACTTTTAGGAAGATACAGAGAAGGATGATTTCAAAACTAGTAATTACTCAAAAGTGGAAAGTAGAAAATTATCTTTTGGTGAAATATAGGTCAGTAACAGAACCGAGTATAATTAATCTATGCAAACAAATTTACTAGGACTCTATCACTGCTGAGTACTAAGAAGTAGTAGTAAATAGAAAGTGTAAAACAGACAAGCTTACATGGAAACAGGGTAGGACAAAGGACAATAATGGCCTCAAAGAGAAAAACAAAACAAAACACCAACAACTCATTCATTTTATGGATGTTTCTCTTGTTTTAAATGGCTACTAACTCAATGAAAAAACATTCCTGGACTTAAAAGAGGAAAACCCTCTATTCCATAGTCCTAGAATTTCCTGCAGAACAAAACTACCTATATATTCCTTATAGCTATAAAGCTACCACCTGAAGCAGCTAACCACCTGAAATAGTCCAAATTGAGATGTTCTCCAACTTTAAGTACTGGTGGAATATCTTTTAGCCAAGATACTTGGAATTGCAAGTGTTCCAGATCTGAGGGGTTTTCAGATTTGGGAACATTAGTATAACTTTACTAGTTAAGTATTTTGAACCCAAAATGCTCCAAAATTCCAAGCATTTTTGGGTGTCCTGTTAACAAACAGTCAAAAAGTTTCAGATTCCAGAACATTTTCAGAGCTCAGATTTTAAAATTAAGGATTTCAAAAACTTAGGGAGAAAAACCCCACAATGTAAACTATCTTGTCTTTTTAAAGTAGTAATTTTATATACTGGATTAAATGAAAAAATATAAAATGAATTTCACCTGTTTCTTTTTACTCTTTTTTTTAACATGGATCCACAAAGTTTAAAGTTACTTAAGTGTATTGCATTGTCCCATTTAAAAAAAAAATTCTTTCTCCATATCAGAAGTATGCAGAACCCTGAATTCTCCACCCAACCAATCCAGCAATTGTTTTCAAGGTCTCTCCCTCCAACTATGAGTATGACCATAGGCACACACTATGTGCTCTCAAGTGGGACATGAATGAAAAAACAGGACATGGATACTTGGAGTATTTGCATCTAAACCAGCAGAATCTAGTGCTCCCTAAGTCAGTCTGGAAAGATTGGCTTCATTTTCCAGAGTAAATAAAGTTTTCTTTAATGACAAATAGAACTCATATCCATTTGCCCTACAACAGAGCTCAGAGGAAAAGAAGGTCATATTCATGCAGAGCCTAATAAAGAGTAATCTTAGTTAACCATTAAAATAAAGACATAAGACACAGTATTACAGAACTGCATGGAGCCAATGGCAATAGGTATTCCTAGGATTCAACTTATTACAAAGCTCCAAAGCACAGTTGCTTTTTAATACTGGCACAGACAAGTTCATATCCCTAAATAGACTGGACAACTTACAGAAACAGAACCTGTAACTGAAGTTTGTTTAACAAGCAAAGCCTGTAGTCCCTTCCAAACTAGGTCTATGTTCCTCATACCACAAAGTAAGTGATTGTTTGCCAGGGATGGGACAGAGAGACAGAGGTCAAAAATGAGGACAGGAAAAAAAATTGCAGAATGGAGACAGTAATAAAACAAATAGCCAAATCAATATAGCTTTCATTTGCATCTGCTACTCTATTTACAATGAAACAGAATTATATTTACAATAGCACTGTTTCTAGACATGAAGTATCAAAATTATCTATGTGTGTGATCTATTAATGTTTTCATTTTGTTCCTTTCTCCAACTTCACAGCTGTTTCTCCAAATAGTCATCATTTATTTGGCTTTATTTCCTAAATATTACAAACCATTTTGTATAGCTTAATATAAAGGACTATGCACATAAAATTTTGACAATGGATAAACTGAGCAAATAAATATTACCAATAAAAGTAAAATTAAGCATGTCTTATAATCATGGTATACCTAGAAAGGTAAAGGGGGCTGAAAAGCAATAAACGTACTCCTTAAAACTGCTGATCAAGGCACATTGTATTCATAGATTGATCTGCTGAATTAACCCCTTAGTATAACTACTTAACAATAATAATAATGCTTTTAGAAACTGTTACTGAGGAAACAGAACAATAATTAATTTTGTCCCTATGTTTGTCTGGCTTTCCATTTAATCTAACCATATATCACATACGTGGTTTTGTCTGCCTTCACTTTACAATGATTTTTTTTTCCTTTCAGTTATTACATTTTGAGGCATAATCTCCCAAACTATATCCTTCGGCAAATTATTTTTCCTTACCAAAAGGAAGAATACTTAAGTTTCTTAAATTAATCGTAGTTAAAACATACCAATTCATACATCCAACTTGCTCAAGGCTAGCGCTCTACCACTTGAGCCACAGCGCCACTTCCGGCTTTTTTCTTTTTGCTTATGTGGTGCTAAGGAATCGAACCCAGGGCCTCAGGCATGCAAGGCAAGCACTCTACCACTGAGCCACCTTCCCAGCCCTACACCCAACTTCTTTACCTTTATTAAATATAAATGTTTCAAAAATAGGTTAGCCACAGTTCTATACACCTATTTAATGCTGCTAACCAAAAAACAAACAAACAAAAAAACTACTTGGGAGAAAATGTTCCTTATTAAATAACATGAATTCACTTTTACACAAGGGCTACAAGGAAAAAAGCTACTGTACTCCAGTATCAAAGTTGAGAGAAAGAAAGAAATATATTCAAACAGTGTCATATCCTCCGGTACCGTTTTTCCTGGGCTTATTATGAATACAAGACGTGCTTAATTTTCCTCTCTTCCTTAGTATTTGTTCACTCAACCTATTCATGATCAAATATTTACGTATCTTTTATATTGAATCGTACAAGATGGCCAAATATACATGTGTATGTATATATATACGGATGCTTATAATTTATATGTTAGTATAAATTTATGTTAATGTGTATTTATATATAAATAGGTTATATATTCATGTTAATGTAATTTTTATTAACATAAATCATACTGTATATTACAAGTATAATATTGTGTGTGTGTGTGTGTGTGTGTGTGTGTGTGTGTGTGTGTGTGTGTGTGTGTGTGTGTATGATTAGGAAATAAAACCAAAAACCAGTTGACTATTTGGAAACAGTCTTCTTAATGACTTGGAAAACTAATTGTAAATATTTAGTAATTTTCCTTCCAAGAACTATGGATATTTAGGTTTACCTGGAAAACCCGATTGTAAAGTAGAAGTATGATGGAAGTAGTTGTGGCTTTACCTTAATGGTAAAGCTCATGCAGTTAAGATGAATTCACTATATTTGTTTTTATTTGTTTGTTTGTACCAGTGGTAGGGCTTGAACTCAGGGCCTGAGAGCTGTCTCTTAGCTTTTTCACTCAAGGTTAGCATCACTAGTTGAGCCACAGCTCCACTTCTAGATTTTTGGTGGTTAATTGAAGATAAGTCTCTTCCACTTTTCCTGCCCAGGCTGACTGTGAACCACCAGCCTCAGATCTTAGCCTCCTGAAAAGCTCAAATCACAAGTGTAAACCACCAGTGCCAAGTTTTATATTTGTTTTTAAAAGAAAGAATTTACTTTTATCACCCAAATAACACATGCAAATTTTAGCTAGTAAATACATAGACGTCTAAAAATTCTCTCCTCCATTTTTCTAAAACCCATCCTCCTGAGATAACTAGTGTGAATCATTTGGAACATACTCATATTGAAGAACTGATGAGTGCCTACTAATCGATCTATAATTCTGAACTCTTAAAGGTTCTGCAAAATAAAAGGCCTTGCACTGAC
The DNA here is from genome assembly GCF_000151885.1 of Dipodomys ordii. NCBI lineage: Eukaryota > Metazoa > Chordata > Mammalia > Rodentia > Heteromyidae > Dipodomys > Dipodomys ordii. Next base: position 11,447,341 of record NW_012267259.1, on the reverse strand, counting down.
TTACACAGTGGCAATGTCTGAAATGACTACATATCCATTTGTTCTCTCTAGAGAACACAGTGTATTTTAATTGTTCCCATTATTTATTTTTTGCCTATAAGGCTAGGTGGAAGTCTATTTTCTTTCTGGCAGCTAATTTCATTAGCACCATTTTCTATATGAATCACCAATTTTGGTGTTCAATTAAAATATACACACATACAAACACTGGAGAAAGAGGAGAACACGAGAGAGACAGAGAGAAAGATAGTGTTGTTTCAGTAAAACAGACAAACACTTAAGTAAAAACAAGTTTAATTTATAAAGCGCACACTGCTCTTCTTCCTTACAGCTTGCTTTGTGATTTAAGTAAGCAAACTGCTTCAATACGACCATCAGCTTCACAGAGTAATTTTTCTCTTTTATCTTCACAGGGACTGATCTCCAGAAGGTATCAAAATTCATTTTAAGAGGTTCAAGCACAATTACCCTTCAGAAACAGTTAAAGAAAAGAATGAGAAATCATTAATCAGCAACTTCCTTAACATAACTCCATGTTTTCTTCCAAATTATGACTCCTTTAGTGAAACGCTTTATTATCTTATAGACCTAGTCCTACAGCCATGTCCCCATCTGGATGGGGACAAAAATGACATACAGGAACCTAAATATGCTTCAGAAGTTACATAAGAAAGCTATCTGAGACTAACCCCAAAGACATCTGAGACTAGCCCTGCTGGATGCAAAGGAAAGGAAAAACACAGCTTGCCTCATGTTGTTCTTACACTTGTCTGTGGCTGTGATGACAAGAGGAACATTTGACCCGTTAGGCCTGCCTCAGCATTACTGGTTACACCTACCCCTTAGAAGGCATGACTCAATTCCTTTGGCTTATATACTGCTCTCCACACACCCAAACTCTACTGCCCTGAAACTGAACTATCATCTCTTCATTTTTTGGTATAGCATGTCTCTTATTGTCCCTTTATGACTTTAGAAGTGAATTCACATGAATTTATGTATGTCCTTCTGTTCCAAGATTTCAGCAACACTATCAGCTGGCTTCCTAGGAAACACCTACCATATTTGTCTGAGAGGCTCAGCACCACATGAATGCTAATGTGGCATGTGACCAACTTCCCAACACTTGAGCCAAAATAAACAGAAACCACCCTATCTGAATTGTCATCATCATAAATGACTCTAGTTACAAGCAAAATAAGCTGTCACTTCATATGACTAGAAAACAAAATTATACACAGGCATTATTTTACTCATAAATATTAAAATTTATAACTATGAAAGAATCTGATCAAAATTTGAGCAACAGAATTGCTACAGACATAAAAATCCAATTCACAAATGCTGGAGATAGTTCATTGGAAGAGTCCACGCTTTATTATACCAGGCCCTGAGCTTGATCCTCAACATCAAAATACTAACAAACATAATCTTTATAAAAAAACCAAAAAAACAAAGGGCACATAGTGTTGGCAACAATGACAATAATCAAAATGACAATAGCCAAAAATCATTCCCTAAAGAGGCAAATTTTTATTTTAATCTTAATCTCTCTTTTAAAAGCAATTCAAGGGCTTATAATCCTAGCTACTCAGGAGGCTCAGATCTGAAGCCAATCTGGTCAGGAAAGTTCTGAGACTCTTATCTCCAATAAGAAAAATCTGGAAGAGGCACTATGGCTCAAGTGGTAGAGCCCTAGACTTGAGCACAAAGAAGCTCAGGGACAGTGTCCAGGCCTAGAGTTCAAGCCCTAGAGTTCAAGGACTGGCAAAGAAAATCAAGGATGGAAACATGGATCAAGTGGTAGAGTGCCTACGTAGCAAGTGCAAGGCCCTGAGTTTAAATGTCAGATTGCCTCACTTCTCCCCCCCCCCAAAAAAAGCAAGTAAATAGTATTTACTGCTTACTCTCTACATGTGAAATCCTAGGCTAGGTTAACCCTATAGATGTAATGGTGAACAAAGAAGGGGCTCCTGCCCATAAGACAGGGAAAGTATGTGCTGGGAGAGGCTCCCATGAATTGAATAAGTATGCTATCTTCTGATTCTTTAAAAAATTTCAGTATTAGAAGCAAAAGACAAACAAGAAATATGCTGCCATGTTACAGTTAAACATCTACTAGATGGGGCCTTAATTTATTCATCACCATATTCTGTTATTTCTCATCAACATGTAATTGCCAGTGCCATTTGGGAGTTTAATATTAACCCTCACAGTAGCAGAACAAATGACAATGTAAAAAGAAGAGCTCTGTACAAGTCAAAGAACATCACTTTTACTTCTCAAAGCAAAGACATGAAGATCACACAGTATACTAGGATAAAACCCAGTTGAGTCACACAGGATATATAAAAGTGAGAATCAGACAGCTCTATATCAAAGATATCATATTATCAAAGGGATAAGAAAGTGAGCATGAGCAAAAACCAGAGAGAATAGCTATGTCACGAAAATGTGCTTAGACATGAGTGGCTTAAGCTCTGTATCATAAACAAACCAAATGTATCTCCTAGTGAGGCCAAAGAAAAATCTATTACCCAACCTTTACTGGATACAGTACAAAGCTGATACTGAGATTAAACCATTCAACCACTAAACATTTACTGAATTCTTTTTTTTTACAATTTTTTAAATTGTGAAAATACCGTACAGAGGGGTTACAATTACATGAGCAAGGTAATGAGTACATTTCTTATCAAGCATTGTTGCCTCTTCCTTTGTTTCCCCTTCCCATCCCATCCTTTCCCCTGCCCCCCCCACCCCTCCCCCAGCGCCAAAGTTGTAAAGTTCGTTTTTCTTGTACATCTCATTGTTTTTGCAATGAGTCCACCGGTATCCCTATTTAAACAATTTGCTTTTTCCCTTCCTCTCCACAAATTATACCAACATCAAATACAGTGAAAACAGGGATTCTTAACATAACCTCTGAGACACAAAAATTAGAGCTAGAAGCCAAACATGGCAACTCACACTTATTTACTCAATAGGCTGAGATCACAGTTCTAGGTCTGCCAAGCAAAAAGGCCTCATCTTAGCAGAAAATGCTGGGGGATTGGGAGGGGGGGGCACATGCTTGTGATTCCAGCTATGAGGAATGCATAAGTAGGAGCATCATAGTACAAGCTGACCTGGGGGAAAGAGTGAGACCTACACGAAAAATAATGAAAGCAAAAAGGGATGGGTCATGACTGAAGTGGTAAAGCACCAATCTAGCAAATGCAAGACGCTGTTTTAAGCCCCAATACCATCCCTACTTCCCTTCCCCTTAAAACAAACAAACAAAAATGGAAAAAAAAAAAAACATGATCTAAATTTCACCCTCCAGACACTTGAAACCATTTTATAAAGTAGAACATGAAAGCCTGGAGAAGAAAAAGAATATCATAAATGCTTACAGAGGAGAAATCTCTCTCTTAATCTGAAGAACATGAACAGGAAGAACTCAACAGACAGACAGTGATTAGAAAACAGAACATTTGAAGAAAACAGTGTGATGACTATTTCTAAACATTACTAAACACTGTGAAGACTTCTGGGCCCTATAACTGGAAGTTCCAAATGAACAGACCCCTGATGCCAAACAGGTACCTGTCCTTCTAGTAAACACACAGGTGGTCCTGATGTAGGCCTTTCATGAATCATTTTTTTAATTTATAAAGTAAAAACTACAAGGCATACTTGGGAAATATGAAGTAGGCCTGATTATTAAGGAAAGAGAACTTCATATGGCTGTAAAAGTTGTACATCAAAATGGACACACTGGCATATGCATATGCCTAGAAAAACTTTGATCTAAGAAGGGACACAGTCTATCCTAGGACACAGATTTATGTTTCACAGAATTTTCATCTCCCTTCCCACTGTTGCATGATAGGCAGATACGCACACGATGGCGTAAAAGTATCCTACTGACAGAAAAATTTAAAATAGGAGGAAAAGAAAAACTATTTTAAAAGTTAGGCCTTCCCTAAAGCATTTTTCTTGTTATTATTAGGTCCAAAACTATCACCATCAATATCCTGCCAGCTATACAGTCATCATCTTAACCTATCAGGGGAAATAATACCACCAGACTCTTTCAAAGCTCCATTACTACAGAATATGGTAACATCAAAATGATAGTCACTCAGAAAAAACAGAAACTCCTGTAGTTTGTTAGCTTACAAAAGGTATGTGTAGGTAGGGGTGTGTGTGTGTGTGTGTGTGTAGAGGTGTGTGTGTGTGTGTAGGGGTGTGTGTGTGTGTGTAGGTAGGGGTGTGTGTGTGTGTGTGTGTAGAGGTGTGTGTGTGTGTATGTGTAGGTGTGTGTGTGTGTGTGTGTGTGTAGGTAGGGGTGTGTGTGTGTGTGTGTTGTCTGAATATGGTAGAATTTTGTTTGGGATAAGGAAAAGAAGAAAACATTATTGTTCCAGCAGTGTTCTCATACTGGTTACCAGAAAATTACTTCAGAAGTCATTAGTATTGATGTTAATCATGCTCCCGATTCCTGACTTATGATAATATTCATCACTGATAACCATGGAGCCCTCTTAACACCACATTCATCGTTGTGCACCAGAGCTCTAAGGAGGGAAAGGTTGATTCCCAGAGACAAATACATATCTACAAACTCTGTTTAGCATTGTTAGGCTAAAGCTTAGAGAGTACAGTGAAAAGCTTAACTAAAACCACAGAAGGAGCCGGCTGTGGTGGCGCACACCGGTAATCAATGAGGAGGATGAGGCAGGAAGATCACTAGTTTGAGACCAGCCTGAGCTACACCTTAAAAAACAAACAAACAATAACAACAACAAAAACCACAGAAGGAAGTAGGCGAGATATAAGAAATCAATTGGAATCAGGCTAAGGTTTTAAAGCTATCTCTCCCAGCAACATACTATTTTAAAGTGGGGGAAAAGTTAAAGAACATCTTAAATGATCCCAAGAAGTCAGTGGGGCAAAGTGTACAGCCTGGCTAATAAGTAAAATCCTTTGTTTCCCTTTAAGCTCCTCTTCAAAATGTGCTATCTGAATGAAGAAGAAAATGGGCCATTATTGCCAGAAATGAGGTTGGCAGCAGAAAACCAAAGGCTATACAATCTCAGTGCTCCAAGTACCCTGGGAAGGCTTCTCTTTGATCAAATGCTCAGGGAAGGAAAGTGGGAATCCTGTGAAATGCAAATCTTTCCAAGAGGATCAGAATTCCATCTACAAAGCAAACTGAGAGGAACTTCCAGTGCTGGGAACAGTTAAGTGGGGGAAAAAAAGACACACACACACACACACACACACACACACACACACACACACACATATTGGATTCTGAACATTAAAAGTTTAATGATTTGCTTAATCTAGCAGGCCCAGAAACAGATAAGAGATGCCAGGTCTTCTGAAATATAGTCACAGCTAGATCACTGCTATCTTCTGACATCCATATATACTATGAAATTCCTTTCACATGCAGCAAGCCTCCCTAAATTCCCATAGTGGAAATTCCTTCCCAAGATTTGCTCTTCCCCTGAGCAGCACTTGTGCTGCATGTTTTTTTCTTTAGCTATGAACAATGAGTCTACTTGTTTACCTATATGAGAGTATGTTTAAAGAAACTGAACCTGTCCTCACTACTACAGTCATAGTCAAATTTTGGAAATGGGCTGTAAAAATATTTTAGCATGTCATTCCTTATTCCACTATGCTATAATTTATCCCTACTTCCACTAAAAGGAGTTTTCAGAAATTACTGAGAAAACAAAACCTGAAATCCCTCTTACAACAAAAATGAAAACGTGAATGTCCAGAGAGGATAATTAACACTAAAAGACTTTCTATCTCAAAATAACAAGATTTCCCAAAGAATTGAATAGGAAATAACGTCATTTGTTTTCTACTCTATGGGAACTAAAACAAAGATTTGAGCCAAGAAGGCATAATTGTGAGAAACTCATAATTTTTCTGTAACTTTCATTCTATTACAAACCCACACCCTTGCACATTTAACTCAACTTCATTCTATCTCCCCTACTGTTTTCCCATTTGATAAAGTCCCTGCACCCATCTCTCCTATTCCTTTCAGCTAAAACAAACCACGTCTAATCAGGGCTGAATCATTTCATTCCTCTAAGTTGCTCACTTACTCCTTCCTTTACCCAAAGGTAATATTTACCTTATTTAGATGGCATTATACCTTTTTATACTGCAGCCTCTAAGATACAGACCTAGTTCACTGATATTGATCAGGTGTCAAGATGTATAATGTTATTAATCAAAAATCATTCTAAATGACTGTGGTTGCCTTAAAATGGTCAGCTGAGTGTTACATACACTTTACATTGCTCTACCCTTATCATCAAGAATTAAAAAAAAAAAAAGTCAGTTCCCATGGCTCATACTTGTAATCCTAGCTGCCAAGGAGGCTAACAGCAGAGGATCTAGATTAAAAGCCAGACCAAGCAGAAAGTTCATGAAGCTCTATCTCAAATTAATCAATGAAATGCCAGACCCGAGGCGTGGCTCAAGTGGTAGAGTACCATCTGTGAGCAAGAATATGCCAGGCACTGAGGCCAAGTCCAGGTAAAGGAATGAGGTATTGATTTATTAATTTTTTTGAAAGCTAACAATTAGATGTGGAAAAGGACACATGGAATTGGAAATACACCAAAAGCTTCAAGGAATAGAAGTCCTCGCAAATACTCTCTGAAAGGAAGGCAGCATTCTCTAGCTTGTCTCTCAGCCTGATAGTGGTGAAGGGGCACTAGGGGTAGCACATTCTTGCAAGGAGAGAGACAAGGCATTTTTAGAGAATGGATTTTAATTCCATGCTGCCCATTTAAAACTTAATGTCTCCTTTTGCAACTACCAAGCCTTTGGCTATAAATTTCTCCTCATGTGGTGTTTTCTAAATTGTTTCACTGTGCTTACTTCTCATCATGCCTTCCACACCAAAAAGAAATAAGATGAATTACCAGCCTCACTTCCTTCTACAAGTTGGCTACAGATACCACTGACAAAGAAGTGGAATATAGTTAACACAGAAGTAAACAACAATTCCCACCCACTCACATGTTCATTCATTTATAGTGCACATTTATTGCTTTACCTCATCACAGTAACCACTTCTTAAGGAGGCCTGATTCCTTCTCTGTAGGAATCCAAAGCCAAGCACAGATAACAGGATAAATAGACAAAATAGTTAAATAAGAAAAGTAACAACATCAATGATTTCTCTATGGGAACTACAGGGTAAATCACTAAATGTAAACAAAAGTAATCTTGTAATCTTAAGTAACAAAAGTAACAAAGTTATTTCCTATGTGATCTACATTGAGAGTCACTAAATGTAATGAAGTCTTTTAGAATTAAGGCAATACTGTTAATCTTATGATTATAAGATCTTTACCAAAATTAGTATTTTAAATTGTTGCATAGAATTTTGTGAACATGGGAGGAGACAATAGCAACAAACAACAAAGTTTAGTATTCAAATGAAAATAATTTTTAAAAGAAAGATGATGGCTTTGTATATGTTTTACTGTCAGGTATGGGAAAAATCATTAGTAATCCACACACAAGCATTCAAGTCATTTAAAGTACCAGTCTCTAAAGCAATTAAAGTTATTACTCTCCCTAAAAAAGTAGGAAAAGAGTCAGGCACCTTTACTGTGCTAAATTTGTTTCTTGTACCATATTTGCCTACAAATGGCAAAAGCTACAAAGCAGATTCATTTCCTTTGTTAATGGAATATATAATAATTTTTATTTATGAAGTGATTTATAACTTGTCTGATTTCCCACATATAGGGTTAAACAATTTAAATGCATTTCAAAGATCATCAGTATGTATTAAACCTAGACGTATCTCCAAATGAGATAGGTAGAAATGATTAAAGTGTCAAACACTTAGGTTTTACTACTTTAAAATGAGTCTTCATTTTTCCTGAAGTAGCATGTACATATAAAAATACATATGTTTTACCCTACTAACATGTCTTACAGCAATGACAACTGACAGGTAATGATTCTTAAGAGGAAAAAAGATTTAAAAAGAAGAGTTTGCAGTTGGGTGCCTGTAATCCTAACTATTCAGGAAGCTAAGATCTCAGGATCAAGGTTCAAAGTTAGCCCTGGCAGGAAAGTACATGAGACTCATCACCAGTTAATCACCAAAAAGCAGGTAGTGGAGCTGTGGCTCAAGTGTAGAATACTAGGCCTTACACACAAAAATTCAGGGACCGAGTCAAGGACTTGAGTTTAAGCCATGTCCATGCATAGATACACACACAAAAGTTTTGCTTTCCTGCCACTCATGAACTCTAGATCCTTCAGTGATCCTACACATGAAATCTTAAAAAAAAATAATTATAAACACAAAACTAAATATATCAGTATGATAAAATGTCTAAAAAAACCCTATTACAATGAGAGTAATACATGACAAATTTAAAGGAGCTAAACTTATGTATATAATAAAATGTTTGAACCCATTATAACTCAGTACAATTATATTCATAATACTTTGCTATTACATTGTAAACTGTAAAACTAAAACATGGGGAAGTTACAGTCCTTGCTTTAAATCAGCAGAAAGCTGTCCTACACTTCATTGATTCTACAAGAAACAATCTATTTTATTAAAAACCATTCTTACAAGACCATACTAAAGCTACCAGCACACCCATGTTTACTGCAGCATTATTTACCATATCTAAGATATGGAGCCAACCCAAATGCCCCTCAGTAGATGAATGGATCAAGAAAATGTGGTATATATACACAATGGAATTCTATGCCTCCATCAGAAAGAATGACATTGCCCCATTTGTTAGGAAATGGAAAGACTTGGGAAAAATTATATTAAGTGAAGTAAGCCAGGCCCAAAGAAACATAGGTGCCATGGTTTCCCTTATTTGCAATAACTAGTATATGTCTGAGACAAGCAGAAAAGGTAAGATAAGTTGATCTTAGGTGAAATGAATCCCAAGATAAGTATTCAAATGTTTTTTTTTCTTTCTTGTGATTGTTTCTAACATATTTATAAGGTGATTTCTTTGTTGCTTTGTATCCCTCCCCCATGGTATAACCCCTGCTTTCATTGTATTTGATGTTGGTATAATTTGTGGAGGGGAAGGGCAAAAACAAACCATTTAAATAGGGATACAGGTGGACCCATTGCAACAAGTCCTAATGTTGAAAAAACGAACTTTACAACTTTGGCCGGTCGGGTCGGGGTGTGGAGGAGGGAGGGATGGGAAAGGGAAACAAAGGAGGAGGCAACAAGTACTCATTACCTTGCCCATGTAATTGTAACCCCTCTGTACGGTATTTTCACAATAAAAAATTTAAAAATAAAATAAATAAAAATTAAAAAAACATTCTTTATGGAAAACAATAACAATCCTGTATTAAGACTATGCGAGTCATCTAAGATATAGTTGCCTTTATGTAAAATAAAATCTATTAATAAAACAAAGATGTAAATAATATACTGTAATTTTAGTGACATAATCACAAAGAAGATATTAAATATCCAAATTATTACTCTGATGTTTGTCTCTCCTCTATATTTTGAACAGACGAAGAGTTTCGATGCCAATAACGAACAAACAAACAGCAGTAGTTCCAAGAACAATGTTTTTCCTCTCAAACTGCCAACTTGTATGTGTACATCAGCATGCCATTTTTCTAGATTTAGAACACTGGAGCAAGTTCCAATTTAAATTCTCTGTAAAAATAGCTCATTTGCTTAAAGTAAAAATTTACAATTATAAGGAAAAGTAATAAAATATGTGCTTACAGTAAGAATCTCTCTACCTAGTCTAACTGCAATCTTCTTAAAAGTTTCTTCCCAGAAACCTATCCTAACATTAACAATTAAGTATCTGATACTTAGGTAAAAATATAAAAATAAATTATCTTAACATATACAATTATTTTCATATACAAACAATAAGCAATTACTATGTGACTTATCTCAAAACCATCACACCACCACACCAACTATATAAACATTTAAAAAGTACATTGAGGCTTTCTGAAGTACAAATGTGACTTTCTTAAATTAAAAGCAATGCCAGGAATTAAAGTTGTAATTTATATGTGTGTATGTGTGTATACAGACATGTTTGTATGTATATAATATATTATGTATATGGCAATTATATATACTTATTACTTTGAAAATGTGTCATTCAAATACTCAAAAATGGAGAGGACAAATACCTCATAGTAATGTGTGGTATAAAACGAAGTAATCTAAAGTCTAAAAGTCTAGTTTTTTCTGAAGACAAGCAGTTCCTGAGCCCTCACATGCCATTCCCTCAGGCCTACCTTTCCCAGAGAACAAAATACACCCTTTTATTGTAGTGTAAAACTTAAAACCCTTCCATCTTAAACTAAAACATGGCTCCTATAACACACTATAAAGCATAACCTAATAAATAACATATTATTTGCTATGTTCTTTTCACAAAGAAACAAATGAAAAAGGCCGGACCCACACACATATTTATGTGACACACTTATAGCAGATCAGACAGGAAAAACCAATTTATGGTAATAGAAGCCAGGGCAATGATCATCTTTGGGTAACAAGAAAAGCAGAATGAGAGCTTCTAGGGTACTGGTAATACTCTATTTCTCAGCATGGGCATTGGTTGTATGGATGGGTGAAGTTGATGGAAATCCCCCAAGGTGCACAATACTATTTATAACTATTCTATTTTTTTGTTATATTAAAAAAAGGTTTTCAAAAGGTTATCTAAGGAGGAGAATCCTTAACTCAGAGGCATGAGGCATAATTTTTAAAATACTTCTGAAAACAGAGATTAAGTTAAAATCTGCACACTAAACGTCAAGATTCCAGCTGTTTCCCTACTCAGTTCCCTGAATCTTGGCATGCAATCAATGCCTCAGAAGACCAAAGGATTCCTTTCAAGTAAAACTGACACATCCAAAGGAAAAGATGCACAAAAATTTCTTTGCCATGTAGAGAGCAAAGAAGCAAATACCTATATTGACTTCAGAAAGGTAACTGTTGCCAAGAAAATGCTGTTGAAATCAATGATGAGGTTCTGTCAGAAAGCTTACAAATAGAAAATTGTGTATGTGTGTATATATGTGTAGATATGTAGATATATAGATAACTATATATAAATGTATGTATGTATGGGTATATATATATATATATATATATATATAAAACACACACACACACACACACACACACACACACACACACACACACACAAATAAGAGAGGCTACCATCAAACCAGTAGAGGAAGAGAATAATCCCCTGCTCATACTAATGGAAACAGTGAATTCTGGCACTACTAAAACTTGATACCTATATACTGAGAAGGTGAGGATTTCAATAAGTTGTTCAGTAAGGGTACAAGGAACACAAAAGCTAAATCCTTATTACCTATGGCAATGTGTCAATATATAATGCCTATAGATGAAAAATCAAAGCACAGAAGAATAAACATAAAAATCAGGAAGCTGAAAACAGAGGAGCAAGCCAAAAGACTCAAGAGTGGCACTCGATTTTGGTACCCTGGTATTGTATATGTAATTATCTGAACTAGGGAAGGAAAGGGGAACAACAAAATGGTGAGACAAAGGTCAAAGGGGGAGCCTATGCAACAGCGATACTCACAAGACAGTATGTTGGAAATGATCTGTACAACGTGGGAGGGGTGTGATGGGGGGAGGGAAAGAGAGAGAAAAATGAGGGAATGTCTAGTAAGTTAGACGAGAAATGTAATCACTACCTTACTTATGTAACTGTAACTCCTCTGTACATCACCTTGACAATATTTTTTTTTAATGGCTTCACAGGAGACCAGGGCTTGGAAGGAGGGGAAATGGAGCTTTCAACAACTATTTCTTTTTTTTTTCTGAATATAGAATATATGTATTTTTATTAGTTCTTTATTTTTTTACTTTTTTATTGTGAAAATACTGTACAGAGGGGTTACAATTACATGGGCAAGATAATGAGTACATTTCTTATCAAGCATTGTAGCCTCCTCTTTTGTTTCCCCTTCCCATCCCATCCTCCCACACCCCCCACCCAACCCTCCTCCCCCCACCACCAAAGTTGTAAAGTTCGTTTTTGACATAATGACTTGTACGTCTTGTTGCAATGGGTCCACCTGTAACTCTATTTAAACGATTTTCAACAACTATTTCTTATTATAAACCTTATTGTTTACTAAGATTTTTTTAAATCTACTTACGATATTACTTTAGTGGGAAAAATCTAAACCTTTTAAAATAAAACCAAGAAATTTTCAAAAAAAAAAAAAAGACGACAACAATATAGAGACTAAACTGAATTGGGGAAAAACAGCAAAATAATCAGTTTCCAAAGCATTCAGGCTGTTACTGTGACAGTGGAAACACAGTCCATGTGGTACAGGGTGGGCAATAGAGGGAAAACATACAGATTCAGAGATGACAAATGGTCCAAGGGAGAATGCGGTTAGGTGACCCTGAAACATCCAAGAGACTAGGCAGGACCTGAACCCTACTGAAGTCAGGTCCATAACCAAAATACCTTCTTGTCTTGAAAAATATTCCATAAACACTGTCTTTTTGAATGCATATTTGTCCACATGATAAGAAACATTTAAATCTGCTTTAGATTTTAATTTGGAAATTATGATATACTCAAATACAAAAATATAAAAAGCAATAATAATCATTCAAATATCTACTTTTTTCAAATATTAACATTTTTACCATATTCGCTTCTCAAGTTTTTTTTAAAGAAATAAACATTACAGACACAATTGAAATCCTATTCTAATCACTGTCTAATGCCAGCCCCCTGCCTTTCTCTCCAGAAGATAGCCACTAAACTGGAGTTAGCAGTTAACATTCCCCATAGACCTAAAAAGTAAGTATTAGCTCAGATGAATTCCATGCCCCTTACTGTTCTGAGACAATGAGATTTGGTGGCATGGTCAAAAGTTCTTGATGTTCTGTAATAGAACTGCATGGGTCTACAGTGCTGACACACAATACTTCAAAATAATGATCTTCCCTTTTAGTTTAAAAAAAAAAGCTGTTATTAACTTTTTGTAGAAATACCAGTATGAACATTAACATCAATATATAGAGTATTATAAAAACTGAAGCTCAGTAATTCTGCAATAGTTTGCTTTCACAGGAAACATCAGCTAGAAGCAAATGGAACTATACAAGCACAGTGTTCTTTCTGGGGTATCTGCTGTCTACATAATTGTTTCACAGTAGCACCATACTGCTCAGTTGTCATTGTCACTGTAAAAATATCCTTCAGGGACTGGGAAGGTGGCTCAGTGGTAGAATGCTTGCCTTGCATGCATGAGGCCCTGGGTTCAATTCCTCAGCACCACATAAGCAGAAAAAGCCAGAAGTGGCTCAAGTGGTAGAGCACTAGGCTTGAGCTGAAGAGCTGAGGGACAGTACCCAAGCCCAGAGTTCAAGCCCCATGACCGACCAAAACAAAAAAAAATCCTTCAAAAAATGTATAATGCCAGTTCTACTTTTAAAAAAATCTAGCTACTCAGGGGGCAGAAACAGGAGGATGTCTGTAACAGCCCAGCCAGGACAATAAGATGAAAACAAACTCAAAGCAAACAAAGTAGGAGTGTGGCTCAAGTGCTCTCTTGCCTAGCAATAGCAAGTAAGAAACCTTAAGTACAATTCTCAGAACCAAAAAGAAAAGAAAACAAAATGTCCTTGATGGCCTCAAAAAGTTATTTCTATTACAAGTCTACTGCTAAATACCTATCTTTTTAAACTTGGGGAACAATAAATCCAGAAGCACAAAAAAGCATTTGTGATGTATATTCAATTATGATGGTTATCTCAACAAAAATATAAATGATGATTGGAGTCACTATCTTCTTAAAATATCATTTTTACTTGATAGAACAGCTGACAAATTAGTTATTAAGTCCTGGGTATTTGGCAGATATTTTCTCAAAAATGAAGCAAGATGGTTGCTTTCAAGAAAAACAACTGATGGTATTTGTTGTCAATGAGTCTTCAAGCTTTCAAGTGAAAATTAAAATTTTAGAAAACTTGTTTCTGCAGCAAGCTTGACAATTTCCCAGTACTTTTCTGGTAAGGTCAGCACTGATATTAACAAATGTGAATTCTTGAAACTGAATAATGAAATGTGTTAACATTTAGAACATCTGTATTATATAATAAACCAGAATTTCCCAAACAACCAATACTTAATAAGATGATGTGCAAGTAACCATTCACTCAAAGTGCAAATAACCTAGTGAATCTTAAAGTATTTCAACATGTCACTGATTGGGTTTTTGCCATATTGAACCTAACATTTAAGATACAACCACTTGTTAAAAATTCTGGTATAGGATCAAGGAATGTTCAGAATTATCTGAAAACACAATTAAAATATCCTTATTTTCAGTTATACGTACAGATTTTACAATATGCAATGATTTGTACACAAACTTTATAATAAGCAATTACTCAGTTATTCTTTCTGGGATGTTAAAAACCATAAACAAAATAATCACAATGGTTAATTACCATACAGTTAAGTTATGTCTAACCATCTCAATTGAGTCAAAGAAAATAAACTAGTGCTTATTCATTTAAAACAGGCTTTTGCAAATTATGGTCTCATATACTTGCAATTAAAATGTAACTATTGGTATTTAATTTAGCACAGAATCAAGACTGATCACTGCTCCAAAAAGGAAAGCTCTTAAACTTGCTTTACAGACACGTTCATCCTTTCTGTCTACTTACAAAGACTCAGACTCTATTTACTTGATGTGAAAAACCTAATCTTATGTAAATTTCAAAAGAAATAATTTAACATGAACAAATTCATGAAGCTAGAAGAAGCACATCAGATGTTACTAACTTTCCACTAATGTATTTATAGCTAGTTGAAGGGATAAAAGTGGTTTAAAGAGCATTGTTATTATATAAATCTAGCCAGTTAGTAAGTAACCACAACCTTTAATTCCAATGGCAGGGACTTTAGGAAACTTTTCAGAAGGAGAACTGACAAATAATGTCCTATTTATCTGTCCTCTAAGAGAGAAAGTTCTTACATTAGTTTTTCCATCTGAATATTCAAGAGGTAACGCCAGCACTCAATCCATACCCCTTCCTCAGAACACAAACATTCATTCAGACTCACCTTTGCAGTTCACCTAGACCTCTGGCAGCTGGGAGGCTGGGATTTTGCCTTAGAAAGTTTTGTTTTAAATTGAGATGAGTGAGGTCTTGGCTATAGAAGAGATTGGCAGGCAGATGTTCCAGGCTACAACATGAAAGATCCACTGAGCTTATACGCTGAGATGCAACCTAAAAGGAGACAAAATATATCTAATTTGAATATCATCCTTTTAGCTTATACTCTCTATGGATAGAAAGAAGATAATGCCATTTGAGAAGACAGACATAATATATGAATAACAGTTAGTCCAAATACCAGCCAAGAGAGAGTTCACTTATCACATGATAAAATCAGGAAAGTGTTCCTGTTGGAGGATTCATACAGTAACCTAGCACAGGAGTTGAGTTCTAAACAGCACAGACTATCACAATAGTCTCCCTTCAATGTAGGAGATTTTATTCCTGAAAATATCTGTGTAAGTAAAATATGAGTAAACTAATAAAGAATTTAGAGGAAATACAGAGTTGAGGGACAGGTACTAAGCTCTAAATGGACACTTTTGAAAAAGTTAATATACTGATAAAAAAGAACACAATGTGTTATTGATGTTCTTCTACACATAATAATAAATAATCATTACACTGTATCACGTAATTAGATTGTATTGTCTACCTGCTATAAAATTCTCAGGTTCTCTCAGTTTCAGAAAGATGCTTATAATTTCATTCTACTATTATTTCACACTTAAATATTTATTCAAATATCCAACGCCTTTCTGATTCAATATGTGCTGAGCCAGGTGCTGGTGGCTCCTACCTGCCTGTAATCCTAGCTACTCAGAAGGCTGAGATCTGAAGATAATGGTTCGAAGCCAGCCTGGGTAGGAAGCTCTGTGAGACTCTTATCTCCAATAAATTACTCAAAAAAGCCAGAAGTGGCACTGTGGTAGAGCACTTGCCTTGAGCAAAAGCAGCTCAGGGATAGCTCCCAGGCCCAGAATACAAGCCCCAGGACCTGCAAGAAAAAAATGTGCTAAGCATCTAATGGTATTTCAGGCTCTGTATTCCTGAAACTCAATAGTGAAACAAGAGACAGACACAGTGTCTCTACCCTATATATCAAGAAAAGAAGGCAATAAAGATATTATATGACAAATAATAAAGTACAAGGGCCCAGACACAACCAGATCAGAAAAGGCTTTCCAGAAGATACAATGCATAGGCCCAAACTTGAAGCAGTACAAGCAGAAATCTGACTGATCGATTGATTTTGGTGGGTTGTGGAACCTGAACTCTAGGCCTGGGCACTGTCTCTCAGCTCTTCAGCTCAAGGCTAGTGCTCCACCACTTGAGCCAAAGCACCACTTCCAGCCTTTTCTGCTTATGTGGTGCTGAGGAATCGAACCCAGGGCCTCATGCATGCAAGGCAAGCACTTTACCACTGAGCCACCTTTCCAGCCCAAATAGCTGATTTTTTTATACTCCAGATTCATTTTCCTTAAACAAACACACATGACTCTGGGGAGAGATGCAGAGTATCTTGACCCTTTGGCTACAGGGAAGGCATGAGCTCCAGACTTTCACAGTCCTGGTGATGACATGGGACCAAGCTAGGCAAATCAGGGCTTTTCTGGGATTTGCATACTCTGAAGCCAGGATAGAGAGAAAAACTGTCTCAAAGAGCTACAGTAAAATGAATGACTATAGATGTATCCGTTTGAACTGGCCAAAAATACACACTATAGCATGTTGTATTGTACAAATATGTATATATAGCACTTATACACACCATTTCTGAAAGACATTTTTAGCTCTAACACACACAACTCCATATATTAAATATGATTGATTGTGATTACTTCCAGATAGGTAACAAGGGAAATGGAAAATCAGTAACAGATTTTGAGCTTACCTCTAATGCTTGCATCTTTATAAGGACAAGGAGAAGATACAAAGCAACTAAGTCAATGTGTTAACAACTGTGGGGGCCAGCACATGGAAATCTAAGTGTGTCTTTGTGTGTAATTAACTTGAAAGCAATAGTGTGATCCCATATAAAAATGTCAGTAAAAATGAGAAAAACAATGAGTAGCCTTCCAGATTCCCTTCAATGTTCCTCTAAGTGGTATACCAGAGATGATTCTTCCCGCTCTGATCAAAACATTCCTTTCTTTGCAGTAGGCAAGGGATGACCCCCAAAATACACATTCATGTTCTAATCCTTGAATCTGTGAATATTATCTCATATGGCAAAAGAACAAATATTACCTTATATGCCAAAAGGTGTGACTTAGTTAAGGATCTTGAGAGAAGGTATTTATTATGGAGAACTCAGGTGAGTCCTATTTACAAATAGAGATGCTCTTAGAGAGGTAGGATTGAGATAGAAGAAGAAAAGGTAACATGACTATACAAGAAGTGACTGGAGCCACTACATGCTGGAAAAGGCAAGGAATAGATTCTTCCTTCGAGCCTTTGGAGGGAGCAAGGTCCTGCTGGCATCTTCAATTTGGACTTCTGGCCAGCAAAACTGTAAGTGAATACATTTCTGGCTTTTTTTTTTTCCTAAGCACTGTTTTTGTTAATTTATAACAGCAGCCACAGGAAACAAATCCAAACCTTGTTTAATTTTCCTATAGTACTCTTCCATTTTATTCATTCATGTATGCCGATCAACTATGATCAACTACTACTATGTGCCTACTACTCTTCTAAGTACTTAATTCAGTAAACTAAGAGAAGATCTCTGCCTCCATTAAGCTTACTTTTAAAAACAGATATATGTTAAAGATTGGTAAATACTATGAAAAAAGATAAGAGTTCAGGATTGTAGGGAAGATAAGAAATTATAACTTTTTAAATTTTTATTGTTATTTTAAAAGTAATGTACAGAGGGTGGGAGAGACTATAAGTAGGCTGATCTAGATTTACTGAGAAGGCCACATTTAGACAGAATAAAGAAAGTTAGCTAGCAAAAAGAATTTATCTAGAAGAACATTTCAGTCAGAGTACAAAGCCTTACCAAAGGAATATGTCTAGCATGTCAGAAGCAGATGACAACCAGCAGGAATAAAGGGACAGTAACTGACAATTAGGTCAGAATGTAAGGTGCTGGGGCTGGCAGTAGATCCTAGGGCCTTATTTTAAACCACTATAAGAACTCTGCTTTTAATATGAGAGAAACAAGAAGCATGGAAAGGTTCTAAGAAGTTATATACTATGTGACTTCATTATTTATTTCTGTCTCAAAATTTTATGCTCCCTACACAAAAGTTTCTCTATCTTGTTCACTGACATCCTTAAGCTTAAACTGGGTGTGCCCCTCAGGATGTTTGGCTGGAAGCAGGGTACTGGACTGCTCACAATTCCTCCTTCCTTTCTCACCTTCTGCCTCTGACCTATCTAGTGCATTCTTCCATCAGGATACTTCTCTGAAGAAATAAATTCTATTTTAACCAGGGCATCCCCTTAAATGCTCCCTTGGGACAGATAAGAGAAAATGATTAAATGTCAAGTTGTATTTGTTTCTCTCCTCATTCTGGACCACAAACTGTCCCCCTGGAAGCCAAAGAAGCCACATTAATAAGACCACAGGCAGCTAGAGTGAACTCATGGAAGCTGCTGCAAAAGTAGGAACAGCTAGCGTTAAGAACATAAATTTAACGTGAGCTGCCAAGGTGAGCACTTTGGTATCTCCTCTGAAGAAGATGTATAAGTGCTTCCCCCTAGATCAATCCAAGTCCAGCAGGCTTCCACCACAGACAAGAGAGAAGCACTGTCCGGATGAGAAATCTATCAGCTGGGCAGTCCCTAAGAAGCTGGGCCTACCTACATAACAGCCATTAAAATGAAGATCCTTCTCAAAGTGACAGACCTACATACATAATACGTATTAAGAGTAAAGTCACCTGAATACACCTCAGAGCAAGCAGCCTTTGTTGTCTAGTCATTTTTTAAGTAGTACTAACAACATTAATAGCCAACATGTAGGAAGTGCCATCCTTATTACAGTTACTGAGAGCTGAAGAAGTATTTAATCTTTACCACAATCAGTATAAAGAAGACATCCCCATCTCAAAGGTAAATCAGAGAGAGCTGAGGCCACGTGGTTAAAGCAGCAGCAGGACCACAGTCTAATGAGAGCCTGCACAATTAACTCCATCCATCTGGTAAGGGCCTAGACCATAATCAAGAGTTCAACAGACCCCCGTTAACTTCCATGCAAAATGCTAACATAAGTAAAACAAAAGTAGTCCCTGAGAGAAGTTTAAGCCCTAGGAATGAAGAAAAGGCCATCACAGGTAGTGAGTCCATCTTCACAGCAAAGGGGACTATCTGCTGACCCATACAGATTTCATGGAAAGAACAAAGGTCTTTGCAACCAACATTCCTTGACATCAGGTCTCACAAAGCTTGTTAAACTTGGCAATGGTAATGTGCCCTAAAACATTTCATCAAACCTTAACAGGTTATAGGGAAAATGTAAAGGGTTACAGAAGAAATTTAAAAAGAAAAGTGAAAGAAACTGGAACTTAGGAAATGCTTCAAATCTCTGTTATTGAAAGGGCCTTCTAAAGTAGCTATCTCATAATTAACAATATAAAATCCTTTTGGCAAAAGCTACTGTACTTCTGTTATATCCATAAACATCAAGGTAGTAGAAGGCTCAAGAGGTTAAGAGCTGAGGGAAGACTTAACTATATACAGAATTTATAAAGCCAGTTTTTATACTACTTCTTGGTTATATGGCTTTGATCCAGTCAATCTGTCGTTCAGTTTTCTCATCTTTTAAAGTAGAATAAATAAAACATGCCTGATCAACTCAACATTCCAGCAAAAATAACAGCTTTCTCCTTCCTTCCCTTTCCCTCTCCCCTTCTTCAACCCCTCTGTGCTGATCCTGGTATTTGAACTCATGGCCTAAGTGCTGTCCCTGACCTTTTTTGCTCAAGGCTAGTGTTCTACCAACTTGAGCTATGAAGATAAGTGTCTTAGGGACTCTCCTGCCTGAGCTGGCTTTGAACTATAATCCTCCCAGATCTCAGCTTTCTGAGTAACTAGGATTACAAGCATGAGCCATGGGTGCCCGACTTACTTTTCCCATTTTAAATAATCAAGAGAGGTTCTGTAGAATAAGTATCTTAGATCAACCTCCACAGTCACCAAAAATACAAATCCATAAACAGTGCTACACTAGACAAGCTACTGTGCTTGCCATTTTGAACAGTTAGTTCAGAACAATCCATAAAGTCAACCATGAGTTAACTACATATAAAAATTCAAATTTTAGATCAGTCCAAGGTAATTACGCTTTAGGAAATCTGTTATAGTCTGAATTAACAACAATAACAATAAAATTACAGGCAATAAAGTTAGACTGATAGACATATTCTGGGAATATGAATCCCAGTCACCTGCTCAGATAGTCTTCCTAGACTTGTTAGCCCTAACATACCTCTTCATGCTTTCAAGATCAATCAAACCTTCCCAAGCAACAGGACTACATGCTGCACTACTATTGTGAAAGCTCATTTAGTGGACAATTGACTTTCCTAGGCAAGGGTAAGTACAGTAACATTCATGGGATATTTTCTACCCTTTATACTTGAGTAAAGCTGTATTTATCCTTTTATGTTCACAGTTTACTTCACATTAACGCAAAATGATTCTGAAGGGCTTGGTCAAAACAGTTAAAACGGCACAAATAATTCTGTTGTAAAAGAACAAACAGGATTTCTGAAAACTGGTATTCTGAGTCATTAATTGCTCTGGGTAGCCTTCAGTGGCTTGGGAAATTATGTCCCTTGCTAAAAGGACAGTCTCTCTGGAGTTGACAAGATTTTGGTAAACAATTCTTAACCTCAACTGACCCAGTTTGAATTCTTATCCCTCCCTGTCCCTCAAAATTACTTCGGAAAGGCTTGAGTTTATTGATCTTATCAGCCAAGCAATTAATAGCTTCCTTTCTTTCAACTTTATATCAACACAAAAATTTTTATTTTAATTTCCATTGCTTCATAAGGCAATTTATTATTTTTTAAGAAGTCTTCCAAAATGCCTTAGCTTAGCCCCAGACCTTAGCTTAGCCCACAATCTCATTTCTCCATCTTATACTAATTATCATTTTATAAAATCTGGTTACTAGATATAGAAAACTTCCTCATAAAATTAAATATATACATTAATAATGTCCTAATTAGAACATATCAATTTATCATTTTAGTAACTAGTAACTGGAATTTCAGTATCTTAACATCATTTCTTAAGTGTCATTTCCTTAAAAGGTTAAATGACTGAGAAAAATATTAAGTGATAAAATATATAAATGTATCTATAGTTTTAAATTATTAGAAACAATGAAATGGTAAATCAATTAAGGCAATATGAAAATCTGGAGAGCTCTTAAAGCCAACCAAAAATTATAAATGGGAGTCTATGGGAACAAGCACACAGGGAAGGAGCTATGATTTTAGAACCATGAAGTACCAATTAAAATTCAGCAATGGATACCAAAAATAAAAGTATTAGACAGAACCACAGGCTAAAGTACAAACAGAACACTTGTATCATTGTTAAAGCACTAGCCTGTAACAATATAGAAAGAGTAATATAGAGAAATATATTCTAACAGATGTTCCTTGGTATTCCTAACTCTCTCTTTGCAGGAGAGGCGGGGATGTCGATGAGCAGTTGGCATCCTTGTGCTATGAGCCAGTCATTCCATATAGATTCAGCATTTGTCCTCTGCAAACCAGGCACTATATGTGATACTGAAGCAGTACTACACTTGAGATGCACTCTTCATCTTCAAGGGCTTAGCCTCTTGAGGACACAGAGATCTAAACTACAATTCAACACCATCTGTGCAAGGATGCATGAAAGTACATACAAAGGCTATAGATCTTAGAGCTCCATGTTAACTGTACCAGCTACCAACAGGAGACCTCTTCACACACAAACAGGCCTAGTATTCACAGGCACTTCTGTGCTGTCCAATGAGCTCACTAAGTAGCCTAAACTGGAAATGCAGACCTGGTACCTCACTGTTTATAAGTCAGAATCAAATGAATAGGGTCATTGGAGATGGCATCAACAGCCTTTCAAAATTACAAGAGTGTCAATCTAATAGTTATCTCTACCCCACACACATAAACACCATTGTGCTTCTCAGTAACAACAAAGAAAACAAAGCATGGTTTGGGTGGATATCAAATCTGAACTCAGAGTTCCTTGCTCATTTCCTTATTGGCAAAATATGGGTAAACAATGTCTTAAGAATGTTACTACCTGAAAATGTTTCTGAAAGTCATAGCCAAGCATTCTTCAGAAGATGTCACCTACACACACACACACACACACACACACACACACACACACACACACACACACACACACACACACACACACACACACACACTGGTTACATGTTAAATACTTCAAGTATTAGAAATAAGCTACTTGTTTTATATTTAGCATACCAAGAATTGGTTTAAGTTCCTAATTTAACATATAAGATCCAGCATGTATTGTAGAGATTTCCAAAGTCTTATTTTTCCAGTTTCCTGACTTATAAAATTATAAATTAGATCAATATGTAGAAGAATTAAATCTAACACAACAGTTGAAGACACTTCAATACTCTGGATTTAAAATACTGGGAATTCCCAAGATTTAAAAAAAAAAGTATTAGGATAGAACTTTTAAGGGTCTATATTTTTTAATTAAACACTCAGATGAAAAGAATTCAACTTCAAAATATAAAATGACCAGATACAGAAGCCTGGTTAATCCCATATGTTAAGCTCCTACTATCTTCATATTTCATCAGTTTTCAAATAATCAGACAATGGTAGGTCTGGTCCCTGTTTTCAACATTGAAAACATTTCATCTGCCGTTGTTCATCATGAGTCAAAGCTATAGGAAAAAGATTTCAACTCGCCAGAAAGAACTTCTTATCACAGCCTGCAGGCATCTGAAACAGGACAAATGATCTGGCAGAGGATAGGGAATGTCTACAAGTCCACAGTCTTTTTTTAAAATCTTAAATGCTAAGCTTGTGAACCTAGTGTCATTTTATGATGACTAGAACTTAATGTTAAAGAACGTTTAATGTTACAGACATTATATTCAATATATATTGCATAAAAATTAACTACATAACTTAAGGAAAGGAACTGGGAAGAAAAATGGAGAACAAAGGAAGGGGTGACATTAAACAAAAGGTATTTAACTCATAACCTAACATATAGGACTGTAACCCCTTTATACAACAATTTAATAACATCAATATTAAAATGCAAAGAGAAAAAAGTATTTACAAAGCCAGGCACAGTGGCTCACCAAAATTGGAAGGTAGAGATAGGCCAGTTAAGTTTCTAAATCAGACTAGGCAAAAAAAAAGAAATTAGTGATACCTTATCTCAAAGAATAACCTGGTTGAGGTGAGTGGTATATACCTTTAAAACCAGCTATGAGGAGGTTTAGGAAGGAGGATCACATGCCCAGGCTGGCCCAAGCAAGAGACACAAAATCCTAACTGAAAAATAATTAAATGTAAAAAGGACTAGAGATGTGGTAGAGTATTTGTCTAAGAAGTATGAGGCCCCAAATTTAATCCCCAGTAGTGGAAAAAAAAGGGGGGATAATTATTCCAGAGAACTACAATTAATATTACTTTACTTTTTTGGCAACTTCCTTACAATCTTACAATACCTCCTCAATTTTAAAATAACATTATTACTTTAAAATAAAGCTTTAAGTTCCTTGTTTGAAACCTAGAATGCATTTTATTAAAGATAATATTACGCAGACAAAATCCACATATATTTTAAAGTACTAATTATAATAGTACAAATCCCAACCAATTTCTTTACTATTTCTATGGAAAACTGTTTCCTGAGTTCCACCAGTAACAAGAGGAACATGTTTTCATTTGCTCAAGTACTGACAATCCAAGTGGATCCTAGAACAGCACCTGGTGCAAAGGAAAGATGCTTTGTTCTTTCCTCAGTTCTTTTTCCCCGATCAAAAAGAAAGCAAGAAGGATAGAGCAGACAGGAGGGAGGAAGATGGAAGAACGTGAGGTGAGTTTAAAATGGGAAGAGCCTAAATACAAACCGGTACTGCATGCATCTTTTGTTATGAGATGGTAAAGTGAGATACTTTGTTCTTTACAAGTGAACTGCAAAACTTCAGAAAATATAGTTTAAGCGTTTTAAACTGAACTAGCTCAGAAGTGCACTGAAAACCTCTTCTTCAGGAACGTATTAACTAGGATTTCAGAAACAATAGTCACCATAGAAAAAACAGAAAGGATCAGCAGTAATGTAAACAGGAGTAGATGAGGCTTAATGATAGCTGTAAGGAGAACATTCTATTATTTCATTAACTTAATCACAGCTTTACAAATAACAAAAACAAAATCTAACACAACTCAAGCTATTTTATCTTTAGCCTAAATTCAAAGTGAAATTTCCCTTTCTTGTTTTTTTCCTTTGGTTGGGGGCGGGAGTGGTGCTGGGGTTTGAACACAGGCCTTTTGCACTTGGCAGGCACTGTACCACTGAGCTACACCCATGCTTTTTGCCTTGAGTCAATTTTCAGATACTCCTTTTAGCTGGGGTCAGTCTCAAGTGAACATCCTACCTATTCCTCCTGTGTAGCTGGGATTACAGATGTATACTACCAAGCTTGCCTCAAAGAAAAATTTCTAAATGTCTTAATTCCTAATATTATATCTGTATTAATGAAAGATCTTATAATACAAGTTTTATGTTACTAGTCATTATTGTCTTGAAAAGTTAACTATAGTTATTTGACAAATCAATCAAATATCCATGAAATAATTAAATAAAACTGGCAAGAAATACTATATATTAGCTGCAGTCCTTTTCTTTATCTAGCTTCTGCGATGTCTCTCTCTGACCTGCTGGAGGCTCGGGGGGCATGCCTGCATCTTCACATCTGATGCAGTTGTGCCTTTGCACACATTTCACTTCTCCTTAAAATGAGTTTTCCTCACTTGTTTTTTGCAGTGAACACCCAATTATCCTTGAAGACTTCTTTCCTCATTGTTTTCCTATACCCAAGTATCATATACTAAATCTCCAATCTTTTTTACCTTATCACTACAGAATTAGTACTAAAGCAATCTTCTCACATTAGGGGGGTCCCTTATAAGCAAAAATTCATGCCACTCAGACAATTATTTCCACTTCAGATTCTACCAGAGGCTTGGTAGACTGTCCATGGTCCTTGGGTCTTTAAGCATAAATAATCAGTTTAAGAGGTAAAGGGGAAGTTTCTAGAAAAGCTTTGGCTCAGTAAAATGGTTCTCACAAAAGGCTATTTACCATTACGAGCTAGTATAACCAAGTAGCATGATCTAAAGGGCAAGTGACACATTCTTAAACTACATTCAAGTTAAGAGACAAAATACACCTAAAAGATAACTAAGCTGCATAAAAAACTCCATTGTGACTACCTCTGATGATATGAATCTTCCTCAATTCTATTCACTAGAATGAAATGGAGTACTGTTTGAGTTAAATATGGACAGTATATATTGTTTTTAAACACTTCACTCCAAAAGTTCAATTGTGATTCACTATGTATCCTGTTTCTACATATGGAGTGGTATTTATATGTGGCTTCACATGACTTTCATTCAACATGAGATCTAGCCATGATCTTTTACAACAGTGACTTTCTTTTTGTAAATGGTGGAAAATTAAAATACTCTATTGCATAGCAAAAGAAATTACAGTGGTGACAGTAACAGCTACCTCAACACAGACATAGCGATAATCCTGGGTTTATGTCCACCCTGTTTTAACTAAACTAGCCTGGTTAATGTCCTAAGTCTTGGAAGAGAACATGATCAGTCCCCTTCTCTCCCACAGAAGAGCAATAAGCAATAGGGCAGGGAGGCTATTATTAGAAATAGTACACATTAAGCTGCCTCTATCTGAGAATCTGAAATTCAAAGTGCCCCAAATCCCAAACTGTTTGAGTGATGCCTCATGTGGAAAATTCCCTATCTGACATTATGTGATGAGTCATAGTTAAAAATGCAGGGGTACTAAATATGTAATATAAAATTGCCTTCAGGCTATGTGTATTATGTATGTATGAAACATAAATTTTGTTTTTGGTCTTGGGTCCCATCTCCAAAATATCTCATTATGATTGTGCAAGTATTTCAAAAATCACCAAAAAAATTTCAAGTCCAACACATTTCTGGTCCTTAGTATCTCAGATAAAAGTTAGACAACCTATATTCCTAACTACAGGGCTTCACATTTAATTCAGTCATTTTACTATTCTAATTCAAAATACTGACCTTGAAAATTTGCTAAGTACCAAATTGCTTTTCAGCTTCATTTGGCTAATCCATACTTGGAAACATTCAGTCTGTCTGATAAAAGAAGAATACACCAGAGACAGAAGGAGGCTGAGATGGGAGGATCACTAATTACTAATTAGAGGCCCTATCTGAAAGCTAAACTGAAAAGCAAAAAGGCCTAGGGTATGTGGCTCAAGTGGTACAGCACTTGCCTAGCAAGCTCAAGCATCTAAGTTCAAATCTTAGTACTGTCAAAATTTTTTTAAATTAGTTAGAAGAGCAACTTATAATAATGTCCATTTCCACAATTTCTGTGTATTCTCTTTGGTATCATGTGTTGCAACTATTTCAGGATTAAGACACTTGAATGACCTCTCTCTCTCATTTCTGCAATATGAACTGAAGATGTGGGCATTCTTTAAAAGAAAAAAGTAAAAACATAGATAATAGTACTGTGCTTGTATTTTGTAAGTTTGGTCTTAGAAGTTAAGTTCGTATGGTCTAGTTACACATAGACACAAACACACTTATACATATGTAATACATGTCTTAGGTCTGCTGCATCACGAACATACAGAGAGATGAAATGTATACAGACGGAACACCACTGACTGTGAGTAGATAACTACGCAAGCTGGGTTAAAACTATATAACTATACTCATCTCTGCTTCTTAAAATTTGGCATTTTCTATAATAAAAAGTTTAAAAATATTTACATATAACCAGGTGCTGGTGGCTCATGCCTGAAATCCTAAAATGTGAGGATCAAACTTTGAAGCCAGCCAGGGCAGAAAAATCTCTAAGACTCATATCTCAAATTAACCATCAAAAAGCCAGATGTATAGCTGTCAGTCAAGTGAAAGGTAGAATGCCAGCCAAGAGAGTGAGAAGCCAGGAGGTTCAAGTCTCAGTACTGGCATATGTGCATGTGTGTGTGCACATGCACGCACACACACACGTGCACACACACACACACACACACACACGCACACACACACATAGAGTTAAAAATAATAAACAGTATCCACAACATTAAATCAGCAGATCTGAATCCATGTTTGTTCGTTCGTTTGTTTTTGTCAAATCCTGGGTTTGAACTCAGGCCTTCGACACTAATCCTGAGCCTTTTTGTGCTCAAGACTAGTGCTCTACCACTTGAGCCACAGCACCACTTCTGGCTTTTTCTGAATAGTGTATTGGAGGAAAGTCTTGTAGACTTGAATGCCTGGGCTGGCTTAGAACCGTGATCCTCAGATCTTAGCCTCCTGAGTAGCTAGGATTACAGGCCTGAGAGACTGGTGTGCCTGGCCTGAATCCACTTTTAAACTTGAATTAAAGAATAGATTTTAAAGTGAAATTAACTCAATGTCATAGAAGTAAGACTGTAAGATAAAAGATTCACATCAAAGACTACATTTGAAAAGAAGTCACAGGATCAATCAACATGTCTAAAGCAAAGATTCTCAAAATAGCAGGTCATAAAGATAGAAATCCATGTCAGCATTTCCATAAAGGCACCCCAAACAGATTGTCTGTAATTCCTATTCTCTCTTCACCTACCACTCTTAGCCTTTTTACATAACTACCTCTCCAACCACTTGGAAAACACGGTGGATATGTGTTTGTTGAACAAATAATTTTTTATACATCACACATGGGATATTTACTAAATTTTCAAAGCATGTTGCTCATTCATATTTTAGGGATGACTTCAAAACCAATCCTGTAATTGTCCCAAAGGAGCTCCTCCTCAGGCTCTCCACTAGCACACACACCCAACATAAAAATTCTTAAGGGACTGCCTTAAGTATTAGTTTGGCAAGTAATGTCAAGTACTAAACCTGAGCTTTAAACCTGAGCTTTAAAAATTAGCCTATTTCAGTAAAACATATATAATAATAATCTTTTTAATTTTCCCAAAATTAAATGAAGTAAAATCCAGAAGCATAAATGAAAAAAAGAACTTGCTTTTTTAATTACATATTTAGTTCAATAATTCTGACTTAAAATTGGAGTTTAGTCCTTTGTGTATTCTTACTGTCAATGGAGTAGTGATGGTCATTAAAAACCAGGAACTCCGGATTTTTCTTTCTGTTGTTGATTTGGTTTTCTTTCAGATCCTCATCAGGATGAATCCTCATTTAAAACATCAGGACGTAAAGACAAATCTATTCTGTGAATGTTTTGTTTCCTCAATATGAGGAAAAGATAGTTTCCATAGTAACCTTGAGTATGATTAAATTGTAAAACTTCCTTATACCTACATAGAAGGAAAAGTAGATGGCAATCAGATGCTAAAGGTAGAAAGGGCTTATGGTATTCAGCCATATCTACTCCAAATCTCTGCAGGCATATATTCTGAAGCACAGTGACATTTTCACCCACTGTTTGGCAGCCCCAACCTACGTTCCCTTGGTGCAGGGTAAAAGCAAAATAAGCTTAAAGCAAGATAATATCTTACTACCAGAAGATTATCCTCAATATAGGAAATTTAAATAGGGCTGTATCCACATTTTATATTTGATTCCTACCCAAATGAGTAGTCCCTTCATTCCTTTTTTTTTCCTTATCTTTTCAGTCAGCCCCTAATAGTTCATTCCCCCCTCCCTTTTTTTAAAGACATGCTGCTTCATTCTCCTGCCTTAGACTCAGTGCTGGAATTACAGACATGTACCACTACTCGCAGCTTCATTTGTCCTTTAATTCAGTTAACATAATAACTTGTACAGTTTCTTTTTATTTGTGCTAGGGATCTAATATAGGGCTTCACACATGTAGGCAAGTGATCTACCACTAATCAAAATATACCCTAGTCATTCAGAAAAGTTTTGAAATCCTATGTAGTTTTTAACATTTTTATAAAGTATTTTAAAATATTTTCTCTCTTTTCTTCTACCCCTGTCTTTTCAGAAGAAAAATCTATCATTTCCCCTAAAAGGTGGCTATGCAAGTTAATAAAACAGAATGTACCTTGTTCAGATAAATAAGTGCTCTTTTAAGTGTACTCTTATCTGCTGAAAAAAGCCATATAAATGAAGAAATACTTAAAAAGACTATCTGTGGCCAGGTACAGGTGGCTCACACCTGTAATCCTAGCAATCAGTCCTGATTGATAAGCTCATAAACTGAATGAGCTGAGGATTAAAGTTTAAAGCCAGCCCGGGCAGTGAAGTCTGTGAGACTCTTATCAGCACTTAACCACCAAAAAAAACAGGCTCAAGTGGTAGAGCAAAACTGCTCAGGGACAACACCTAAGCCCTGAGGACAAGTCCCAGGACTGGCACGGGTGCGCGCATGCGCACACACACGCATGTGCGCGCGCGCACACACACACACACACACACACACACACACACACAACTACCTGTGGCCAGTTTCTGATGAATGACAGGAATGAGATACAATTATTTATTTCTTCTGTCATTCACATATACACAGATCACCCCCTTCTAATATATACTGTATATGCCAATGTAGTTCATAACATGCATATTCCATAAGCCCTAAGAGGAAAATTATTCCCTTTATCAGATGAAAAAAGCTTAAAATCTAAGGTAATTAAATCAAAGTCTTTCCTCTCTCCTAAACACTCCAACTCAATGTAAGTATAAATTGTGTTCTATAAATGTCCAAATTCCTATGTATGTACATGAGTGTGAGTTTGGTGCCTATATGAAGACATGTCATTTTCTCTCTACTGGAGATATAATGACTAATCAGTTGAAAGGGAAACTAGAATAAGCATCCTCTCCCTCATTCTACTACATCCATGTTCTCATCTGGCATCATCTTCAATACAGCAGAAGCTACATTCCAGAGACCCTCACCACAGGTGAAAATCTGTGAAGTAGCAGAATTAGATTGACCTCCCACCCTGTATCATGGTTCACTTATTGCTACTTCACAGGTGAAAACCTATAGCGGAGGTCTCTGGGTAACTCCAGTGATGGATGAGGAATCACTATTTGTGTGTGTGTGTGCGCGTGTGTGTGTGTGTGTGCATGTGTGTGTGTATGTGTTTTAACCTGCGATATAGTGAAGCCATGATAAGTGAGCTGCGATATAGCATGGGCCGACTGTATCTCCCACTGAAGAGGTCTGTATTATCTCTGTGACCAAATAACTGATAGGAATAATTTACAGGAAGAATAATTTATTTAAGCTCATTATCTTAGAGATTTCAGTCCATCTTTGCAGGGAGGGCATGGTAGAGAACAGCAGTTCTCAGCTGGGGGCCACAAAGCAGAGAGAGATACAGAAAGGGACAGAATAACAAAAAGACCCTGATATCACACCTCCAATTACCTAGTCGCTCCACCCAGGCACTATCTCCTACCTATCACCACCTCCTGTTGCTTCACTACATTATGAATCCATCAAAGGATTAATCCATTGACTAGATTGCACCCCTCATCATCTAATTCTCTCTGTTAACACCCTCACAGACACATTCAGAAGTGTACTTTACTAATCTCCTAGGCATTTCTTAATGCAATCAAATTGACCACCAAGGTGGATGAGCACGAAGTCTGATGCTTTAATCTGTTCATCATTTATGGAGTAATCAAACTGTGAGGCTCCTGATGGGTGGACTACTACAGTACAGAAATGACACATTAGCCAAGCAGGAACAAGAAACAGTAGCAACCAAGCGAACAACTTACATTTCTATCACCAGTAGTAACACAAGTTAGTATTTTGACATTCTATTTAACAATAGTTCAGCCTGGATGCTCTGGCTCACACCTATAATCCTAGCTAATCAGGAGACAAATCAGGAAGATCATGATCCCTTCATCCCAGGCAAAAAGTTCATCAGACCTTCATTCCACCCAATAAAAAGCTGGGTATAGTGGTATGCAACTGTCATCTCATTTATGTAAGAAGTATGAATAAGATTGTAATCCAGGGGCACCTGGGTAAAAAGTGAGATTACACGTGAAAATAAGGGATGGGGATGTGACTCAAGTGGTAGAGCACCTGCCAAGCAAGTGCAGGTCCTGAATATAAATGCCAGTAGCACCTGAGGGAGGAAGACAGGGAGCAAAGAGAGGAGTGTGAGGGAGGAAGTGGGGAGGAGATAGCAGAAGGGGATAGGGGAAGAGGAAGGAGAAGGGAGGAGGGAAGAAGGAAGGAAGGAAGGAAGGAAGGAAGGAAGGAAGGAAGGAAGGAAGGAAGGAAGGAAGGAAGGAA
>NW_012267259.1:11405417-11415594 GCF_000151885.1 Dipodomys ordii | reverse complement strand
AAGGGAAGGGAAGGGAAGGGAAGGAAAGGAAAGGAAAGGAAAGGGAAGGGAAGGGAAGGGAAGGGAAGGGAAGGAAAGTGGGAGGGAAGGAAAGAGGGAATTTACCTATCTCTTATGCTTTGTATTTCTAGTCTTTTTTGGGAACAAAAGCCTTCAAGCCCAAAACTGTATTTTGCTAGTTTAAATGAGTATTATGGCTTTTAGCTTAGGCTTCAATCTACCCAGTAATGCAAAGTAATATCTAGATGCTATTCTTCATTTCTTCCTTTCCTTTTCATTGTCTATATAGTAATATAGTAATCTATCAGTAATGCTGTCACTCAATCTCTATTATATCCATATCTATATTTGCCTGCATTGCAAAGCCACCCTCACTTCATGCCTGGATAAGCCACAAGAACTGTAAAAGGCCAGGCCATGCTGGTTATATTCTTGCTGTCTATAATCTAGTTACCATACATGTCAGATTATTCAACTGAACAAGAAAGCTCTTTTTAACGGCGTGCCATTATATTAATAATAAAATCTAAACTTTTTACTTTGTTCTGTAATAGCAGACCCCTGACTACTTTGATTTTCTACCCTGTTATGGCCATTGCCATCTTAGGGCCTTCCTATCTTTACCTCTGTCTGGAAAGCTTGTCTTACCACATCTTCAAATAATCACATTCTTCCTTCACCCAAGTCACACTTAAACGTCTGCTCCTCTGAAAGATGTAGCCTGCTGTCCCCATTGTTCTATCACCCTGTACGTTATGATTATTTGTTTGTTTATTTCTTGTCTGTTTACTTGCTGATCATTTGTCTCTCCCAGGGTAACTTCTATCTAGTGATGGGGAATGGAAGCTGTTTTTCGCTTGTTTATTTCCTGGGGAAATAAAACCGTCTTGACTAATAGAAGGTGCTTGGTAGATGTTTCATGGATTGAGTAAGTTAGCAATTATGTTCATGTTTAACATACAAAACTATGAGTATGTGTTGAAACTGTTTCAAATGATCTGCTGTAGTATGTTTTTTCATTTGTGAACATTCTTACTTATATCTTTATCCATGCTTAAAAATCCAGACCTCTGACTTAACTTCAGAAAGAATATGAAGCAGCTGACAACTACTCTAAAATGCATTACTCTGTGTTTGGTCTGAAAGATCAGCACATCCCCTCACTGGGCATTCTCCAAGACACCTCACCAGTATTCCTGAAAAATCTCATAACCATAAAAAACAGAAAGACTAAAATCCTGTCACAGATCATAGGACATAAGGGAGATACAATGACCAGATGCCATGTGGTACCTTGGATTAGAAACTGGAACCAAAAGGGGACTATGGAACAACCAGTGGGCCACAAAGGCAGCCTAGAAGAGAGTCCAGAGGAATGCACGAGAAATATCTGCGTTTCCGATTTTGAAAAATGTTTCAGAACAATATGTTTAGGAAACTTAATGTGTGACATATGGAAACTATACTCTGCAAACTTTTCTTCACATAAAAAATTTCCAACATATCTAAATAAGAAGATTACTTTAAAAATTCACTATCTCAGTATAGCAAGCAATTTACTATACTTTGATTAATGCAGTGTTAGCAAATGATTTCCTTTGGACCTACGTGACTACTTAATTATATATATATATATATATATATATATATATATATATAAAACAAATATATATAACTATATATATAACAACACAATAAAAAGCACAATCACTTAGATATAAAAAGCATATTATTTAATACTTGTCTTTCATATTTGCAATCACAAAGTAACTGTAAAGCAACTAGACAGATGTACTGATCTATCACATTAATCCCACATGAAAGTCTGAAGACAAAGTGTTGCCTTTCCCATTTTTACCTGTAGGGGTGCTGAATTACACAGACAGAGCCTCCCTTTGTCTATTAGGTTAGAAAATCTAAGTGCAATCAATCAAAACCCTGCCCATGGCCTTCTCCAGGAAAGGGAGAAACTAATGCTCCTAAATGATATAACATCACCATGGAACAGTTTTTAATCTGATAATTCAAACGTAGTGTTGCAAAAAGACTTTCTAGACATACTCTAGCTTTCTGTTAAATGTTTTAAAAAGTTATTTTTTATTCATTCACTGGCAAGTAATTATATCACACAGCAAATATGACTCACACTAAACTTGAATAACAAATTGGACTCTAGATTCAAAACCATAAAAGTAAATTGTGTCTTCATGGTCCTAGAGGTTGCATCATTTCAAAAACATATCCAAAATCAAAGTGCTAGAGCAGCAGTCACTCCAAACATCACATGACACGCAAAACACCTTTTTCACACAATCCCAAAAAAAACCCAGCATTTACCATCATATTTATAATGTTGCTCCGGTTTCTACTACGCATACAAAGATACATAATTTAATGAGACAGGGTCAGTTCATATAATCAGGGGAATCTGAAAATAAGGTCAAAATAAGGTGAATGGTACACTAACAGCTTAAAAGGGATATGGCACAAGATTAGACTATATGAAAATATAGTGACAGGAAAGTGGGAAATTTGTAATAATTCTCTGGGTATTCTGTGGTCTTGTGTTCTACTCTGGGATAGTCCCTTTACATATTCTTAATCACATTTTTAATCTCAAGATGTATTGATCTACCCACTAAATTTAAGTAAAAAGACTAAATAAAATCAATTTTTAGTAAGCTGTTTTTCAGTTACAGTTTACAAAAACTAAAACTTCCTTATCATTGGTTGTATCTGGGAAAACAAAGTATAGATAGATATGTTTTGTATACAGCTATGGGTGAAACAGAAAAAAAATCTTGATTTATGTGTGAGTGCTGCTTACCTTGGAGACTTGTCTCAGCCACCTTAAATACTCAGTGAAAGTATCAAAGCAAATGTAGTATGTCTGGCTTTGAGGTCCAGAGGAGCTAAATGCTAAACAGTGCTGGTGCTTCTTCACTTCTTCTACCTAAAAAACAAAGAGAGGAAAAAACAGTAAGAGAACAGAACCACTAACGTATTTCCCGAACTATACCTTGGATCAGTAAGCACACAAAGATCTGTACCTTTCTCCCATAGTCTTCCTTACTTGTAACAGCTAAGTTCCTGCAGCTGACCAACCAATGTGAGTTACAAGGAAACAAAAAAAGAAGCAAGGGGGGGGGGCCCGCGGGGGAGTTTTCATTAGATTCTTCCCAGCAGTGAAAAATCTTTTCTTCCTGTTTAAAAGTGGTACAGACTTCTTATTTCTCTATACCCTCACAATAAAACTTTCGGGCCCTTACTTCCTTCTTAGGAAGATATTTACTTATGGGACTAAGTTCTTTTTAAAGAGACTTACTTCTTTTTAAAGTTTTTAAAACTTTAATGGGAAAATAGTCAAAATAATCAAATGTACACTCCCAGGAGGAAATATCTAAACAATAAAGTAACATATTATCCTCTTGTATTTCCCTTACAAAGATGACCATAAGACAAGTCATATAGAACATATAAAATCAAAGCCAATTAAGTTAGAAATCGATCCTATATACTTAGAAAATTAATAACATTTCTAAATAACATACATCTAAAGTACTATAGTTCCAAACATCTCACAGGTTAAAATGATTATGACCTAAAATTATAACCTAAAACAAATTATAACTTAAAAAAATTTTAAACTATACAATCATGAAATATTACACAAGGAAGTCTGTGGAATACAACAAAAGCAGATACAGAAGGAAATTTGTACATTATAAAAACACTGGAAAAGAAAGCAGAACTTAATATGCTTTGAATGAGATTTTAGAATTTGGGGGTGAAAAAAAAATCAAGGCCAAAAACTGAATAAATCCAGGACTGAATGGAAGTGATGTTTATAAAAACAGAAATGGCTGACATGAGATACGAACATACACAGAGAACATTAACCAAACAAAATTCAGACTCACTACAAAGGCTAGTAATATTTTCTGGCAGGTATTTTCAAGAAAAAAAAAAAGGCACATAAATGATACAACAAAAACAAGAACAGGGCTACTGCGTCACTCAAGAGTATAAACCACTTTGTGTGTATGTGTGTGTGTGTGTGTGTTTACCAACGATTAACCAAGTGAGTACCAAAATTTTCTTTCACAAAAACAATCAGGCCCATATGATTTTACAGGGTGAGTTTTACCAGTTTCCAGAAAAAGATCATTCCAAGTTTGTGTAAGCACTCATCAAAGAAAAATTTTAAAACATAATAATACCTAACCCAGGCCAGTATAACCAAAACCAGATCAAACGACTAACAGAAAGGAAAGTTAGAGGCAACCTCAGTTATAAAAACTTATCTAATGAAACTTCTTCCGATATGAAATCAGAATCCAGCAGCAGATGGGGCCTGGTGACATGCATCAGTAATCCCAGCTAGCCCACAGGCAGGACCAGAGCATCATGGTTTGAGGCCAGTCAGGGCAAAAAGTGTGGCCATGTTATAAAATGGACCAAGCGTTGTAGCACATGCCTGTAATTCCAGCTACATTTGGAGGTGAAGTAAGACATTTGAACCAACACTGGAAAAATGTACAAGATTTTATATGAAAACCAATTTGATTTTATATGAAAAGCAAAAGGGCTGGGGATATAGCTCACTGACCTAGATAGCACAAGGATTGTAGTGCAATCCCAGCATAGCTACAAACAAAACAATAACAAAGAAAAAAATACACCAAAACCAACTTAAATTTACCTCAGATAAGGAAAGTCAGCTTACCATTATTAGCACTATAAAGCCATTAGTTGCCTTAAAATCTTTGATAAGAGTCTGTAACAAAAGGCAAGACAAAAAAAAGAACAAGAAGAAAACTGTCCTTATTTGAATATGTATGATTAGCTACGTAATAATTTCAAAGAATCTGTGGGAATGATATTAGGTGGTGAAGGGTGCATGTGTTACCTTCAATGTGGTAATGGTTTAATGACCATATCTAGTATCAAATTGTGCTCACTGGACTTCAGAGCTATCAAACTCATGCCAATGTGCCATCTAGGGAAACCTGCCTAGCAACTACAGAGCAGAGTTTGATTCCTGATATCAAAAAATATTTACTATTTCGCTAAAGTACTGCTACACAGAAAAACAAGAATCCTTATAAAGTGAGTCCAAAATGGCACAACAACCTTACAAAACAATTAAGTATCATCCTGTAAAAATAAAGACACATATGCCCCACAGCTCAGTAACTACACTTGCTTTAAAATCTTTGATAAGAGTCTGTAACAAGGGGCTGGGAAGGTGGCTCAGTGGTAGAGCGCTTGCCTTGCATGCCTGAGGCCCTGGGTTTGATTCCTCAGCACCACATAAGCAAAAAGAAAAAAGCCGGAAGTGGCGTGTGGCTCAAGTGGTAGAGCGCTACCTTGAGCTGAAGAGCTGAGGGACAGTGCCCAGGCCCAGAGTTCAGGCCCCATGACTGGACCCAAAAAAAAAAAAGAGTCTGTAACAAAAGGCAAGACAAAAAAAGAACAAGAAGAAAACTGTCCTTATTTGAATATGTAAGATTAGCTACATAACAATGTCAAACAATCCATCTAAGAACAATTTCAAAGAATTTACCCAAGAACTGCATTCTCAAGGAGGTAACTACAGGGCCTGGGGCTGAGTGCTCTTCATTGTCTACTGAAGCATGTAATCTTTTGTGTGATATCTGCCTCTTGTGCACTATCTTCTTCACCCCATTTCCTAGACCTTTACAAAGGGTCACCACTCTGACAGAGTGGCATGTGTCACTTTTCCATCTCAATCTACAAAAGCCAGTGAATGGAACTCTAGTTATCTCTTCCCCTGCCATATTTCACAAATGTTAAATTACAAAAGAAGGAGCCTCTATGAGTCTTGTCCCTCCCTCCACAAGGTGTAAAAATGGAAACATCCACCCTTCCTGACAATGCCACCCATTCATAGTGGAGTGAGAAATAATTACAACACAACAAGATTTGAGAGGTTTTGTTGCCATGGTATAGCAAGCCTGAATTAAATGTTAACTGTAATCTTTTGACCATCAAAACACTCCCACATATTGCCAAATGTCCCTCAGGCACAGTAATTCTATTGCCAACAATTGCCCTAAAAAAATACTTGCATACCAGGAGACATTATCACCAAAAGATTATGCCAACAGCACTGCTTATGACAACAAAATCCTGGAAGCAACCCATCAGCAGGAAAATTACTTAAAAAACTAGAAATTATGGAATGTTTACATAGTAGAACATTGTACAGAAATAAAAACCACATAAAATGAAATCTTATTGTAAAACAATACTGGGTTAAAAAATCATTTTGATACAGTCCAAAAGCTAATTTCAAAAAAAATGAATTGAAATTATGGCCACCCATTCTTGGACAGTGGTTACCTCCAGAGTTAGGACAAACAACAGGACAGATGAAAAGAGAACACAGGCAGAAAGACATTGGCACTACTACAATTCCCAATTGACTGGGAGAGCTTAACAGTTACTCAATTTATTTGCTCAATTATAAAACATAGTCAAATGTATTTTAATAATGTATCAAAATTCTATGTTAAATTCCAAGTCAAATTAACTATAGCATAGCTGCACCATAAGATATAACTTTATTAAATAAATATTTTTCACAATCAAATTGTAAAAGAGCTTTACTTAATAAAGACATTTATTATTTGAAAATGGAATTACCACCATACTCCAGTGATATATGAATTTGACAACATAGCAATTATTGTTATAGTTTTGACCCACGTAGCTTTACCTTAATTCTAGCTCTTCCATATATATAAATTTAAAAGGGGAAAGAAAAAGCAAAACTTCCATTTACTGTTTTTCCTTTAACAATGGGAAAAAAGTAACAGACAAACACTAATGAAAGTTCAGATTACAAAAAAGTGAATTATTCCTTCCCTAACTGGGTCAACAGGTTTTAAAGGCTCAGTATTTCAATGTACTCAATTATTTTTAAAGGCATAATGCAAAACAGGTTTTACAAGGTTTGCTAGTGAAAAAAGGAAGCTATTAACTTTCAATTCACTCAATAGAAGAAGTCTATCCAATAACAGGCCTGGGAAACAGGACAGGGCTCCAGTACTGAATGAAAATGCTAATTATAACTGGATTTTTCTGACCTCACCTGAACATTCCACATGCTTTCCTGTCTTGGTCTCTCTCAACATGACAAAAATCTTTCTCACCATCTCCTTAATTTGTCAGCAGATTCTTTACCCTTCAAGTTCTATCATTAATTGCTACTCTTTCATTATAAAATCTTCCCCCTCAAATGCAATCTCTCCTTCCATTAATCTGCCATAGTACTGTTCTCTTTTCTGTACCTCACTTACAGCAGATACTGCTGTAGTTCTCCTTCATCTCCTGACATGAACTTATAAACTAAGATGGTAAGTTATGCACGTTGGTATTTTGGAGGTACCTTGCACAATGCCTTCCCTAAGAGATACTTAATAGCTATACTACATTTGCCTATAAAAACACTTATCATCATAGAGAAGAGATTGATGATGGAATAACATACCATCAAACATTAAAATATGTATTTAAGAAAATGGCTTAAAATAGAACTGATGATGATTTTTCAGTAATTCATCCAAAAGACAAGTAACTAATTAGTCTACATCACTGATTCTTAATGCTCATGCAAAAGTTAAGAAGCAGTGGGGATTGGCAGAGTAAGAGAAGGGGCGACACTGTCCAAAAAGAAATGCACTCATTACTCAACTTATGTAAGTGTACATCCCCTTTAGAATACCAATTAAAAATCTTTAAAAAGATAAGTAATGGGGATGGGATGGGGAAAGATAGGGGGAACAATGGAAGGAGTAATATTAAGATGCATTGTACTCACCATCTTGTGGAATTGAAAACCCTTTGTACACTACTTAATTTTTTTAAAGAGGCAATGGCTTTAACATGAAAGCCTAAAATAGATCTAAATGTGCATTCCTCTAGTCTATTTGTGAAGATGATCAAGTATTAGCCTTCTTAGGATAGACTATTCAATAGTACAGGGGAAAACAACCAATATAGACTACTCACAAGAAGAGACTAGTTTAAAATTAGGAATAATGAGCTTGCTACATAGTAGCTGAACAACAAAACAATTGTTACTATACAGAGCCAGACTTATTTTCATTATCCATCCCTAGAACCAAGTTAAAACTTAAACAAAAATTGACTTCTTATTTTTCCTCTTATTACACTGCTATTTTCTTTTTTTTTACTGTGCAACTACTGTACAGAGGAGTTACAATTACATGGGCAAGATAATGAGTACATTTCTTATCAAGCATTGTAGCCTCCTCCTTTGTTTCCCCTTACCATCCCTTCCCATCCTCCCCCTGCCCCCCTACACTGCTATTTTCTTTCCCCTTCCAACTTGTTTCCTCACCTACTCCCTTCCTATTTATTAGCAGATCATATCATTCAAAAATTCAAGACATATTGACATATAACTGTGATCATGCTATCCTACTACCAAGACTTTGTTATTTTAAAAATCTGACAAAGACATTGTTTTCCCAACCAGTCTGGTTCTTTCTATTTTATAAATAATAGGCATAAGATAGTCAACTTGTCCAAAATATCTGTTGGGTATACCTGAAATCAGTAACATTTCCAGTTAAGATGTATGACCAGCCACAGTACTAATTATTGCACTGCTCAGTAAACATAAATAAACAGAGCTAAGGAGTAAAATGTGATGAAAGTCTTGGATGCTAGTAGCTTTAAGCTATTTGAATGTTCCTAAGATCCTGTCCAGGGATCAGTATTCTGTACTACAAAGTACATGTTCACAGTTACCAAGGAATGTCAACATGCATTGAATTTATCATCTACAGTCTAAAATAAAACAGTGAAAGTCTATCTGATCCCTATTCATCCTAGTTCGTAAACTGCAGCATATACTAATAAAGTCAAGATCATCAAGATGTCCGGTGGGCTAATGTCACTGTTATTTTCTGCAACTTCATTAACCAACAATACCCACTGGTAGACCACACCTTAAATGAGTCAAAACCATCTACTACTTAGTACAGAAATGGCTCAATGCAAATATCTTTTATTATTTGGGGGGGGGCTAAACTTACTTTTCCACCAATTAATGGCAGAACATGCATCTTTCCAGTCAGGCTGTCTTTCACAGATGATACAATCAAGCAGGTTCCACACAGGATAACTTGGCGTCGTGTCCACCGGTTCACTGGTAACTGCATTTTGCCTTTGCGAACATTGTACATTCCTGAGAGCTGAATACGTTCAGAACTACCAGTGCTGTGAGGCTTTCCTAAAAACAAACACAAGTACACAGGTTATTCTTTTTTTTTTTTTTGTCTGTCATAGGGCTTGAACAGGGCGCTGTCCCTGCACTCTTCAGCTCAAGGCAAGCGCTCTACCTTTTGAGCCACAGCCCCACTTCTGGTTTTCTAGTGGTATATTGGAGATAAGAGCCTCACAGAGTTTCCTGCCCGGGCTGGCTTTGAACCATGATCCTTAGATCTCAACCTCCTGAGTAGCTAGGATTATAGGCGTGAGCCACTGGCGCCGGCTACGTTATTCTTTTAAATGAGCTTTTCCCCCCTCCTCCTCTGCATACCAGATAAATCAGCTGGGCAGTAGTCTAACAATAGTGAAACAATGTATAACTGAGAAACAGCTGCAGAAATATGATAAGAACTACCATATTTATTCTGCTGGTGTATTTTAATATCAGGTGGTAAACAGCCTTTTCTTAAAAGTCAAGGAAAAGACCACATTAACTCCTGTTTTTGTTAAAATCATATTTCTATTATCTTTTTTTTTTTGGTCGGCATAGGGCTTGAACTCTGGGTCTGGGCGCTGTCCCTGAGCTCTTCAGCTCAAGGTGCGTGCTCTACCATTTGAACCACTGTGCCACTTCCAGTTTTCTGGTGGTTAATTGAAGATAAGCGTCTCAGGGACTTTCCTGCCCGAACTGGCTTTGAACCGAGATCCTCAGATCTCAGCCTCCTGAGTAGCTAGGATTACAGGTGTGAACAACCAGCACCCGGCCATATTTCTATTTTTTTATTTTGGGTCCGGTTGTGGGGCCTGAACTCTGAGCCTGGGCGCTGTCCCTCAGCTCTTCAGCTCAAGGCTAGCACTCTACCACTTGAGCCACAGCGCCACTTCCGGCTTTTTTCTTTTTGCTTATGTGGTG
>NW_012267259.1:11389257-11405367 GCF_000151885.1 Dipodomys ordii | reverse complement strand
CTCTACCACTTGAGCCACAGCGCCACTTCCGGCTTTTTTCTTTTTGCTTATGTGGTGCTGCCTCATGCATGCAAGGCAAGCGCTCTACCACTGAGCCACCTTCCCAGCCCCTATTTCTATTATTTTTAAGTGGTGTGCAAAGGAGTTACCCTTCAACATGTCCAATGCATTTTGATCAATGTTACCCCTTTCATCATTGTCCTTCATTTAATTTGTTTTAGCCCAAGTTTTATTTCCATCTATATTCTTAAAATTTAATTTTACATCAAAACAGATGAATTCAAGATTTTTATGGATGGTTTAAAGTACTCTTCACTCTAAAAAAGAAAACACTATATATTAAGATAGGAAAAATAACATCACCACCAAATATTTAATGAAAGAGACTCAGTTTTAAGAATTCAAAGTCTTGTTACCCTGTCACATTGATTTAGATCTCTGAATAACTAGAGACGAGAAAAAGCAAACAGAGTACATCAGGACAGCCTTTCAATTCTCCATCTCCATACATGCACTAAAGAAAGCTCTACCACAAATTACCAAATAGACTGAACTTTGGTCAGGAGGGGTCTTTACAACTATGAGATTGGCTTTCTGTTCTACCAAATAATCTTGGAGCACAATGGTAACATCAGTCTATCCTAGGAAAACCCTGAACATCACAACCAGAAAATCTATCTTATCTTGCTCTGAGAGAATTTCAATGTATTTCTTGTCTGTTCCAGATTAGACACACCCTTAAGGACTTGGCTGTTTACCTCTGACTCTGAGGAATAATGGAGATGAATGAGGTAATATACACCTAAGCAATCACCCAGGTGCACCCTCCTTTGTGTTAAGACTACCTTATTCTATGACGTAAGGAGTTATTTTAGCTCTCAGTTGTCAAAATTCTCAGCTCAGAGGCATTCCAACTGTCCAGTGCTCTAATAAATGCTGACAATAGCAAAGAAACCAAATGCCTGCCAGTTCAAAAGTGGGCCAGTTGTAAATTTTACTTTAGAAATGTTATTCTAATTTCATGTTATTCTAATTTCCTGCTTGCTCATGGAATTTTTACATGATTCAGAAGAGACAGAAAAAGCAAGCATTTCTCAAGCTAAGACAGACATGACTACAACAGATTTTAAAACACACATACTTTTTCTTGTATTTCACACTTGGTCCATGGAAGATATGATCTATATTACTCTACTTTAAAAGCCAGACACTGTCCTACCAGGTAGTACAGCCAATATGCAGAAAATTGTACTCTGATGCTAGAGGATTACAACAGAGTTTCTGGGTCTTCATTATTTACTGAAAACTCCTCTCCAACACTGAAGTAATAATTCTTCTTTTATGCAACAGAAATTGTTGTTGGGAGATATGAAATGTGTACTATAAGCTTAGGCCTATGGTAAATTCCAGGAATATCAAGAAAATGGTCTTAAATTGAGTGCAGGTAGCTCATCTGGTTTGAAGCTAGCCTACACAGAAAAGTCTGTAGTCTCTTCTCTCTCCAAATAACCACACACACACACACACACACACACACACACACACACACACACACACACGTGTGTGTGCCAGAAATGGAACTCTGGCTCAAGTGGTAGAATGCCAGTCTGAGGC
This sequence comes from Dipodomys ordii, assembly GCF_000151885.1. NCBI lineage: Eukaryota > Metazoa > Chordata > Mammalia > Rodentia > Heteromyidae > Dipodomys > Dipodomys ordii. The sequence continues at coordinate 11,403,753 of NW_012267259.1, read as the reverse complement.
AAAAAAGCTAAGGAACAGTGAAGCCCCAGTGCCAGTGCAAACAAATAAATGGAGAGGGAAAGAAAACGTAGGGAAAGATTTCCATTTTGTTTTGCCCTCCCACCCCCGTTATCAGTTACTTTAACATTTTTGTGTAACACACAGCTACCTGAAAAATATCATGGAATCTATGGGAGGGGGACCATAAATATGCACAAACATCAAATTTGGCAGGTATATGTGGTGCTGCTTATTTGACTATTCTTAACAAAATTTTAAAATGATGGAGTTAATATCAAGAGTAGGTTACCATTTCCACAAATCATACTCCTAATACTGCTGATTTTAGTACAAAAAGCCATTATTTTATAAGTTAATTTAAAAAGTCTGCTGTACTTATTATTCCCAGTATTGTTCCTTCCTTTACATAGATTCTGTCTGCCTGATATTTGAATGATTTTTTTAAACATTTGTTATAGTGCAAGTCTCCCGTAATGATTAAGTTCATCTGCCTCTGAATATGTGAGAAAGCCTTTTCCTGTTTGAAACAGCATTTTACTGTGCATAGACTTCTAGATTAACAGTTCTTTCTTTCAGTATTCTTTCAGTATTCTGAGGATGATTTTCAGTGTCTTCTAGTGTGTACTGTTCTGTTACTGTGCAGAGCATGTTTCTCAACCACCTGGTTGAGAGTTTTCCTTACACTGCTCGTTTTAAGCAATTTGATGTTTGATACTTTGTGTGTCTCATAATTAAGGTTTGTGTTATTTCTGAGATTCACGGTCAAAGTGGAAAAACTGTCAGCAATTTACTGCTTCCAAGCCTTTTTCCGATCTCGCAAGGCCTCTTCTGTGACTCCAATTGTAAATGCATATATTAATCCATTTGAAGTTGGCTAACAACTCACTGATATTCTATTCTCCCTCTCCCTTTTCATTATTGGTTGTGTCAATTACAATACATTCAAATTTGCTTATCTTTTCTTCTCCAGTATTTAACCTACTCTTAAATCTAGTCAGTATACTTTTCATCTCTAAAAGTTCAATTTCAGTATATGCCTATATATATACATATATATAAACACACATATCAATATATGTGTCTATGTATCATTTATTTTGACTTAGTTTCTATTGAATTTTCTTCTTCTTATGCATATTTTATAACACTGGTAATTTCAGTTTAAATGCCATCATTATGACTCTGCTTGATGAGCACTAATATTTGTATTTCTATAAATATTAGTTTTTCTCTAGGACAGTTATTTAGAAATAGTTTGGTTCTTATAAGGCTTGTTTCTAAAATGTGTTAAGCTGGATGACAGAGGCCTTAAGTCTAAACTAATAATATTAGCAAGTAACATCATACTGAGTACTCTACCTCATACCTGTAAATTATAAGGTTTTTCTATTCCTGCTAGAAGGAACATGAACTATTCCTGGTCTATATAAGCTGCTTTTCAGTGTCTTTCCTTAAACCTTGCATACTTTCCTCTCATATGAGCACTGATTTGTATTCAGCTTAAGGCTAACTGGTAACCCCATGCTCCCAGAACTCCACCTCTCTGAGTAGCTCTTTGCTTTCCAGCACCCCACCCCTAAATAAAACCCGCCTGCTTCTCATCAATGGACTCCCTGCTCTTTGCCTAGATGACTACTGAAACAACACAGAAATAGGCACATGCTGGATGTCAATTAAATGCCTCTGCTAAATATTCCCTAGAGTCGGTCTATCTTTAAAACTATGTTTACAAATTCTTCTAAATTCTTCCTTTAAGAGGTGGAGCCTCCTTCCATTCCCTCTATATATGGACTACACTTAGTAGTCACTTCTAACAAACAGAATGTGGCAGAACCAACAGTGGCAGTCTGTGACTCCTGAAAGGAGGTCATAAAAGGCATTAGAGCTTCCTCATGGCTCACTCTCTCTAGGATCATTCCCTCTGGGGAGGCCAGCTGCTACGCAGTGAGGACACTCACACAACCCTATGAATAGATCAAGGAAGGGAGCAATATAAACTGCTGCCAATGGCCAGCAATGTACCCCAACTGTCGTATGAGTGAACCATATTAGAAACAGATCTTGAAGGCACTGTTGAATGCAGAGAACTATCTATCTAGGACATCCTGATATAAACCTCATGACAGATCCTGAGCCAGAACACTCAACTAAGCCATTCCTGAATTCCTAACTCAGAGAAACCACAATACAGTAAATATTTGATGTCCTGAGCCACTAAGTTTTTGGATATTAGCTAAAATATAATGATATTAATATGATGGCTTCACTTAGTTATATTCACTAATCACAGTGGCACTTGATTACAATTTTAATTTTTCTAAAATAATTCGCTAAACTGCTTCTAGTAGTATGAAGAATAAACCAGGAGTGAGGGTCCACAACAATCAGAAACAGTCAAAAACAAGAGTAAGAATGGCGCTCTGAGCTAATACAACACCCCCAAATGATGAGAGTAAAGAACTCAGATTAATGCAGCATCAAATACTAAAAGAGTTTGGCCAGTTCAAGAAGTTGATGGAAGAATTTGCCATGTTTTTGGAACTGAAAATGGTCTGGAATAAGTGAAAACACTCAATACTCAACCCATCTGCTCTATCTTTGGAGCTTAGACTGATAAACTCTAAAGCATGTTTCTTATTGCATATAAACCTCTAAATCCTTTTTGACTACTTACAGTGGTAGAATGAATTAAATTACTTGCCTAGGGTCATTTCAAGAGCCAGCAGAAGATTGAAATGACTCTGTAAGAGGTCTAGAGACCTGAGCATTAAACTGTATCTGGGAATTTTGTCTCAGAGTGAAGAGGCTAAAACATCTCAACGAGAACTGCTGACAGGAGCTCTGAAACAGATTTAAGACTAGTTGCTCTTTAGCTAATGGAAATGACAAGCAGCTCCTAAATACATTGGGAAAGGATTAATTTATGCACCATATCAAAATGTCTAAAGTCAACTACGCAGTAAATGTTACTCGCTTTCTGACAGTTACTTAATTTGATTATGTTTATTTATATCTCCTAAATTTTTATAGACTCTTCTACCTGACAAATGTCAAGACTTGAACTTTTTCTCTAATCATAAAATTTTTCAATGCTAGATTATAATTACCTTTATAGTATTCATCAAACAATACCTAAAATAGTAAGATCCCCTCATTCCCATCAAAGATTTTGCAAATATAATCAAAGAGGGGTATATCCACCATACTAAGCTGCCATATAAACTATATCATAGGAACTTTTAAAAGAGCCAAGATCAAAATAATGAAGATTATTACTGTGACTGTACTTTGGTATAATATACACCAGAAGATAATAAATACTCACATTCATACTCCTGTTCCTCTTAAAACATAGTGGAGGGGGGAAAAAAACCTGCTTTCCGATTTTCATTGCCAAGGAGAATTCAGCCAAAATGAATTCGGAGATTATAGAAACCAATGCACACACAGTCACATAATGTTGCAATATAATTCCAAGTTAAGTTTTACAGTGGTTCTCTCTGGGAGAAAGAGCTATAGTTTATTTTCTATTTTATAATACAAATAATGTTAAAATTGTCTTAAATAAAAATGAAGATTCCAAGGGGAATATAATTTCCCAAAAACTTTATTTCTACTCCTCTACTGCATTAGATAATATTTCATTAAGTACTATTTTCCCTACAAAGTTGAAAGTAACAAGAAGAATAGAACAAAAGGTCTAAAACTGACCACCTTCTACATTCCTATAACTTATGTATAGGAAGCCTCAGGAACTCTATTTTTAAGCCTTTTCAGAACCACATACAAAAGTCCACAGTTCACACTTAAATATTCTCCAATTAATAAGAATTAAAAAAAAGCCCCATCATCGAGGTTTTTTTTAAGTTACACTATTGTAATAAGGGGAGCTTTGGTCACTTTTTAAAATTTGCATATGTGTATCATGCTAATGATAATATACATTTATATATATATATATATATTATGGCCTTCAAATTATATCACATATGCTTTTCTAAGTTGTCAGCCTCTGTATCTTAAACACTTAAAAATGTTTAAAATTTATTAATCATCTGTTTCTATTTGACATTGTTTCTGATTTTTCATTTTATGAATTAACTAGGTCAAGAGAACATAATTTTTTTATAGTTCCAGATTCTTCTTTCATGTAAGCAGTTCTTTCTAGCCACTAGCTATAGGTCAAAATGAACAAAGATAATAATGGTTCCAGTTCTGAATATTTTCCCTCACAGGAATGACCTCTTTCCAGACATTAAAAGAGCATATGGGAAGAGACCCCAGCATACTTAGTTACCTTATAATTAAAATGAACTCAACTTTACTACCACAATGGGTAAATGGGTAAGTTTCACATTGTTGATGCCAGTAGCTTCATTTGAGTAAGACAGCAAGTGAAGTTACCACTCTTTAAACAGTTTGAAAGAGCCAAGAAAGAAAAAGGAAAGAAAGAAAGAAAGAAAGAAAGAAAGAAAGAAAGAAAGAAAGAAAGAAAGAAAGAAAGAAAGAAAGAAAAAGGAAGGAAGAAAGAAAGAAAAGAAAGGAAGGGAGGAAGGAAAGGAGAGAAAGAAAGAAAGAAAGAAAGAAAGAAAGAAAGAAAGGAAAGAAAGGAAGAAAGGAAGGAAGAAAGAAAGAAAAGAAAGGAAGGGAGGAAGGAAAGGAGAGAGAGAGAGAGAGAAAGAAAGAAAGAAAGAGATAAGAAAGAAGAAGGAAAGGGGGGAAAATAAAAACCATAATTTTTCTAATGAAGGCTTTCATAGTTGTATTTAAATACTTTTCTAATTTTTCTCAGCACCCTATATTGAATTCTCTGGTCACTACCCCTGCCCCCAAAAGACCACTTTTTACCACTTTGAAAAAATGGATGAGAAAGAGGTTAGCCATTGTTCACGGCTATAAAGAACAGGAACACACTTACCTATGAATTTAAAAATATTTGCAGCTGGGCATGGGTGGCTCACATTTGTAATCCTAGCAACCCAGGAGGCTAAGATCTGAGGATCAGGTTTTAAAGCCTATTTGTCCGTGACACTCATTTCCAATTAACCAACAAAAAGCCAGAAGTATCACCGTGGGTCAAGTGGTAGAGCATTAGACTTGAGCAAAAGAGTTCAGAGATAGCATGCAGGCTCTGAGTTCAAGTCCCAAGTTGCGCACCAAAAAAAATAAAATTTACTGAAAACAGAAGGGATTAGGGATTCTTTGCTAGTTCATTTTTCAGACCACAAATAAAGCAACCAAAAAAAAAAAACTAAAACCTTTGGAGGAACATGAATTTTCAGGTATTGTAAAACCTCATATTTGAAAATTTGAAAATAATCTTTTTTCCACTGTCATTTAGAAAAGCAGTATTATATTGTAATAATATTTGAAGTCATATCTTTTACTCCTGAATTATCAGAAAGAATTTTTTTGGATGACAAATTATACAGTGTTTATTTTCAACTACAAGTGTGTGAGGAATGATTTAGGACATGCAACTGGAAACTGAAATTTTACTTCCAAAATAAAAGCTTCATGAGGCAAAATATATTTAAATGATTTCATATAACACCCCAAATTCCAAAGATTCTATTTTGGTAGAGACTGGCTAGATATTTATCAGTCTCATTTTATATTCCCTGGATATACACAATAATTACATTTTGTCACCTCTCCTGAGAAAGGCCACACATGTGGTAGGGGCTAACAAAATGTGGGCAGCAGCATATAGACCGCTTCTAGATCTGCCTAGACATTGACCCCTTGTGTTCATGCACCCTTCCCTCATCCACCAGAAGAATGAAGTCCAACCAGAAGATTCTAAGAGGCTCTAGAGGATGAGTTCACCACAAGGAGGGTCCTGAGTCCACTGGGATAAAGCTGCCTTCCTAGAGATATCAGCATGGACTAGTCATGAGAACAGAAGAAACTTGTATTGTTAAGCCACTGGATTTGCAGTTACAAGATTTCTAGAGAAGCTAAAATTTCCCGAGCATATATTCAAGTTAAAATTTCATCCTCACTGAAATAAACTGCTGTCATATACTAAAAGCAAACTTCTACAGTCAGCATAATAGGCATTTTCCCTCACAGCTGTTGCTCTACAACTTATATCACACTTCCACTTCCAGCTTTTTGCTGGTTAACGAGATAAAGATTCTCAGACTTTCCTCCTTACTCTGGCTTCAAACTGTGATCCTGAGACCTCAGCCTCCTGCATAGCTAGATTACAGGTGTGAGCCACCAGTGCCCAGCAACAAATAGTTTTCTGTATCCCAAGTTGGGAAAATGACTGCTTTTCATCTACTCAGTACTTGTCTATCAGCCTCCACTTATCAGCATCTTTACTTTTACTTAAGCCTTTCAGCTCCAGCCTTTCAGCTGGAGAGGAAAATTTCTCCAATCCTAACATAAGGACAAACATTGTTCATCTCTGAAAGTGAATGTGTGCTAGGCCAACTCAGTGTTCTCTTAACTCAGATCTGTCTCCGCTGTACTGAACTCACCCACCTTCTCATCCTACCCAGCATAAGTAGGATGCAACAGTGAAGCAACTATTTCTAAATACTCAGAACAGTTCACAAGTATAAATGTCTTAATCTTACTGTGGTTTAAAAGATATGAGAATACAAAGATATTATCTTCTTTATTTATGCTTCTGTCCCAGAAGTCATAAATCGTAGAACAAATGCTCAACATATAAATATAAAATTTAATTAAAATTTTAGAGCATTCCTTTTAATTAAAATTTTAGAGTGTTCCTCTAATTTTATCAATATAACAAAAGAAGACATGACAGTGGATAAACTCCAAGTTGTAATTATGTAATAAATGTGAAAAATTCTTTTGTTTTCTATAATAAAGGAGAAAACTGATACAGTTTGAATTTAAAATGTCTCAAAAAGCTCATGTGCTGAATGAAGCATTGGATCTTGATACAAAATTCATAGACAAAGCCCTTTGGGAAGTAATTGGATCATGAGGGCTCTAATTTCATTAATGAAGGAATCATATTGCTAGACTTATACTAAATGGGGTATGGGAGGTGGTATAAACTTCAAGAGATGAGGCCTAGTTGGAGGAAGTAGGTAACTGGTGACATGGCCTTGAATGAGTTATTTTGTCTTTGAATAGTACTGCCTTTCTCTCTGTCTTTGCTATGAGAGTAAGCTCTGTTCCACCATGGATTCCCACCATAATATTCAGACTCATCACAACCCTAGATACCAAGTTACCATGGACTGAAACCTCTGAAACCATGGGGCAAAATAAAATTTTCTTCATTAAGCTGAGTGTTTTAGGTATTTTGTCTCAGCAGTATCTTGTGATCACATAATGCAATATTCTCTGAAGATTATTAGCTTGAGAAAATAAAGCCCAATCAATAGATTCACCACATACAAAATCAGAAGATTTTGTTGTGATAGAAGATAGAGAAGTGAACTTTGTTTAAAAGGAGTTGAAGCAAAAAGCTGACAAGTATTCAGTAGGTAACATATGGATTTAAACTAATTTCTGATGAATTACACATTCATGTCAAGGTTCTTATATTTTTGTTTCCTCAAACAATTATGAGTAAACCCTCAAACAATTGTGACTCTTATAGACAACACTTTAACTGATATAATCCCAAATAAATTTAAATGGAAAACAAAATGGTGTTTAAGGGGTTGAGGAATATCTCAATCTAAGATCTGAGGACAAAGTTCTGTTCTGTCACACAGAAAATTATGAATTTCAAAACAAGTATCAAGCTAACCTTCAAAGACATTATTTCAACATTGCAAACATTTTGTTATCCCAAAGACATCCTCATTTTCTTCATTTTCATCTTCATTTTGTAAAAATGTTTTGTAAAAATTTTGCCTTGAAAGTATGATTTATCTTTCAGAAGAAATCAATCTCCTTAAAAATCTTAGGAATAAAAAATTAAAAATAAACCCCCCCAAAACAAGTAAGTATAAGACCTATTATCCATTCCATTGCCATAACCATTTCTATGTCTTCCACTTTTGAAGAAAAGTACAATAAGCAGAATAAAACACATAAAAGTAAATATTAGAAGAAAGTAACACTGAAGGTTTCCTTTCCTTCCAATCTACAAATAAATTCTTCCTGAAATCACAACAATAAATCAGCTTAAAAAGACAAAATAGAAGCCAAGCATTCCTAATAAATTAATCTAAATTTTATCTATCAATTCTGATTTTCCACATACCACAAACATATCCAATAATGACGTCAGAGAGCATATGTTTTGTGTTCAACATAAAGATAAAGACACCAGGGCTGGGAAGGTAGCTCAGTGGTAGAGCGCTTGCCTTGCATGCATGAGGCCCTGAGTTCGATTCTTCAGCACCACATAAGCGGAAGAAAAAAAGAAAAAAGATAAAGACACCATATAAAATACAAGTCAGTTTTTATTTTGATTTTTTTTCTCTATAGACAAAGAGAAGTCCATGGAAGGCAGAAAACCCAATTGATATGCAATCTAGAGTATTATAAACAGAAACAGAGCCATTATTTCTACTGAGAGTTTTAAAGTCATTTAAAAGGAGGCAATTACATAATTACGTTTTGAAGTGCCCATAGTCTATGTCTTACTGTCTCTCTCCCTATACAATTTTATTTAGCAGTATGATGTCCTAGAGCCACAAATACAGTAACCAAGACGTTTACAACAGTTTTAATGATCAAAAGTATTCCTTTTGGAAGAGCATTAATTCCCATGTACTCAGGCTTCACGTTGTTCCCTTCCGTGGAATCAAACCTGCCCCTTTTGCCCAATGTCCCCATGTCCCCATCCCACTCTGCTCTCCAGGAGACATGGGATCCCCTCTCCTTTGCTCATTGAGTTCCTTCATGATCAGTGGCTCAGACTTAGCCTTGAGGTTCTGGTAAACTTGCTGTTCCCCTTCTGTCTGTTCACACAGCGATTCCCCATTGATGACCTAACTTTTTCTTTTTTCTGGGTTTCTCTTCTAAGATAGAAGAGAGGGTAGACCACACACCTGCCCCTGCTCATTCACATCATCTCCTGGATGCTCGCATACACACACTGGCCAATGACGAAAGTTAAGCAAGAGAATGAGAAGGAAACTGAAGAGAAAACAAAGAGAAGTAAAAGAGGAGGAGGAGGGGGAGAGGGGAAATAAAGTAGTAGTGCTGAACATAAACAAAGCAACACAAAGCCAATCATATTCCTGGACACTAGTAACCATTCTAGTAACCATTGTTTGTATATACTAATGTGATTGACATAATAGTAAATGTAAAGGATACATAAGAAAAACAATAAATAGGTGAGAATTCTTTAACTGAATTTCCTATAAAGATTCTATCAAACCAGAAGGCTTCTGTAAAAATTATATAAAACAAATAGAGTTAAAATAATGTCAAGTATCACCAAAGCATTCAATAAAGTGAGGATTTTATTAGATAAGGTTAGGCAATAGCTACAAAAACGGCAAAAAGGGGTACAGGTGTGGCTCAAGTCACAGAGGGCCAGCCAGTAAAGTCCCAAAACCTCCCTTACCAGTTGTAGCTGCTTGTGAGAAAATAAAAGAACACTGACATAAACCAAATGACATACATTACAAAGGTTAGTTTTAGGCTCCTTTACTGATCTATTTCATAAAATATCCTATTTACCACTTCTTTTTTTTTTTCTCCTCATAGACGATTAAGGATTTTTCAATTCTTCCCATAAAATCTCCCTCAGCATTTGTGAACTTCATTCAGCAGAGAATATTCAAGACCAGGGGAAGGATATAACATTCAAATAAATCAACTTTGTTCTAACTTTAATAATTGGACGAAAACACTTTGGTTTGGGAAGAATATTGACCTAAACTCTACAAATGCTTGACCAATATTTGCTAATTCTCTGAATTCTGTGGGAGTTTTTTTTTTAATATTAACATGCCTTTAATATCAAGTAGGAACATAAGAAGATCAAGGAACATTTGACCTTCTGGCTCTTATCAGAGATGACTTGATCAATGAATCATTTAAACAGTGACCACCCAGTTAGTTTAGCCACAAAGTTCAAAAAACTGACTGAAGCAATCTCTAAAGAACAAATGAACAATAACAAAAAAAAAAAAACATGAGGAAAAGATTCATCTTTGTATACAATTTTTGCTGGGGTTTTCAAAGTAAGCCTATAAATTTTCATAATAACACAAACTCTTCAACAACGTAACTCTAAAATATTTCTGAAGGCTCTTCAAAGGATCTTTTAAACAAAAGTAGGGAGCAAGTCCTGAGGAGACTTCTGTGAGTCAAAATTAAACTATTTTATTTAATTTTGTTACATAAAGCATATCTGTGTCAAACTGAGGAATAACAAGAAATAAAGGCTGATGTATTTTGCTCACTTCCAAGTAATAATCCAAGAAGGATGCACACACACTCAAAAAGAATGAGTGGAATCATGGAGACCTGGGTTCAAAGCCTGAGCAAATTGTTAAGTCTCTTTCCAAATAGGTTGGGGTGGGGGGAATCACCAATTTCTGTAAATTAGTGATTCTGGACCCAGTAAATCAAGATCACACGAGAACTTTTTAAGAAATGGACATTTGTCAGACTTACTCTAAATAACTGGGACTAACAAGTTTCTAATAAGAAACTCTGTGAATGGAACCAAGCTAATTTATGTTTTAACAAATACTTTAGGTTAATTCTGGTGCATTCTCAAGTTTACAAAATAATGTTGTAGCTGGACACTAGTAGCTCACACCTACTACTAATCCCTGCTACTCAGGAGGCTGAGATTCAGAGGACAGCAGTTCAAATCCAGGAGATGGAGGGAGGAGGAGGAGAGAGGATAAGAGGAAAGAACTGGAAGGAAGGAATAAAACCAGGTCTACAGGGTCTCTAAATTAGAAAAGGGTGTAAGTTATTTTTTAATACTACTTGAAATTCTACGTCTTTCCTTTTGAAAACATGTACTGAAACTAGTACATAACAGGAAGTAACTAGATATAAGTTGTCCTACTTGACTTTCTAGTGGTCAGGCTAACACCTCTCAGTGAATTAGTGATAATTCCAATCATCTTTTCAGGTTTTATGAATTATATTTTACTGTGCATAATCAAGCTCCATTTCACGTAACACTTATATTGAGGCTCTTTATAATTCCATCCTACCAAGAAGCTTTATCATTTTAACGTAAAGAAGGCTAAGATACTAAATGATATCATGTGTTTTATAACCAGGGACTTAAATTAATTTGACATACAATCTGAAAAAATAATGAAAAAACAAGAGATGGCAATCTTTATAGTTAGTTAGCTACATGGCTTATTCTCCCTTTTCTTTGCACAAATACCGACAAAATCTTTGTTCAAATACCAACAGAGCCTGCCCTGAGCACTGACCACATACTCTATAATACTATAACCTGATCTCCACTTTCCCTTGCATGTCCTTCCCTGCCCTACTTTCTCTTTCTTCACAACATCTATTGCTTTACATATTACAATTTACCTAAGTCTTGTTTATTATCTTTTCCTTCAAATATGTAATTCATGAGGACACTAAGCTCTGCTTTATTCATGGATGTATACTGAGTACCTATAACAGTGCTTTGGACAAAGAATACCTGGCACACAGTGGCTTCAAAAAAAAGTTGTGAAAATATTTAAGATATAGGTAATGTTTTAAATGTTTTATTATAATAAAAAAGCTTTAGTTACAAAAGAATAATCTATTTTTATCCAAACAGGCTGAAATCTATATATGAGCTTCTAAAAAATGCCAAGTGCTGGTAGCTCACACCTGTAATCCTAGCTACCCAGAAGGCTGAGATCTGAACATCACAGTTCGAACCTAGCCCAGGCAAGAAAGTCTGTGAGACTCTTATTTCTTAAAAACTACTCTGAAAAGGCCAGAAGTGGTGCTATAGAGTTCATATGGTAGAGTGCTAACCTTGAATAAATAAAGCTCAGTGACAGTACCCAGCCCCTGAGTTCAAGCCCCAGGATTAGCACACGCCCGCAAATTCTTAACTTTTTTTTTCCTTTCCTGTGTGAGGCTTTAAGTGAAACAGTTAAGATCAAAGTTAATTATTGGTCAAAAAGATCAGATATCTTTATCTTACGTGGTCAACACTCATAAATAGTCTAACTAAATATAGAATTCTAAGAAATAGCAATTTAGACTTGGATTACAAAAGGAACCCCTAAATAGGATTTCTTCCAAAGCCAATTAACAATCCAGATGACAATATGCAATCCATAAACAAAACACTAATCAAGTTTTCTGAAACAACTGCAAATTCATAACAAGTTCCTTTCTTTCTTCCAGCAGATGGCTGACAAAAGCAGTGTTTTGTTGATATTTTTAACAAGTTTTCCACAATGAATAATCACACTCAAATGCTTTCTCTTGTCTTTTGTGTATGGAGTCTCTGGCACATTTTATCTAAAGGCACCAACCTGCCTGGGTTCAAGAAAAAGAGCACTTTTTCTGTTCTCACAGCCTTCAACTCTACTATTTCAAAGTTCAAACACTTCCATCTATAGAAGTTTAGAAAAGTCCACAAACTAGCCAAATGGAAGAGAGAAAAAAAAAAAAAAAGACCTGGGACCTTGGCAGGGAAAGAAATGAAGGTTAAAGCTATGTTTGCAGTATTTCTTCCTGTCTTCTACTAGGTTCAAAGTCTTTCTCTAATCTAACAATTCACTATGGAAGCAATGTAGCAGAACAGTTTAAAACATGGCTTCCAAAGACAAAAAACTCAGATCTTACTCCCACCGGTCACCCTTCTTAGTTGGTTTCTTGTCTATATAGGGGTATAAGCAATAGCATAGCCCTCCTTAGTTTGTGAAGACTAAACAAGCAAACGTGGTCTTTAAAGCACAGTGAATGATATTTGGTATATACCTTAAGTCTGAGAGCTCCTGAATATTGTCTCTAAGTTCTAGAAGCATGAAATTCACTAATAAATTATAGATTTGTCAAGGAATTAAGATTAAAATCTGCTATATAAACTGTAGGCTCACATACAAAAGTAGTAAGAGACTGCTTCCCATATTAGCCTTTCAAAAGTTAGAATGAGCTGGGTGCGGATGGCTCACACCTGTAATCATAGCTACTCAGAAGGCTGAGATCTGAGGATCATGGTTCAAAATCAGCCCAGGCAGGGAAGTCTGTTATCTCCAAATATCTATAAATCTCCCTTCCACCCCATCCCCCAAAAGCCAAAAGTGGAGCTGTGGCTTAAATGGTGGAACACTCGTCTTGAGCAAAAGATTATGAACAGTGCCCAGGCCCTGAGTTCAAACTCCAGAACTGGAAAAATAAATAGATAAACAAACAAACATATACACACATACATACATATAAACACCTACTTGGGAGTAGGGAACTCTTGTGTTTGAATCCTGGCTCTACCTCTCCCTAACAGTATGAATTTGGGCAAAATAACAGCTTATTCGTCTATAAAGCAAATTAAAAAGAAAAAAACTAACATCTAAATCACAAATCTGTAGTATGTGGCAGAATCCCTGATACACAAGTAAGCATTCAATAACTGTCAAGTGTTATAATGGTCACGGTTATTATGGAAGAGGTGAACAGCAGGCTATAGATTGATTGTTTGGACAGAGACCACTCTGTGTCAGGAATGGCCATAGCTAAACAATCAGTTCTATCACCAGGTTCTATCCAGGTTCTATCACCAGGAGAGGTTCCCAATTAAAATGAGATGATTTAAACAGCACATAATCTGATATGAGGGTGAATCATAGCACAGACCCAGCTTTGAAGATTATTAATCAAAACCAGAATGATTTTTCAGAATTGACTTTTCATGAAACACCCAGGTAACTTGCTGCCAGTAGGCCCTTATACTGTGTTTCTAATGGAACTGTGTTCTTACCATGATTCAATATCATAAATTTTATTCTTATTTACCAAGCAATTTATTTATGCATCACTTATAAATATAGGGAAATGTTCCTTTTTTTCTTTTTTGCAGAAAGGCATAAAATATACATTCCTGAGCAGGATACTGTCATAAGTTGCAACAATACATATTCAGTAATTTTTAAAAAAAAGACCACTTCATGGTCTTCATGACTAATCTGGCATGAATGAATTGAATGAGTGAATTTGATATCTTACATATAGATAGCATATGTTATATTTATATATAATGTATATATTATATACTTTTATATAATATATATTATATACTTTTATATAATATATACCTTTACATAATATATAGTGCATTATGTTATATAAGTATATATTTTATTATATATTTTGTATATACATATAAATCTTCACATTTTATATATAACTTTAGCCTCTCCCAGTGTTTTAACATAGTGATAGCCTGTACCATTCCTATCATCTCTGATCTAAAAAAACCAGAAATAAGGAAAACAGGAAGTGGCCTTGTGGCTCAAGTGGTAGATCGCTCACCTTGAACTAAAGAGCTCAAGGACAGATTCCAGAGTTCAAGCCCCACGATTGATGGGAAGGGGAGGGGAGGGGAGGGGA
>NW_012267259.1:11332276-11389062 GCF_000151885.1 Dipodomys ordii | reverse complement strand
AAGAAAGAAAGAAAGAAAGAAAGAAAGAAAGAAAGAAAGTAAGTTGGGTCTATTTGCTCCAACATTGTGTATACAGCCTTTCATCTTACATATTGAGGAAATCAAGTCAATCACATGCTATTTTGTATCTATATACCTAAATCACCCATTTATAAATTTCCTCAATGAATTCTTGGCTCTAACACCTCCCATTCAATTATATCTTTTACTCAGACTAACCTGTTTTAATATTTAGAACTTACTATTTTCTATTTTCAAAAGAGAAAACGAAAAGAAAATCAACTGTAAAGGAAAATTGGGGTATTTAATTACTTCAAAACTGTTTCAATTCAAACTGAAGAGTTTGACAGTAAAAAGAGAACTATCTTTAGAACTATTTATCAACAGGGTTTTTTGGGGTAGGGAGAGAGAAGCAGTACTAGGGACTGAATACTTACCTACACGAGGTATGCCCCCAGCCCTTTGATTGTATTTTGTTTCTGAGAGGGATCTAACTTTTCCTGGGTTAGACTCAAACTCACAATCCTGTTTTCTGCTTCCCAAGGCAAGGATTACAGCTGGGATTGCAGACATATACCAATATGTCCAGCTAAGAAGCAAACATGTTGAGAAGTTATCAGAACAGATTGATAAAGAGGGGAGGAGTAAAAGAAAGCAAGGAAAGAAAAGTGGTCAGAAAGGGTAGCAGCAGCAGAATTCATCTTTCCCCAAGAAAGACTGATGCCATCTAAAATTTCCCCAAAATCATTTATCCTAAAAGGGTTATCAGAAATAAAAACTTTAATTCAAGTGTTCCACAGAGCAAGTATATGACAGCGAATTACACTTTTACTGTGAAAAATAATAATTAGAGATTCAATAAGTCATGAAAAAAATACTTCTTTCCAAACTGCCTTTCGGCTCAGTATTTTGAAATATAGGAACTCCCCCAAGTTTGGAAAAAAAGCTCAGTGACTATGATGAACTCTGGGGTTTAGGTTTCTATTTCTCCAGCACTCACAGGGAAAAGATGGTTGAGAGCAGAAAGAGGAATTAATTTATTCTGTGATGAGAAAAAATTTCTGTTTACATTTATAATAAATGTATTTACTGTAAATCTCCTTGATTAGAGAAATTCAGGCTGACTATATTCAGACTAAAAACAGAAGAATTAATTTATGATTTCTTTATTCATAAAGAGAGAAAAAATATGTTCCAGAAAAAAATATGTTCATTAATTAGCAGAATACTGGAGTTATAAAACATAAAAAGGTATTAATTCAGTCATCCCAGGCTACCTTCCTCAACAGACTCAACACTTCAATGACAGTATCTTCCATTATTAGTCTTTTTTTTTTTTGGTCGGTCACGGGGCTTGAACCCTGGGCCTGGGCATTCCCTGACCCTGAGCTCTTCAGTTCAAGTCTAGCGCTTTTCAACTCAAGGCTAGCACTCTACCACTTCAGCCACAGAGCCACTTCTGGTTTTCTGGTGGCTTATTGGAGATTCCAGTCTCATGGACTTTCCTGCCTGGGCTGGCTTTGAACTGTGATCCTCAGATCTCAGCCTCCTGAGTAGCTAGGATTACAGGAGTGAGCCACTAGTGTCCAGCTAATTACTCATCTTAATGAAGGGCATTATTTCCTATGAAGAGGAAGTCACTTTAGAAGTTCTCTACCACTGTTTGAAAGTCATCCACAAAATGAAACTGTACTACCTTGTTTTCCTAATAATATTTCAGAATATTTGACTAATTTCAAATATGTCTATAAATCAAGGAAATAACAGCAAGAGCATTCAAAGATGTAGCATCAAAAGTTGTGCCCAAATAAGTTAAGAGCAAAATAGCCCCGTGTAGGAGCAAGAAGTCAAACAAATCCCAAGAAATGTGGTGAGAAACTTCATTTGGACTGATGATAATTATTAGTACTTTCATATCTTTAAAACTATGTTCAAACAAGCATGATGGAGTTAAATGGTGATTTTCAAGAGACAACACGCTTCACACAATGATGTCAGGCTAGCAGGCCTGCCTCTGCCTCTGCCTCCGCTCCCCTCCAAGTACATGCGCATGTGCAGGCCTCATTACTGATTTCTTACTTGTAAGTAAAACTAGATATCTGAACAATTTGTTTTCAAGCAAATCCAGTTACCCCACAAAATTCAAAAGAACTATAAAACAACCAATAATTATTAAGCACTTCCCAGGGCAACAATAAAAGCAAGCCTGTCTCTGCTTGCCTTGGGAGCTGCTGAAGAGTCTCTCAGAGCTGCAGGCCACTAGCTCCAGCTCCTGCCAGGTCTCTTGCCTGCTCAACTCAGTACCTCAGAAATGGAGCCGGTTTTCCTCCCTGTTGTTTGTCCCATTTCTGCAGTAATAACATTCTCCCAGACTTAAAGAGCTGAAATCATTGTTTCTCATTCTGCTTTGTTGTCTTCAGTTTATCTTGCAGAATTTTCCCAGCATGGTTTGCATCCATCCCTCTGTCCCTAAGCTTGAGCTTTTAGCTCCACATGTACCTCTCAGCAACAGCTATCTCACTACTTTTCTTGTCTCTAGTTTCTCTGTAATAATTAGCACCATCACCACACATACTACCATATTCCTTCATCCCATTCAAAAGTTTGTGACGTTTCCTGGAACTTTTTAAAGTTCCTAAAATATTAGAGTTCCTAAGTTTGTATATCATATACTATTCCAGACTGCTGAGCTTTATAGACACCCAAGTATGTACTCTTGCAATAATTATGATTTCAATAACGTTGAATACCCTGTAACTTGTTTGCCTTGTCACAATTCAATTAGCAGTGACTACTTTTTTTAGGATCATAGGTCATCATCATTACAAAGGTATATAAGAATATAATAATTAAAATCATAAAAATGTCCATAGCTAGCTTTTCTGTCTTCTTTCTTTTCTTTCTTTCCCACTCTCCCTTCCTCTCTTCCTCCCCTCCCTCCTTTACTTCATTCCTTCTTTCCTTCCTCCCTTCCTTCTTTCCTCCATCTCTCCTTCCCTCCCTGTGTTTCTCAAGATTGCACTCCGGGCCACAAGCTTGCTAGGCAGGTACTCTACCACACATCTATAGCTCTTTAGTGTGCTGGTTATTTTTGAGATAGAGTCTGACTTCCAGTACAAGAGTGAACCTGATCTATTTTACACTTCCTGAGAGGACAGGTGTGTACAATGTACCCGGCTATTAGTTGAGAAGAGGTTTCTTGTGTATGTCAAGCCTAGCCTGAAACCACTATGTTCCCAATCTCAGCCTCCCAAGTAGCTAGGATTATAGGCATCAGCTATGGGGACCTGGCTTACTACATTTCTTATTTGTAAAGTCTTGCCTTTCAAACTTCTATGAAAATGTATGGAAGACACTGACTTTATTTTAATCAAACTCTATTACCTGCTATTTCTAGTTACTGCCTCCTTATAACACATGAACTCACTAGCCTCAGAGGCTATTTATTTATAAATGTTAGTAAGCAAATGTATTTACAAATATAACTTCAAGCACAATAAATGATATCAAAGTTGTTGTTATGAAAGCCCCACAGGTTCATATGTTTCATTTTCTTTCATTCATTTATTCATTCATTCAAATGCAGGGCCACTATTTGAGCCACATCCCTAGCCCTTTTATTTTCTAACTGTCCACACCCCTAGTACCTGAAATTACAGGTAAGAGACACCACAACTGGCTAATTTACATATGTAAATATATAAAATATTTTATATATATTTTAAAAATTGGCTTCAAGTATAGTGTGGAACTATTTACTTCAATAAAAGACAAAAAGGCTCCATTCCAAACCAGCATCAGCAATCTAGCACGAAGTAGAAACTTTTTGGTAAAAACTATGCTACCTCAAACTAGACCTCACAAGTGCAGAAGGTTTTATGCTAAGAAGCTCTCACCTCTGCTACTGGGCTTCCCTAGTAATACACAATATCATCATTGCCAAGAGCAAGACCAGTATTCACCTCTGGGGAAAAACTTTGGGCTAGGATATAGCAATTGCCTGTCAAGTGAAAGGCACTAGATTCCATCTCCAGTACCAAAAAGGAAGGGAAAAAGAGAGAGGCAGGGCAGGTGCGCAAGCAGGCAGGCAGGAAAGCAAAAACCACCCAGAAAATTCTGGGGAGAAAAAAATCATTGTTTGTATAAAATCTGAGCTGTATTTTGTTCTTCTAACAAAGGTATTATTTTACTGTCACTCAAAAACAAATCTGTCATTTGATCAATATAGCTATACACACAAATACTTGATTTTTTTTATGCAATGGTTTTCCACAGGACAATAATGCCATCTGTTTAACATGGAAATGTTCACTTGCTATTGTTTTCTTCTATGAAAACAAACAACAACAAAAGTCTTCCACTAACACTTAAAGAAACAAAATCACAGCCTAGCTGGAACTACTACAATATTTTAGTTCAGCTTGCTCTCCACTTTCCCATGTGTATCATGTGGCTTGGTAGCTGTGGGACTCTCCCAGCTGGTTTACTATTTTGACACAGAACCTTGATGTGGCTTTAATTCAGCTTTATGAGCTCCATATCACAATGTCAACATCTCCAAACATGGGAAATAAAGCAAGCCCCCTCTGTGACAAGTTAAAGCTATTTTTGCACTCTTCCATTATTTATTAACACAAAAATGGAAAACCCCAGTAGAACTGTTTTCTTTCACAAACATGGACATACAAATGTAACACAAATAAATATATATATGCTTATATGTCTATATGCATATATATCAAAGTTAGGCATGCCATTAAAGATGCTAATAAAAGGAAAGAAATTTCAAATATCCTAAAATTCACCACTTTAATGCTGTGATTTTTCTGCAAACTATACTATTCCACAAAACTAACCTAATGACTGCAAGCTAAGATTTGAGGGCAACAGTGATGGCAGTGACCAAAATATCCCGGAACTTTCTTGTGTACCCCTTGTTATATACAGAAGTAGAATCAAACACATTTTAAAACTTGTGAGCAATCTGCTAATCCAAAAGGCACAAGGCAGCCAAACATTTAACAAACATACACACACTATGCATTATCAAGCAAGGGCTGCCTATGGTTATTTTGATGGATTTTTTTAAAAAACAAAAGATGCAATTTTTGGTAACCACACCTCAGCAGATTAAAGGAATTCAAGTTACTAGGCTTAATTTTTTTTCTATAAATTTTTAAAAAGTTCTCACTGTCCACATTCATTA
Source organism: Dipodomys ordii (assembly GCF_000151885.1). NCBI lineage: Eukaryota > Metazoa > Chordata > Mammalia > Rodentia > Heteromyidae > Dipodomys > Dipodomys ordii. Next base: position 11,383,856 of record NW_012267259.1, on the reverse strand, counting down.
GTTTTTTGTTGTTTTGTCTGGAGGGAAAAGAGGTATTGGCAGTGCTGGGGATTGAACCCAGAGCCTGGAGCTTGCTTCTCAAGTGCTCTTCCACCTGAGCCATGCCCCCATTCCTCCATCTAGTTGGGAAAGCACAGTTCAAATCATATAAAATGATGGTCTGTTATATATAGCATATAAAAGAAAAAGATATTTGTCTTTTGCCAGAAGGCACAATTCCAATATAAATTGAGTATAGGATTTCATGTCAAATTTGCCCTGGCTTTGATGATGGGATTACACTTGCTCTACAGGTCCTGCCTGGCCCTGGCTGTCCCTCACAACTGTCAATCCTCCCTCTTCCTGAATCCTAGTTCCTGAATTACTGCCTGGGCTTCCTGTACTTCTAAAAGCCAGCTGTTATAGAAAATGCAAATATGCTAAGCTATACAACACCTGGGCAGTGTATGGCAATCCTCTTCCTTCTAGAAATGCAACTAAGACTCACTGTTAACAACCAATCCAAAGGAAAGAATTTTAAAGTAAATAAACATAAAAAGGCTCTCTACTGATCCCCAGGAAGAGTACAGCCTCCAACAGAAAATGCTATTTATTGATGTCTCTTCTTCGCTGTCGTAATTATTTTTTTAATAAAGTAACACAAAGCAAACATGCAATATTTATGACGGGAGAACAGTGGATGCATACTGTGCCACTGAGGTCTGATAAAACTCCTAACGATGGAAGATTTGACAAGACTCTAAAGAGAGAAAACACTTTTCTTACAAAGTTCCACTCAGCCAGTGGCCACACTTCCATTCCTGGAGTGATGATACCCATGAAATCTATGTGCAGTGGGATCCCCATTAGTAGTATTGCATATTATTTCTAGTTCTCCTACTGACTGTTCTATAATCATTGTACCAAAATTTATATGGAACCATGAAAAAAGAAGACAAATGTGATTTCTAGGATACTTGAATATTTTCAAGAAAATAAATCATTATTCAAAATATAAAAATGAAAGGTTTGTTGAGACAGAGAAGTAGAAGGGCAAGGAGAAAAGGAGGTGAGGAAAGAGGAAGAGGAAGAAAAGAAGGATGAGGCAATTACAGTATACCTCACAAGTTAATTCTGAAAATGAAGAACAGGGAGATCAATAATGTTACCCAAAGCTAGAAAAAAATAATACAACAGCCAACGAGTTTGCTTCCTTGAACTTAAGTCACCCAATAGGTAATAGAAAAGATCAGGATTTTAAAATGAAGACAGTGATGATAATAAATAAAAACTTTGTGGCTCAATTTATTGAATTTAAAAAATAAGAAGCATAAGACCCCTTAGCCCACATTCTGAGCTCATATTGTCCCCTGTGAGCTTTAGCCACAACTCCCTACATTAAGAAACAGAATGTTTTTCTTATAGGGAGATGCTCTAGCATCAGAGTACAGAATGCATGAGATGCTAGGAAACCACATGGAAACTATCATTTCTGCTGTCTAGTTATGTTTGTTATAGGACAAGAAACCAGTGAGGGCAGAAAGTCAAACACAAAGATCAAAGGTACGTTTAGGAAGTTCTATCATCCTGTATTTATCTATCTGTTAATGTTATTATCTCAAATTATTGTAGTTACTGACTAGTATTTATTATGGCTCAGGTACTCAACTATAACAGAAAATATTGAACTAAAATTCAGTTCAAAGCCTAATATACTTCCAGACTAGGTGCTTACTACTCTTCCTCTAGTCCATTCCTGTCATAGCACAGGATGACATGATTTGCTTATTTCCACATTAAATCTGTTAAGCAACATCTTGCTTTCTTAGGTCAGAAATTCCAGCATAACAAAAAGTAATAGGAGGGTGGGAAGGAGGATAGGGGTGGGGAATGGCAAAATCTTGGCTAAACAGCCCAGTCTTTGGCATTCCAAAATTATTTGGTTTCCCACCTGTTTGAGGAAGCCTTATTTCTTTCTTTTTTTTTGCCTTATTTCTTTTTCCCCATCCAAGTTTTGCCATTTTCTTTCCCAAAGGGAGGCTACTAATCTACAAATGGTATCAAAATTTACAGGTACATTTGACAACCTTGCCCAATGCATATACTATGTGGCTATGTACATACAGCCAAGCACAGAAAAAGTTAGAAAGCAGCATCATTTTCTACATTTCATCCCCAAAGTGCTGCGGCTTCTGCTCTAACAAGCAGAACAACTGCTTCCACTGTAGACAGCATTTTCTCTTTTCCAGGAAGATGTTAAACATGATTTGCAAGTTACAAATAATTAAATGTTGTAAACACTATCATTTAAGCAACAGAACAGAGGAACACAGTAGGAATTTTAACACTGCTTCCAACTCTGTGCACATTCTTCCTGTCTTGTAACGATGATTATAAAGAGCCTTAAATGGTTCTTTATCTGCTGTCTGTGACATCACCACTGGCAGCGGCTGCACTGTAATTGTTCTGGGGAGAAGAGCTGAACATCACTGAGTGCTATCACATGCATTCTCCATCCCTCCCTGTATCATCCAACACTGTATTTAGTGAACAATATAAACAATACATCAATTTAGAGGCCTTTAAAACTGAGAGTCAAACAGAAAAACCTACCAATTATCTGGTTTTCTATGTTACACAACAACGTAATTTTGTAGCTATAATTTGCCTTAAAAGTTACAAATAATGAATTTTTTAAATTATTCCCTATTCCTTTACATTGGTTATGTTAATCTTTTCCCACAAATACCTCTCTATTATGACTCATTTTCCCTGAACAGATCATGCTTCAGTTTCTCAATTATAGCAACTACATCAAAAAAACCATAATCACTAAGTTCAAAAAAGCGTTCTTTATAAACTTCTTTTAAGTGTCAGTGGAAGTAGACTTGTGCTATGTCCCAATTCATTCTCCAAAAGTCCAATTCGTATTAAATGAAACAGCAGGAAAACACATGTCCAACATGCAGAAACTACCATTTTTCAAACTAAGGTTCTACTGGTAATAATTCCATAATGTATGGCTTGAGCAGTTTGTGAATTCACACCACTCAAATAAAGGAAGGTAGACTACACTGAAACTAACTTACTACCTGAACTTCTTTGTAGAAATAAAGATTATAGATAAGACCATAAAACTTGCCAAGAATTCTCATAGTACATCAACTTCACACTAAATAAGGTAGTAACTGAAACAGTAATTCCCTGCTTTCTTTCCTGAAAGTTCTTTTCAGGTTGAGAAGATTATAGAAACCTTTGCATCTCTCTGTTCCTTGTATCAGAAAAATAATGCTTTAATATTAAGTTTGCCAACCTTAGCACTACTGAAATTTGAGTCAAAAAAATTCTTTCTTGAGAGGCTAATCAGTGGACTGTAGGATGTATTGCTGCCCAATAACAAAAGAAGTCAGGAGTGATCCTTCTAGTTTTGACAACCAAGAATATCTTCAAATGTGGCCATATAACCTCTGAGAGTCAAAATCGATGCAGATGTGAACCGCTGCCTGGCTCTTCACAAAGCCTAGGAAGAAGAAAGTGGATTCAAAACAGGACACCATTCAAAATTCTTCCCATTGTCTCCAATGTTAAAGATGAACAACCTTGAAGACCATTAACCTGAAGCACTCTAAGCCCTGCTACTTCAGCTCTCATTGAAAGACAGTATGCTTTCTTTACTGGGGTCATCACCCTTGTCATTCTCAGGCCCTCGAATAAGAAGAGAACAGGCCAAAATCATAAGAGTATGAGTTCCCTAAAAGACAATTAAGAAAATCCTTAATTGTTTTTGAATTTCTATTGTGGGGACTGTTGTACCTTTTCATTTCACTCTACATGCATGGTAATTTAACTAGACTAACATACAAATTATTGGGTGTTATTTCTTTTTTTAATTTTTCATTAATACTTTATTTTTTATTATTATTGATTTTTATTGTAAAAATGTTGTAGAGGGGTTACAGTTACATGAGTAGGGTAATGAGTACATTTCATAGTAAGCATTGTTAACTCCTCCCTTATTTTCCCCTACCATAACTTCCCTCCCCACCTTCCCAACTGCTTCAGCCCCTGGGTGTTATTTCAAACATAAACTGCTAGCTGCTGTAAAAGGGGAGAAAAATGCATCAAGAATCTTCAAAGAGACCAGATGTAGTGGCACCTATCTATAGTCTCAGGCCATCCCAAGACATTAGTGAGACACTCTCAAAAGTAAAATAAAACAAAACAGCTGATGGCTTAACCCAAGTGGCAGCACAAGACCCTGGGTTCAATCCCCAGTTCTGGGGGTAGGCGGAACTTTTCTTCAATGTGAGCTTGCTAATGGTGCTATTTCATGGACCCAGAAAAAAATACCCATTTCATGAAAGCAGCACAATAGCTTCTTGACACAATAACCACAGCAATAAAGCACTTATCTAAAACCTCATAGAAAATAAAATCAAAATCTAATAAATATCTAAAAAAAATCTAAAAATCTAAAAAAAAAACTCTGGAGGCTGGGAAGGTGGCTCAGTGGTAGAGTGCTTGCCTTGCATGCATGAGGCCCTGGGTTCAATTCCTCAGCACCACGTACACAGAAAAAGCTGTAAGTGGGTGCTGTGGCTCAAGTGGTAGAGCACCAGCCTTGAGCTGAAGAGCTCAGGGACAATGCCCAGGCCCAGAGTTCAAGCTCCACAACCAGCAAAAAGAAAAAGAACAAAAAAAAAAGAAAAATTCTGAAGCATTGTTAACTCATCAAATTGTAGCATGAGTATCATTGATCGGTACCACTTCCATCTTCTACAAGAATAATGTTTTACTGGTCCCTAAACTATGTTAATAAAGATTCTAATCAACTCTCATTAAAGCTATTTACTTAAACTATGGTTATGTGTTAACAACAAAAGAAATTCACTTAACCTCAACACAAACAAACATCAAAAGCAGACCACTAAAGTAAAAAACCAAATCACTTTTGCTCTAAACACATTTGATGCTAGTCAGTTAAAACCTCACTCCATCTTTTATTGTTATGCCACTTTCAAAAAAACACTACCATTACTCCTCACTATATCTCCAACCTTCCCAGATTTTATGGTGAAGTTCAATCTTACTCAATGATAGCAATTTAAATAAAGAAGATATAATCACACCTAACTGAAATTAGCTTTGTAAATTTCCTCAAATTCTTTCACATGTACCATATTTACAGCTAATACAAAAGCTGGAGTGCCTATATCCAAATTCACATAAATTAGTATGAGATACGTGCACTCTCTATTAAGATACTTTAAAGCAAGACTATAAATGGCAAGGATAGTTCCATTATTTAATACAGTGAACTGTTCATATCCACAGGTTCTATAGTTAGAGGTGCTGCATCCACAAAGATTCTTAGTGGAGAAGGGGTTGGGGGGAGGTGCTAGGCATATATATACTTGTTGCCATTATCCTCCAAACAATACATTGTAACAACTGTTTATACAGCACATACACTGTATAGGTGTGTTTTAAGTATCTAGAGATGATTCAAAGTACTTGGTCTTATTCAAATATCAACCACATTTTTTTTAATATGGGAGGAGTATCCTTGTTGCAATAACCTTTCAATAACAAGAGAGAACTGTTTTCAATTCTTCATAGGATTCCATCCTGCATCAATCTTACTTGGTCTAGAATATGAGGCTTCTACATGCTTATAAATGCAAACAAAAATCCTGTTTTAAACACACTGCTCAAGCACACAGACTCAAATATATCTGCTGAGACTGTGCAATTAAGCCAGATAAGTGCTAGTGAAATGAAATTCAACAAAAACAAAGATGCTTTTTGACATCTGAAAAGCATGAAATCATAAGAATGGCTGAAAATGTATAATACAATAGGTCTTAGGACAACAGAAAATTCATGGACATAAAAAATTAGGATAACAATGACAAGCCATTGAATCTTCTACTGCTACCAAGCATAATCTGTGATGGGACTAACTGGCACTTTCTCACAGTTGTTTAGTCACTCTCTTTCTTAAAGGACCTCCCTTCCAATCAACAGAAATCACTGCTGCAATTTTCCTAAATGTAGTTAGTCCAAGACAACTAAAATCTGATTATTACAAGTACAACACAGTAAATTGAAGTTCTCTTCTAACGAACATCCAAAAATACTAGAACTTAAAAAACAAAAGAAAAGCTAGTCATTTCAATCTAGTAACACTGAAATCACACACATTTTGGGAAATATACTGAATCTAAAGCTTACCACTGTACATTTTGAGAGCCAGGCATGCTGGGATACACTTGGATCCCAGCACTTGGGAGGCTGTGCCATGACAAATTCTAATTTGAGCTACACATGGGAGCTTGCTTCAAAAAAGAAAAAGAGGTCATCCTATCCCAGGTAAGAAGACAGAGTTATGTTCCTATCTCTGGCCACACGAGGTTTCATGTGGCATCAGAAAGAAAAGGAAAAAATCACACTGGAACATGGTGAAGACTGGTGCCAGACAAACAGGCCATAACAGGTTATCTGAGTAAGAAGGACTGCTTGATCCAGGAGCAAAGCTAATGCCCAGGGATACAGAGCCAGGTTGGGCAGGCATTTCCAAACAAGTAAGCAGAAGCAGCAACTGTGGGAACATACCAGACTCCTAGCTGCCTGCTACCCACCAGTAAGCCAGAAAGCTTAGACGAGCAAGATGTGAGTAGTGCTCTTGAGTAACACTGTCCAAAACTACATCAAAGTTTATAACCACAGACTCACAAGTTTTTCTAAAGCCACCAGTTATTAAGTACCTATGAAGTACTTTATAGATCTTAACAAATTTAACTAAGTCTTCACAAAAATCCTACTAGGCAAATATTATCAACTCCATTTTAAACAAAAGAAAACTAAACTCAAATAGTCAATAAGTCAAAGAGCTAGGACCTTTTTGGCTGGCGACATGGCTTAATGGTGTAATGTCTGCCTAGCAACCCAATGCCCTGAGTTCAAACTCCAGTACCACTCCCAACCCCCCAAAAAGTCTTTTGATTCCACAAGCCAGAGAGTTCTCAAACTAACAAAATGCCTGTCATCTCTAAATGTATGTTTGTTTTTTCAGTTAAGCACTTAATCCAAAAGTTACTGGTAACACCTTGCTGTTAAGAATACATTTGGTTTTTTTTTTGTTTTGGGGTGAGGGGGGGGCTTGAGTGCTGTCTCTGAACTTTGTGTGTGTGTGTGTGTGTGTGTGTGTGTGAGTGTGGTCATGGGGCTTGAAGTCAAGGCTTGAGTGCTGTCTCTGAACTTTGTGTGTATGTGCGTGTGTGTGTGTGGTCATGGGGCTTGAAGTCAGAGCTTGAGTGCTGTCTCTGAACTGTGTGTGTGTGTGTGTGTGTGTGTGTGTGGTCATGGGGCTTGAAGTCAGGGCTTGAGTGCTGTCTCTGAACATTTTTTTGTTCAAAGCTAGCATTCTACCACTTTAGCCACAGCTCCACTTTGGGCATGGTTTTTTTTTGGGGGGTGGGGAGGAAATTAAGTCTCAGGGACCTTGTTGCCTGTGCTGGCTTCAATCCACGATCCTCAGATCATAGCCTCCTGGGTAGCTAGGATCACAGGCATGAGAGCCATACAGCCACCACCACCCATGACATTTTTTAAATGCTGGAAAGGAATATGAAAAAATCCTACCATCACAAGGTAAACCCATCAGCACACACTAGTTGCAAAATGTCTATATACAACATGTGGGAACCTAAACTATTTGTATGGAAACACTGTTAGCTCATGCAAATTTAAAAATAATAACAATAACAATAACTTGACAGTAACTATGGCAATGGTGCTCAGAGTTTGGGTCTCAGACCAGAAACATCAATATAACCTAAGAAACTTGTGAGAAGACAAGTCCTCAGGCTACACTGAATCAGAAACAGGATAGGGTCCAACAATCTGTGTTTAATCAGGTCCTAAAGGTGATTCTGATGACCACACTGAAGTGTGAGAGCCACTGAACTACAGAATAAAGACCAGAAACATAATATTCTATAATATTTCTTAAAGCTGATATGTTTCTAATGTCTATTCTAAATAAAACTGATGTTAATTTAAGACACATAAGACCAAATCCATTACTACAATTCTTAAATGATTTTTAAACAAGAAAGATTGGTATTAAGGTTAAAATTGGTAGCCTGAAGATAGCTATGTGTTGCTCACTTAAATAATTGTCCATTTTTAAATCAGCATATCCAATAAATCATGGATGGCATTTCTTACAGTAGCTACTATCCCACCCCTCAAAAAAAAAAAAGATGTAAGAAACCACTTCTGAAGTCTTGAGGTATTTTAGTGTTCAGCTAAGTGAAACAATTTTGACTTTTCATTCTTGCAAAAGTTTAATAATATGCAACTATCATACACACATATCCATACTCAAAAATACAAAAATGACCAGAAGAAGATAGAAATTTATGATCATTTCACTCAATCCTAGTATTTTATAAACTAGGAAACTAAGAGGCAAATGAGAGAAGAGTTACTGTCAGAAATACAAGGAGTGCCTGGGTTTTACGATGTCCACTTCCATTGCTCTCAACCTACCACCCTGCCTTCCCAGGATTTAACTTAACAAAAAGTAGAAGGAAGACGAGGAAAAGGAAGTAAAGAAAGAGGAGGAAAAAGAAAGAGAAGCAATAACATTACATCAAGTTCCAAATGCTGCTGTAATTAAAATAAACTTTTTTAAAAGGTAATTATTATCCAGACCTGTCATAAAGTAGAAGGAAGAGGAATAATGACCTGACAAATTGAATACAAGACAGGATCGTGTATCTGCATACCAGCTACAGCCGCAAGAGACAATATCTGTTTTTGCCATAATTGAATCCTGTACAATGTAATGAAAAGATAAACCAATTATTGCATAATTTAAATAGGCAATTGTATGAATTAGTACCTGTTTAGTCACTAGTTGTTTTTAAGTAATCACTTGACTTCAGTGAGAACAATTATGAAGATGACATTCATCTCTCTGAACACTTACGAAGCACCCAGCAAGTGGAGGACACAGCAGTAAGTGATCCAACAGCAAGGCAACGCTGTTCTGAGGATTACAAACCAATGAAAGGGGCACAGAAGCATAAGATGGAGGCAACAAAAGTAGTGTAATGCGAGAGCTATCTAGAGATAAAGGGAAACTGATATAGACCTTTGTGGAAGGTGACAACAATCTGAGGCCTGAAAAGGGCAGTTGGAGGTTTGCAAAAGGATTAGAGACAGAGGTGAGAGCAGGTAGAAAGGTCTAGGACAGGAGTGGACTTGCTTGCTCAGAGGCACAGAGAAGGAAGCAAGGCTATCAAGAAAAGAGGCAATAAAACTGACAGGTGGCAGGAGCAGGCCTACTTGGTAGGGTGTTTGGATTTCATTCCAAGTCCAATGGGAAACCCCTGGAAGGTTTTAAATAGAAACACAACAGGATCTAATTACATATGAATACAACAAAATCACTACAAATTCCAAACAGCCTTAGAGTTTTTACCACCAGCAACTATCATTACTTGAATCAAAGATGTACAAGCCACAGCTAAGCTCATGAGACCACATAACTAAGAACATTTCATTTAAAGTATTTCCATAACATAGTATAAGCAAACGAATGACTCTAAATTACACTATATCACCAAGCTATAAACATTAAATTAATGACCTTCTTCACTTGCTCTTGGGTAGAAGTTGGCCTGTACGCTGTATAACAGTAACAAATATTTTTAAGGTGCTTATATAAAAACTCTCCAAAAAAACAATCTGAACAAATGCTAGTATATTTCTAAAAATATGAAATCTTGTTCAAAAAACTCTATGTCAAAGCAAAACAAAGCGCTAACAGAACCACCACAGTATGCGATGTCAGAGGAAATTAAAAATAATCAATGATAGATACCCTTATACCATTCTCAATACTTCGAGTTATACTTCTCTTATACTTTCAGTTCAACAAGTTATTTCCTAGTTAATAATTTATAACCAGCATAAAGAACTCTTTCAACTCAATAATTAGGGGGAAAAAATGAGCCTGGTACCAGTGGCTCACACCTGTAATCCTAGCAGCAACTCAGGAGGCTGAGATCTGAGATTCAAAGCCAGTGCAGGCAGCAAAGTCTCTGAGACTCTTATCTTCAACTAACAGAAAAGGCCAGAAGTTGCACTGGGGCTTAAGTGGTAGGAGCACTAGCCTTGGGCAAAAAGGAGCTCAGGGTCAGAGCCCAGCCCCAGAGTTCAAACTCAGGACCAGCAAAAAAAAAAAAAAAAAAAGTCAAAAACCACACCTATTCATATCACAAAAATGAAGTATCTTCCAGGGCGCAAGTGGCTAATGCCTGCAATCCTAGCGACTCAGGAGGCTGAGAACTGAGGATTGTGATTTGAAGCCCACCTAGACAAGAAAATCCATAAGACTGTTATCTCCAATTAACCATGAAACAATTTTTAAAAAGCCAAAAGTAGAGCTGTGGCTCAAGTGGTAGTGTGCTAACCCTGAGTACAAAAGCTCAGAGACATTACCCAGTTCCTGAGTTCAAGCCCCAGGACCTGAAAAAAATTAAAAATCTTGATGGTAAATAAGTACCCCCAAAAAGGCTAAAAATCTGAGCCTGGCATTGAAATGCATATGTATTTTCCAGGAACACAGAAGGCTGAGACAACATGGAAATATGGAAGCTAACCTGTATTGTATAGCCAGACACAGAGTAATAAACACTCAAAAAAATCATTAAGGACAGGCGCTGGTGGCTCACGCCTGTAATCCTAGCAACTCAGGAGGCTGAGATCTGAGGTTCAAAGCCAGCCTGGGCAGGAAAGTCCATAAAACTCTCATCTCCAATAAACCACTAGAAAACTGGAAGTGGTGCTGTGGCTCAAGCAGTAGAGCACTTGCCTTGAGCTGAAGAGTGCAGGGACAGCGCCCAAGCCCAGAGTTCAAGCCCACAACCAACAACAACAACAACAACAAAAAACACATTAAGGAAATACAAATTTGAACTATAAGAAGTCATATCTGTAAACTCATTAGAATGGTTAAAATTTAAAGATTAACATAAAATATTAGAGAAAATTTAAAGCAACCAGAAGTGATTCCAATATCATGAGAAAACTTTCAAGGGTAATGAAAATATTCTATATTTGACTGCAGGGTTAGTGAAGATAATATCAAAGTTAAATACTTTAAGGAGATCCAAGTTTACTATATAATAAAGGATACTGGAATAAGTGACACCTAAACCAAGCAACTAAGTGAATCAAAGTGCCATTAGTAGACATTTAACAAAACAAGAAAGATACACAGTGAAATGGGAGTTAGCTTTACTCACATGAAGCTCTTTTCTGTTGAGATGTCCTTTGGTAATGCTAAAGAAAAGGCAATAAATGTGAATCTATGCCTCCAAAGATATTATTAGAGTACAGCTTTTGAAATTGTTTGCTCTAAGTAATAAGAATAACTAGGGACAGATTTGATAAAAACATGAAAAGTACATTTCACAGTGTTTCCTGGATGTTGCTACCAAGTCTTTTGTGATCTTAGGAACATAGTTTTAGTAGGGTATCAAGGCTGAATACGGGACTAAGGAAAGCATTTTTTTTGTTTTTTGTTTTTTGATTTTTTACCAGTCCTAGGGCATGAACTCAGGGCATGAACCCTGAGCTTCATTTGCTCAAGGTTAGCTCTCTACCACTTGAACCACAGCACCACTTCCAGCCTTTTCTGTTTATATGGTCCTGAGGAATCAAACCCAGGACTTCACGCATGCTAGGCAAGTATTCTACCAACTAGGCCACATTCCCAACCCCAAAAGCATTTTTTTTAATGAGACAAAATAAAGATTATGAGTTATTTTTGAAGATGCCACCTGTAAATGGAAGAGGAAAAAGAGATTGTTGAATGAGAAGATGGGGTTTTTCCCAATGGGTAGTAAAAGATAAAAAATTACACTTGGACACGATAAATTAAACATTCGCACAGTGAGACCAAAAGGAGGATATTCTTAGGAGAGGATCACAAGGGCTCAATAGCTATGTGCATATGATCATATCAAATGATGTTTATATAAATGAACTCCAAGAAATGGAAACAAGGGGGTTTTTTTCTTTCTTTTTATGGGGTTTTGTTCCATTTTCCTCCTTTTGTTGCTGTTTTTGCTTTCTGTACCTTTTGTCTTGTACAAAGATACAAGTGTATCTGATCTGTGAAGGGAAGGGGAAGCACAGAAATGTTAGGACAAAGAGTGAACTAATTCAGCAGTGAGATTATATTGAAAATGAACTATACAACTTGTGGGGTAAGGGGGCTGGGAGAAAAAAAACTGGGAAAAAAAACAAGGGAAGAGGTGACACTGTTCAAAAAGAAATATACTCATTACCTGACATGTAACTATAAGCCCTCTGTATATCATCTTTATAATAAGCTTTTAAAAAGAAATTTTTAAAAGGTGAGTATCTAAATTTGTTTTTGGGCTTTATGAGAAAGTATTTTTGTATTTTATTTGCTATTCATTTGATGATATAATGTTTTGTTTGTACATAGATAAAACATTCACACTTTCATAGTCTGGGAGAATTATCCCAGAGCATACACAGGCTGATGTGATAAAGATTATTTTCTAAATGGAAAATCAAGAACACAGATAGAACTGTTATTGCCTTAAGTGATCATTTCAATAGGTACTATAAGTTTTCAAAGAACTTTCAAATTTACTGTAACTGCATTATATGCATGTGTGCATGAGAGAAAAAGAGAAGGCATTATGCATGAGAAAAAAGAGAAGGAAAGAGAAAGAGGAAAAGAGGATGGGAGAGGAGATGCTCTTGCACAAGGAGGTAGGGATTCTTATATTAAGCTCAGTGAAGGACAAGGAACAGTAACCTCCCTTAAGCCTTTCACATTTATCACATTTAAACATCAAGACCCTGTGATCCATTTGTAGATGAAAGGCTCAGAGGGGTCAAGTGACTCTCAGGGTCAAAACACAGTTGGCATCAGAGTAAGTCTCAAAATGCTGCTGGTCTGACTTCAATTGCATTGGACTTCCTCATGCCATGTTAAATCCCTACCAATGTGGAAGTCTCATAGTGGATAAAGAATTAATCCAGCTGTAGTGAACAATATATGGAAGGGAAGGGGAAAAATCACAAACTGTGTAGAAGTTTGACTTGCCTCCGGCATACTATCAAGTGTCCACTGTACTCCATTTTAATATTTTGAATATCTTTTTTGAACAGTTCTATTTGTAAAGATTGCATTTCACAACAAATTATTTTTCCTTAGAGGTCTTCTAAAGAACAAAGAGAACACTCAAGGATTTTTTAAAACAATAATATTTTCTCTATCTTTCAACTGCCCAAGGGGTAATATTGGACTGTCTCATAAATCTAAGAAATATTATGTGATCTGAATGATCTTTGTGATTTCATCATCCTAATCAATTATTCTTACCAGCGATTGCCAGCTGTGCTTTTAAAACTAAAACAACAGGAATGGCAAGAATACCTATATAAGAATCATACAATGAAACAAATTGTTGCCAATGTATCAGCCTTCAGTTTTCTTCCTATATTATCCAAGGAATAATTGAATTTTGAAGAAAGCTTTAGAAGAAAGACAACTTTAGAGTCAGCTTCTAGCTTTCTTGCTATGAACAAGGCTGAAGATAGAGATTTTTCATTTTTTACCCAAAATGGCACAAAGATAACTGACAAAAGGAAAACGTCTTAAAATTAACTCAAAAAGTGAAACATTTTACCATATAAGCAAAATTCAGAATTTGATTCTTCAGGTGAAGATACTCTAAGTTTTTTCATATTCCAGATCTGATGAGTGACAAAGAAAAGAGAGTATGGTGTTCTTATCCAATAAGTCATTCAACATAAAGGACTGTCATATATCGTATTTTACAATAAGAACTTAGATATCATTGTACCAGGAATGCCTGAAGCATTCATTTATATAAGATTGGTATACATCAAAATTCACTTTATATTATTCATCATAAAAACAATATATGTTGAAAACAAAGAGCTAAAAGGAGATATATGAAAGAGACTGACCATACTAATTTTTTATAAAGAAATAAAAATATTTTGCAACTACAAAGTGAAGATAACTTTTCTTCAATAAAACTATAAGTTAACCAAAATTTCAAAAACTTCTTTAAGCATAGTGTTTAATAAATGCAGGTGTAAGAACAAATAATGATAGCAATGTATTTAAAAATCAGGAATCAATATTAACAAGACAGATATGCTCTAATTTCATGTATTAACAATTGATGAGCTGTTAGTTCCATTTGTAGAATATTACTCATTTTGAAAATCTCATCTAAACTAGAAAATATGGAATAACGATTTGGGTTTTGTTATACTTAAATTCTTAAGCTTTTTTTGTTTGTTTTTTTGCTGGTCTGAACTCTGGGCCTGGATGCTGTCCCTCAGCTCTTCAGATCAAGGCTAGCACCTTACCACTTGAGTCACAGCACCACTTCCAGCTTTTTCTGCTTATGTGGTGCTGAGGAATTGAACCCAGAACCTAATGTATGCAACGCAAGTGCTCTACCACTGAGCCACCTTCCCAGCCCCTTCAACTTTTTTTTTTTCCTGTCAGTCGTGGGGCTTGAACTCTGGGCTTGTGCACTGTCCCTCAGCTCTTCAGATCAAGGCTAGCACCTTACCACTTGAGCCACAGCGCCACTTCTGGCTTTTTTTTCTTTTTGCTTATGTGGTGCTGAGGAATCGAACCCAGGGCCTCATGCATGCAAGGCAAGCATTCTACCACTGAGCTACCTTCCCAGCCCCTCCCCTTAAACTTTTTAATAAGGCTGTTTTGCACTGTTCTCTTTTGTTGTTCTGTAAATTATTTATAAACCAAAAACTATTTTAAAAAAATGTAAGAGGATTCACTGATCCCAGATGGTTAAATGGTAATATTCTGTTTTTTCCTGGAATATAGAAGATAAAGCATCTTAGAAAGACTTCTGTGAATGTTCAAAAGGTGTACTTTGGAAACATAGAATTTTTTTTGTTTTTAAATTATTTTTATCCTCCTTCCTACAACAATTATCCAATTATTGTACCCATTTCAAAGTCAGACATAATTGACTTATAGTCAGACATATTGATTTATAGTCAATACAGACAATAGAGATTATATGAAATCCTCTTTAGAACTGTTCCTACCTGTGGAGTTCTGATTCTACAATATTAAATATTGTTCAAGACTTGTGCCCAACAGCCCATTAAATTTTAAAAGTGCCTCTAATTTACAACTTTTAATCATGATTGATATTCTGTTTCTTTCAGAACTACACAATCTCTAAAAGTCTGCATCTAAAGTTTGCATGTGAAATGCCAAGTGAATGAGCAGTTAGTTCGCTTATCCCTTCGTTTCCATACATGAGAGTTACTTTAAGACATCTATCTTAATCTCTATTAATATTAACAATCACTTAGCACATGATATATTAAACTTTCAAAAGTGTATTTCCTATCCAACCCTGAAAGTAGTAGTGACCACTAACAGATTGTTATGCTCACCACTTTCATCCCAGGAAACACAGCATCGAAGCCATTTTCTTCATGTATACAAAATAATAATTCTAGTACTTAAAAATGAATGAATTGCTTGCCTTGATCATAACTGAACCCAGTTCCTCAGGCTTTAATCCTTATATTTGCTTTCAATAGGTTAAGGATTGTTTTGTTTTTGCCTACTTTCATTATTAGGTGAGCCATCATCCCCATCCACACACTTGCTTGGTATTGTCACCAGGAATGTCTATAGTAGCCTCTTTCCAAGATTCATATCTCTAATAAAACCACATAAACAAATGTAGGAGAATTATTTACAAAGATAATGAAATTTGTCTAGGTTTATTTTAGTTGGTGTCAGTTTAGGATATTTAGAATCTTTAGCATATTTTCTCATTATTGCCTATTCCAGATAGATACGATTATTACACAGCCTTTCACTGTGTGCTGTTTGCAGAATAATGTAATTACTAAACTCATATTCCTGAGAGTTATAAAACAGCCTGCACCATCGCCAGTCAATGATATCAGTGTTGAGTTGTTTTCAATGTAAGTTCATGCTGTACTTCCTGCCTCACAGGTCGGGTCTGGTTCTACTCTTGGATCCTCTCCACTGTATTCAATCTCTTTGGTTTTCAAGGTGCCTACTCATGGTTCTAGGCTTAAGAACAGGAAAGACAATCTTGGTTTAAGGGTTTATTTTCTGGTTACTTTTTTTTTTTTTTAATGATAGCAGCTTAAACTTTTCTTCCAAGTCATGGCTTCTTTGCTATATTGTAGTTTTCAGAATTTTAATCTTCAAACTTTCCTGAATAGCTTCTAAAAATTTAAATTGAATGTCACAAAAACAAATTTATAAAACAGATTATGGGCAATGCTCGCTCTGTCAAAAGTATAGGCACTAATAGATTTTCATCCCTCTTGGAAGAGCCTTGAGATAACTTAGGCTTCACATCTCTCTTATACAGTCTATGTGGCTAACTTATGCGGGCAAATGCTATATATTAGCATCTTTCATTCCAGACCACTTTGTGGATAAAGACAGCAGGAATGAAATAGACCACTCCCAATTACACTGCGGGGTGGGGGAAGCCTAATTTCTATAATGTAAAATCAGCCAACTATCTTCTCGCCTTAAACACATGCCATCCCTAGATTCATTTACCCATCTATTTACCCAATCAGAAATGCAATTAAGGAAAGGGAAAGGGAACAAAAAAATGGTGAGCCAAAGGACAAAGAGCGAACTAATCCAACAGTGATACTCACTGTATTGGAAATGATCTGTACAACTTGGGGGGGAGGGGCGGGGAATGGAAGGATGAAAAGGGAGAAAAATGAGGGAGGGGGTAACAAGTTCGACAAGAAATGTTCTCACCACCTTACTTACGTAACTGTAACCACTCTGTACATCCCTTGACGATAAAATTAAAATTAAAAAAAAGAAATGCAATTAAACATAAATATTTTCAGAGACCGTTCAGTACCTGCAATGCAAAACTCTGTGGCAGGCCTAATTCCCATGAGTCATTACATCGGATTCTTGCCTATGCCACAGATGAGTCAGCCTCCTAACTATTAAATCATTTCATTTAAAGTTTTTAAAAACTGAACCAGGGTTTGACCATGTATGGGCTCTATCTTTTCATACAAATAGGAAAGAATCAAATCCAACAGAAAACTGGTTTTTTTCTTACTAATTTAATAGTGAGTATATTCTGCCAAACTCTAGTACTTTCTTAAATGGAATTGTAGGTTTGGGCTCTCATAATCCACTACAATTACTGGCATTATTAGACTTTCCCCATTCCTGTTGGAAAATGAATTTTATTGATCTTATGTCTCCTTGTTTCCATATTCTGTGGTATTGTAGCACTATGATTTAGAGCTGAAAACCGGTTTATGCCCAAAGTGTTTTAGTTCAGTTTAGCCACAGGTATGCAAGCACTGTACACAACTACCTTCTAATCCTAGTCACAAGATGTTTTGCTCTATCTATATCCACTTACCACCACCCCCCCTTCTACCCGGTTCCCTGGTAATCCAAGGGGTTGTTGGAGGAGGTAGAATTAAATCAGTGGATAATTACAAAACTAACTTCTCTCCTAGTTGGGATGACTCTGAAAAGTAAGAAACTGCTAAGGGAAGAATAGAAAAAGAATGATATCTGAGAGATGGGATAGTATAGTATAGTCTCTTCAGGCTTTCTTCTGCCGGAAAGCATGGGTGGGAGGGACAGTGATTCAATGTACACAGCAAGAAGCTGACACATGCACATGGCTTCCTGCATGGAAGATGCAAGAACCTGTCTAAAAGAGCTGTGGACAGCCTAAGCCCTCTTCCCCTCCCTCCAACATTTGCTCCCTCCTGAATTCCAAGTGTCAGAGCAAATTCAGGCCTTTGCACTGTAATTATCTCATAAGCAGTTACAAAGAGAAAATAATGTTCAGAGGTGAGACAAATTGGCTCACCACTTTAACTGCACAGTTAATGCGATCACGGCTACACTTTCTGATCATGACTGCAGCAGTGTATGAGACCTCGTGCATCTCCAAAAGACACAAACAACAGTTAGAAATTAAAAAAAAAAAAAAAAACTCAGTAACCAAGTCACCCTGAGACATTTTTTGCAGCTTGGGGGGGGGGGGGAACACATGGGGAGATCTTAACTAGCTAGATGGATCACTGGACTGATATATTTTGAGAATTTAGCTGCAAAGTAATATTAAAAGTAATAACTGCATTCTAAATACCATATTTTATAAATCCAGGAACAGAAACAGTAACGCTGTCACTTCTGTCTAACCATGGGTAAAACTAGAAAGAGTAACCATCTTAAAGTGTGATATAGGTATTTCCTTTGAGCAATTTATAGCCTAGTTGAAGTAATCATAAAACTCAAGCTCATAAAATTTAATAATTATTCTATTTTAAATCTAAACTCTAAACATAAACAACTAAAAATCATGCTAATATTAAAAGAACAAAAGTGTTTTTGAACACTCACAGTAGGGTTTTTTTTAAGATGTTTTGTTTATAGTCAGTATCAGCACGTAATTACTTGTGAGATCCTAAACAAATCATTCCCTCCTGAAGACTGTCTCTTCAACTGTAAATGTATGAATGGAACTAGATATAAGGTAGATCCTTACCAGTTTTACAAATGCAGATAACTTCTATAACTGAATCAGGATTCTGATTAGCTAGACAATGAGGAATAATTATTATAATACTTATAATTTATTAATTTAAAGTCACTATTGTGGAGACTAGGGATATAGCTCAATGTTAAGAGTCCAAAAGACCCTAGGTTTGTTGATCCCAAGCTCTGGGCAGAGGGACATACCTAAGGTAAATATTGCTATTAAGAAAAATAACTTGGTGGGGCTGGGAAGGTGGCTCAGTTGTGGAGTGCTTGCCTTGCATGTATGAGGCCCTGGGTTCGATTCCTCAGTACCACATAAGCAGAAAAAGCCAGAAGTGGTGCTGTGGCTCAAGTAGTAGATTGAAAAAAAAAAAAAAAAAAGAAGAAAAGAAAAATAACTTGGTTAAGTGAGGTAAGCCAAGTTCAAAGAGACAAACAGCGTGGTTTTCTCTCATATGCAGAAGCTACATCTAATAGAAAATGAAACATGGTATATTATAAAAGACTCTAAACATTCATATACAGTGAGACCAAAGGAAGATATTCTTAGAAAAGAAACACAAAGGCACAATGCCTATGTGCATCTGATCATATAAAATAATATTTATCAAAATTAACCCCAGGAAAAGGAAACAAGAGATTTTTTTTCTTTGTTGCTGTTTTCTTTTTGTCTTTGTTCACTTATCTGTTTTGGGGAGGGGGGACTGAAAGAGAGAGACAAAGGGTGAACAAATGCAGCAGTGGTACTCCCTAGCTACTGTGTTGAAAATGAACTAAACAACTTGTGAGGGGTAATGGTAAGGAAAAACTGGGAGACGGTGAGGGAAGGGATGACATTGTCCAAAAGGAAATGTACTTAGTACCTGACTTATGTAACTGTAATCCCTTTGTATATCACCTTTATAACAATAAAAAATGAAAATTTAAAATAATAATAAAATGTTACCACCTATTCAAGTACCCAGTAAAAGCTTTATAAAGGTAGCCCTGAGTTCAATATATAAGGAGTTAAGGAAGGAAAGAAAGAAGGAAGGAAGGAAGGAAGGAAGGAAGGAAGGAAGGAAGGAAGGAAGGTAGGTGAGAGAGGGAGGGAGGGAGGGGAAGGGAAGGGGGAAAAGAAAAGAGAAAAGAAAAGAGTGTCAGTGAGCTACTCATCAAGTTTTGCTAAGTAGGCCACTAATTTTTTTAAAAAAACTATGTATAAATCATGTTCAATATTCACCTTTCTTTTACCCAAACTCTGTACAATTAAGTTATATATTATCTACTTCACAATGTGAAGACTGAAGCTATATAAAACACCCTGCTGAAGGAGAAGGGAAGTAAAAGAATTCATATGGAGAATGGCCTTACACAAGGGCCGAACCACTCTGAGGAAGGAATGTGAAGCTTCCAAATGCAACATTAAAAGCATAATGATAATTCTAGGATTCAAAACCAATTCCACCTGGCTCTAAAAACCATCTATTTTTTTTCAACTAGTATGCAATACTTAGTGAACTTATCAGCAACAATGAAGGTTAAAAAAATAACACCATAAAAATGGGGAAGCACCTGTAGAAAGACTACTTTTGAGGCATGGATTGCACGCTGAAAATGCCTTTAGGAGCCAGGCAAGTAATCGAAAGCAAGAATTCAATAGTATGTGAGTGTGAGACTGCAGCATGCAAAGAGGCGGCTGCTGGCTTCCTTGGATCAGGTAGTACGTGGGCCTGGTGTCACCACAGTGTCTGCTTCTTTTCAGAAAACACTGGAAAAATTAAATGCTCTTCTATTTCAAGTAATATATGCATGTGGGCCACTAGCATCTGGCCTCTGTAATTGCTAGGTCCCAGTCACCAGTATTGGAAGCAATACTATCATCTCCAATACAAGTTGAAATAGTCAAGTGTGGAACCCAAAGAACAAAAAGAAACAGGTCCAAGAACAGATGGAAAACTACAAAATTAGAAAATTACATGTGTTTACCTAAGCTAAAATTATTAGCTGTATGTTTGTTAGTGTTTTGGTTCTTAGTTGTACAATGTTAAAGAGAGAGCAACAGAGGAGGGATTTATAATATAGCAATGATTTTATGCAAAAAAAAAATTTCTTTTAACTAAGTCAACCCTCCAGTCACAGAAACTACAACAATAGCAATTCTGCACAAGATCAATTTGGGTAAAATATAATTAGTCACTTTGTTATTAGTTCTTGTAAACAAAGTATGGTCAAGGGAAAGTAAATGTATTAAGTAGGATTACATTTCAAACAAGATCTTGAAATTAAAATAAACATTTCATATGTTCAAGAGATATTGCCAGAAAGGATTAAAGCCAAAGATGCAACTGAGCACAAATCTAGTAGACCTAACTTTTCACACCTCTCCATGTGTTCTTGCTTTCTTATAGTTTCTAGGAATATAGTTTATAAATAAATGTGGCTTCAAATACAACAGAATTTCTGAGAATAAAAAATGATCTAAGATTGAAAAAAGGATTTTTGTTTTGGGGTTTTTTTTTGTTTTTGTTTTTGTCTTTCATTTTGGTGGGGTTTTTTTGTCCATCATAGGGCTTGAACTCTGGGCCTAGGCGCTGTCCTTCTGCTCTTCAGCTCAAGACTAGTGCTCTACCACTTGAGCCACAGCGCCACTTCCAGTTTCCTGGTAGTTTATTGGAGATAAGAGTCTCATGGACTTTCCTGCCCCATCTGGCTCCACTTCCAGTTTCCTGGTGGTTTATTGGAAATAAAGAGTCTCATGGACTTTCCTGCCCCAACTGGCTTTGAACCACGATCCTCAGATCTCAGCCTCCTGAGTAGCTAGGATTACAGGTGTGAGCCACCAATGCATGGCAGAACAGGTGAATTGTGATCTTTAAAGCTTTCAAAGAAAACAGTTTTCCAAATTTTTTACCTAAGTCCTCACGGCACTGTTTTACCTATGGCCCTTTCTGCAGCAATCTTCTCCATAAATGAGATGACATCTGACATGCTCCACCCTACCAAAAGCACTCAAAACCACTTGAAGTACACAGTATTGTCACAACTTTTTGTGTCATTATATTAATGGGATTCTTTTAAGATTTTAAGATTATCTTCAGAACCATTCTCACAATATTTCCCACAAAGTAGACTCAGATTCAACAAATAAACATTTCCATATGAATCTTGTTTTCATACTCAAAATCACCACAGATAGTTCTATAAACATTACTGAGAAATCAGACAAAATTTTCCCTTTTGTTTGGTGTAGAAAGACTTGAATTTACCAAGGATCTCCATTCTGCACAAAGATTTAACCTCACAACCCTCCATTCACCAAAATCACCATATGAAAAGAGGCTGATTTGCATTTCATTAAAAAAAGGAAATTTTCCAAAAAAAAAAAATAGAAGAATTTTTTTAACTCTTAAGGAAATAGTTCACTCTGTCTGCACAGGTTTTCTACACGCAAAATCGAAGAATGTCTAATTTTCTTTACTAGGAAAAGATAGGAAGAGGTATCTCATCTCTACCTAAGACTAATTCACTTAAAAGTACCTAAAAAGTAAAGTGCCAGAGGCTCTAATATTATTTTTTCTATAATGATGTGTTTTCTCTGACTACCCAGAAATATACTGAAAAGCTTTGCTTTTATCTTCAAAAAAATTCAAAAATTTTATCACCAATCTGAAAAAATTAAATTGTGGAATCAATGCATATATAGCCTTCTTTTCATTTAGCTGTACTAAAGAAGAAAGCCAGGTGCTAATGGCCCATGTCTGTAATCCTAGTTATTCAGAAGGCTGAGATCTAGAGGATCTCTATTTGAGGCAAACCAGGGGAGAAAGTGTGTTAGATTCCATCTCCAAAATAACCTACCAAAAGCAGGGCTGAGATGCAGTTCAAGTGGTAGAGCATCAGGCAACCAGGAAACTGAAGCAAACAAGCAGAGTGAGCAAGAAGAAAGGAGGGAGGGAAAGAAGGAGGGAAGGAAGGATAGAAGGAAGGAAGGAGGGAAGGAGGGAAGGGAAGGAGGGAGGGAAGGGGAGGGAAGGAGGGAGGAAGCAAGGGAGGACAGAGAAAGAAAAAAAGAGAAAAAACAAAAAGAAGAAGGGAAAAAGGGAGGAAGGGAAAGAAAGAAGGGAAAGGGAGGGATAAGGTGAGGGAGGGAGGGAAGACAAAGAATACCAGTAGCTATAGGAAGGTAGAGGGAGGAACAGAAGGAAAAGCAAAAAAGCTAAAGTAATGGAGTAGCAAGAGCATAGTGTTATACACTATCTGGTCACAAATGGGTATTTATTTGCTAGGTGAATAATAGTGATCAAGTTACTCAGCCTCTGTGTGCCTATTTCCCATCTTAGAAATGTCAGTTCACAGCCCTGAATGAAGTGTTTCTTTTTTCTCCCCTTTAAACAAATAAACAGGAAGGCTGTGTTATTAATTAGTGGATGCCAAGAATATGATTTTCTTTGACTTTCATTCCTAAAAGAATTGAAGAGAAAAATAAAGACTGAAAAGGAAAAAGAAGGTTACAATGAAAGAAGCATATTTCTACTCTCTGAATAACAATGAGCTTTGGGTTGATCATTTTGCAAGTACTTGGGGAAAAAAGTGGTTTACACTTGTAGAAACTCTTCATGGAATTAAAGTGCCAGTTGTCTCTACTATACTGTAATTATAAAGTTGTATTTAAAAGTACCCATAACTTTGGAGTTTCAGAGATGAAAACTAATTCAATATATTTTTTTCAAACCTCAAATGTACAAATGAAAAGGTCTTTGCTCATAAAACTAATAAACCCCATAAGGGCCAGAACCAATTGGGCAGGATGGAAAGGTTTCTTCATGAAAAGAAGTTGATTTGTTCATACATGTCTATAACCACGTTAGAAAGCAAGCCACAAAGATGGCTCAAAGCTAAAAAGCAAAACTAGAAAACAGCATCCTAGGGCACCCCAAGTTAAGCAAGCATCAAGCCATTCCTTCAGATAGTGTCTGCCAGCTGAGGACCACAAGGGTCCTGCTACAACATAAGCATCTCTCCCCTCTAGAAACAAACACTGAACATTCACACTAATAAGAAGTATGGCAGATGCTGTTGGTGGTTCATTCTATATTCCTCATCTTTTTTTTTTTTTTTGGCAGTACTGGGATTTGAACTTCAGGGCCTCACACTTGCTTTGTCTGGCATTTTGCTGGTTATTTTGGAGAAAGCCTTTCTGCCCAGGCTGACTTCAAATTACAATCCTCTAGATCTCAACCTCCTAATTACCTAGGAGCTTTTAAGGTATGAGCCATTGATTCCTAGTTCTACATTCTTCTTCATTCAACTTTTGTTAAAATATCTACTCCTGCATGCATAGCCATGTGTTACAGGGGGAAGTCAGTACTGATCCTAACTTCAACAAGTAGATTTGATTTCTGAGCCAAGCACAGCTGATTTATAACTGATTTTATGACAACTCTTCCCACTGAAACATGAGAAATATAACTGGGGCGCTTCTAGGAAAGATTTAAGGAAAAAATAGCAGTTTCTTCCTGAACCCCTTATCTCCAAACACCATCATTTCTGAAATTGCAATTTTAGAAATACTCTCTGCAATTGCTGAGCAGCTTATGAACATGACAGTAGCCTGCTTACGAGCAAAGCTCCAAGTCATGGATGGCAGAGCTGAGAGAACTCAGGGCCTTCTCATAGGACATCACTAAGTTCCTGATCATACCATACATTGTGTGGATTCAACAACTTCTGGGTCCTCAGTGCTGTAAAATAATAAATCTCATTATTTAAGCTTACTTGATTCAGTTTATCCATTATTTGTAGCCAAAACCATTCTAAATCATCCACACTGTGGTATGAGTCGCTTTTCCTACTGGGTACATTACTCTTCCTGGCTCTTGGAAGGTGCTGGGGCCAGGCCACTTCTGCCATGTGAACTGAAACACTCTAGCACTCTCTTTTCCCTCTGGCAACTAGCAATGTTCCAGACACTGCTCACTCCATTCTGAGCTCTTGAGTAAATGCACAGAGCTCCCTTCTCCTTCCACAATGTTATGTACAATATGAGCAGAAAATAAACTTTTTATTTTAAGCTTCTAATATCATGAGAGTTATTAGCTAGTATAGCATAACTTAGTCTTTATTTAAAAAAATAAAAATGAAAAATGCAAGAAACATGAATCTAGGCTTCTTACCAATAGAGAGAAACCAACTGTGGGAGATACCACAAAATGCTCTAACAAATCATACTTCTTTCCCTACCCAGTCATGAAAGGCAAAAAGAGTTCGCTATGCTTGAATTCTAGAATAGTCCCTGAAGGAAGAACAAGAAAGGCACTGATAGCACATGTTTATAATCCTATAAATTTATTTCTCACAGCTCTAGAGGCTGACAAGTCCAACATTAAGGCACCATCAGATCTGGTATCTGGCAAGACTCGTATTAGTTCATAGATGGTGCCTTCTAACTACAGCCCCATATACTCAAAGAGCTGAGAGATTCTCTCAAGCCTTCTTTATATAAAAACACTAATCCCACTCCGGATTAAAGGTGGAATGGGTGGAGCCCTCACGACCTAATTACCTCCCCAGAGAGTCTACCTCCTAATGCTATTCCCTTGGGGTAATTTCAACACTGAAAACTTGGAGGAGGTAATGCACCACTATCTAAACTTCATCCCCCTCCTCCCCCAATAGAAATCAGAGGGAAAAGAGTTATTGGTATTGGCTGACAGAGCATGACAAGGTTAGGTTTTGAATATCCCTGTTAGAAGTGCTTTTTAACTTTGACAGAGAAACATATTAATCTAGATTATAAAATAATTTATCTAGGAGACAATAAAACAAAAAGAATATAACATTTTACATCCTACCAAAAATTAAGAAAAAAAGAATTAGTTTATCTACATGGTTTGTTCCCAACTGTTTTTACCTACCCAGTGTAGTAGGTATAACTTCAATCCATGTATTTCTTTCTTGATTCACATATGGAATGAAGTATATTACATGTGATACTATATTACATTACAGCAAATTGCAAGATAAAACAATGATTTCTATGATGTACTGATAAAGTAACTGAGTGGCCCTGCCTTCTGATATTTGTCAGGAAGGCAGTACACTTGTCAGTGCAGATTCAAAGTATACTAAGCTTCTCAAACACCTTTCAGTCTATTCTGTCACACCCCTAAAAGCACCAAACCTCTCAGCATAGCTGCAAAATGCAATCTACTCATCTTCCTATCCAAAAGCCGTTTGAGACAACCAAACATATTTTGTGACACTGACACCGATTTTTAAAAAAAGAGTTCAGAAAATTAAGTTTGAAGCAACCTCCACACCTCAGTGATCAAACTTGCAGCCTATCTATCTATCTATCTATTCTTGTGTACACACAGACAAGCACTGTTGCTACTCTCAGCAGTTACATGCAACTACTCTAGTCTACCAGAGTGACAAGACAGGTGATAGGGAAGCCTGTCACAGGAGTTCAAAAGGAATTCCACAGCAGAATAGGAACAGCTGAGCAAGAACTCAGGCACAACTGAGAGGCCAAAAACGAAGACAGGGCACAACAGACACACTCTTCACTTTGGAGAAGGGAAGATGGTAAAGCAGTGTAGAGAAACAGCTGCAGAATCCAAGACCAGAAGGGAAAGTGGGGGAGTGGGGTGTGCAAGCTAAAGGGATATGCTTTATCACACAGTGTTGACTGGGAATCAGAAATAGGTGACAGCCCAAGGAAATAACCAATCCAACTCTAAAGGGAGTGTCTCCAAGAAAAAGCTAGGCATTGGAGGCTCTGGGTTGTAATCCTAGTGACTAGGGGGCTAAGATCTCTCTGTTTAAAGGCAACTCCAATATAAAAGTCTGAGAGACCTCCAATTAACCAGCAAAAAGTCAGGCTGGAGGCATAGCTCAAGTAGTAGAGCACTAGCCAAACACCCCCAAAAAAAGTTACTGTAATTTTTTTCTCTTACCTTCTCCATAGAATTCTTTAAAACCAGTCAATTTATTTAAGAAGTTTGCAGAGAAAAAAAAATACCAAACACAAGCATAACCCTGAGAAAACTACAAATTTATCAGCCTAATTTGTTGCAAAGTACATCAACAACAATCACACTATGTCATATCGTGAGTAACAACAGTGTAATTAATTAAACTAGAGTGAAAACCTGGGTAAGACATGCAGGTTCCTATTTCAATGTTTATGCTACGAAGTCCCACTATGTAGCAAAGACCCTGAATGCAGCTACACACATCTTTTTAAGGTCTGAATATGAAATGCCCCCCACAGGCTCATGTGTTAACAGCTAGGTCTCGGTTATGTTTCGTCTCTGGTACTACTTTGAGAAGTGCTGGAAACTTTAGTTGATGGGTGCTAGGAGGGGGTGGGAGGAGGAAAGGGACTATACCTCATCCTTTGGGGGCCCCTTCCTGATTCTGTTTCATGGCTTCCTTGAGGTGAGCAACTTTGTTCTTCATGCCCTTCAGTCATGACATTCTGCCTCACACCACCCAGAAACAACACAACTGAAACCTCTGAAACTGTGAATCAAAATCTTCTTTCCTTTGAAATGGATTCTCCCAGGTATTTAGAATAATGATGTCGAGTCTAACACACCTCCTGGTACTGAACCGTTCAAATTCTCAGCAGCAACAAAAAATGAATTCAGACATCTGCTAAGGAAAAAGATATGCATGCCCGCAATATTTACTAAGTAAGCAGCTTAGGGATTTTATTTGGGTTCAATAAATAAGTTATTATAATTACTATTACTACAATGAGCCCACCTTATTTTCCAATAGAATTCTCTATATACCATATTGGAGGTCCTCTAATATGACTTACATAAACTCAATTGACTTATAAGAAAAGAGCCCATTAAAATAATAAAGCATTCAGAATGTGAACATAAATACCTTAAATAATTGCACCTTAATATAAAATATAAGCACATATTAACTTGTCAACTTTCTGATGCATAGGCAACATGTATATACAACCTATTCTCTAAAATATTTGGCTTCTGTCTTTTCTTTATTTTTTTTTTTTTTGCCTGTCCCGGCTCTTGAACTCAGGGCCTGGGCACTGTCTCTGAGCTTCTTTTGCTCAAGGCTAGTGCTCTACCACTTGAGCCACAGCTCCACTTCCAGCTTTTTCTCTGTGTGTGGTACTTAGGAATTGAACCCAGGGCTTCATGTATGCCAGGCGAGCACTCTACCACTGAGCCACCTTTCCAGCCTAGCTTGTCTTTTTTAAAAGAAAAAAAACTTTGTTTACCAAACACTGACCACTAGCCAAGCAGGACTCTGGCTACTACTCTTCGTTTTATGAGGACTCTGCTGGGTTTGGAGGGATTTATAACCAACCCAGGTAAGAGATGATGAGGCCAGGTCACTGGTGTGGAGGCTGTCCTGCAAATTGAGAGATGCTTAGCAGCACCACTGTTCGCTTCTTATGCACTAGATGCCAATAGCTCACCCCCATCAGCTGTGTCAACCAGTAGGTCTCTAGACACTACCAAATGTCCCCAGAATACAAATGACCCCTGGTCAAAAATCACTGTTGCAGAAAAATTAAAAAACAGTCCTATTTTAATTTCAAACTGAAAACTATAAGTTACTGCGATTAAAAGTGTAACTTCAGTTAGATGAAATGAAAAGAGATTCTGGCATTTGTGTAAAATCATTCTATTCAAAATGATAGAAAACATTTTCTTTCTTACTTCTATTTCCCAAGGGCCCGATGCATAGTGCTGAATAATTTGAACTAAATTACAGACATCTTAAAAATCTGTCTCAGAGAAAAGAATCTATTAACAACACAACTTCACACTAAAGAGAAAAAGATTTAATCGTTCCTTTTTTGGCCAAACTGGGATTTCAGCACAGTATTTCACACTTGGTGGCCAGGTACTCTACCAGAAGTCACACCCTTAGCCCTTTTACTCTTGTTAGTTTTGAGACAGGGTTTCATAGGCATAATTTATCATTATGCCTTTTTTTTTTTGTCAGTCCAGAGGCTTTAACTCAGGACCTGGGCACTGTCCTGAGCTTTTTCAATCAAGACTAGTACTCTACCACTTTGAGCCACAGCTCTACTACTGTAGTCGCATAGACTTTCCTGCCCAGACTGGTTTTGAACCATGATCCTCAGATCTCACCCTCTGGAGTAGCTAGAATTACAGCTTTGAGTCATTAGCACCCAGCTTGAATTGAAAACATAACAACTCCACATCCACTGGCAAAACATCATATATTCTAAACTAGACCAAAATCATAGTTTTTAAAACTTTGGAAAAGAAGGGGAAACTGCATTCATAGGCTTTTTTTTTCCCTTCTTGATTTTAAGATTCTTACCCAAAACCCCTGTTCTAAGAACTTCACTGCTAATACAACCTTAAAAGCTACTCTTTACTCAAAAAAAATTGAAAGAAAAAAATCCTTAAAAATAGTTGAAGAAAATAAATCATTTGGAGAACATTACCATCTATTCTTCCAATGCCTCCTACCTCATCTGACCTAAAATGCTTTTTCTGGATGTTTTGTAAATAATGCTAAAAGCAAACACGTTTTCTGTTATTCTCTGGAACTTATCAACCCATTGAGTCACTTGAGAATCTTTTTTATAGCTATCTTCCTGAGTTTGCTTTTGTTTGGGGCTTTGTTTTTTAAGGGACAGAGCAGGAAATGAAAGGGAAAAAAAGATCCACACAGTCCTGCCTCCCTCCCATCTTTCCCCTCCCCCTCAAGCCACCCCAAATGACTGTGAGAACTTCCTGCAGTGAGAACACTATGAATAGGGCCTGGCATGCAGACAGGAAAGATAGTGCAAAACTAGGACCGCTCTGAATAAAGCTTCTGTGCAGCCACGAAATTAAGGGGATTCAGGAGCCGCACAAAAGGCCTGGCTATTTAATGGATTCAGTCTTTTATTTTACAGTATAATTAGGCAGCATACAAATGAAAGCCTTTTCCAAGGAGCTGGACTGGACTAACAAGGCCAAATGAGTCTTCTCTCATGTTAGCCATCTTCCCCTTGAGTTGATGTTGTCCTTACTCTTAGGCAAACATTGGCCAGATTTAATAATTTAATCTACCCTTTTAAGAAATATAAATTATCTCCTACCTAGAGGTCAAATGCTGGAGCACCTTCCAAGTTTTCCACACTATTTTGGATGGTGTTCAAACAGGGCAACAACTACCTCCCTTCTACCCACAAACACTCTCTATGCTTCACATTTTTTGAAGTAATAATACTAAGAAATGTGGAAAGTGAACTATGCAACTTGTAGACAGGGACAGAAGGGGGAAACTGAAATAAAGAAAGCCCAAAAAGGAATGCATTCATTACCTGACTTATGAAATGGTAACCCCTCTCTACAATACCTTAATTATAACAATAAAATTATATCTTAAAAAATGTTACTGATCAGCTGTACAATAGACTTATGAATAAGAAAAGCTAGCATGCCTCTGAGATGTGCAGCTGATTCAAGAGATTCACTCTAGATCAATGACATCTGAGCTGCATGCAGTTCTTAAAAGCAGTGTCCACACTTTTTGTTTTGATACAACTCTCTTATCAGGTACCTGAGGACTCAAGGAATCAAGGAATCAAGAAACAGCTAAAGAAAACCCTGAAACAAAGTAACCAGACAAACTTCTCCTTGACTCCAATATGCTTTAACTTTAATTTTCTTTCTTTTCGTCTTCAAACAATTCTGTTTTCTTTTTCCTTCAAAAAGGAGTGATTTGATACCTAAAACTTAAAGGGGGTCTGATTTTATAAGATACAGAAAAAACACAATTATTAAAGGAATAATATATCAATTACAGAATAAAAGCTGAAATCCTAGTAACTTGTAAAAGTCACCTTACATTAAAATTGTAAAATGAAGTTTTCCCAGAATATCAGCAATTCACACAAGAAAAATAAAATCAATAAATACAAAGGACAAAAATTCAACAGAAAGAAATCAGAACAAGTTGGATCTAGGTTAAACATTAAAAAAAAAAAAAAAAAGTAAAGCCAGGTACCACCAAGCAGCTTACCTCTATAATCCTAGCTACTCAAGAGGCTGAGATCTAGGGATTGTGGTTCAAAGCCAGCAGTGGCAGCAAAGTTTGTGAGACTCTTATCTCCAATTAAGCAGCAAAAAGCCATAAGTGGAGCTGTGTGGCTCAAGTGACAGAACTGTAGCCTTAGGCAAAAAAATCAGAGATAGAGCCCAGGCCCTGAACTCAAGTTCCAGGACTGATGTGCACACACGCACACACAAAACAACATAACTAACTGTAAAAACATCAATGCCAGGTTGTCAAGGCTACAAAGGAGTTTTCCTTTCCCATTGTATATACAAAATAGAATGGCTATATTAATAACTCCAAAACAATACTAGGAGACTCAAATAGGAAGATCATGGTTCAGGCCCAGGAGGCATAAAGCAAGACCCAAATTGGAAAGTGCTTAGGCTTGAGTTCAAGCCCCAGTATCAACATGCACACAAAAAGGGCTGGCAGAGTAGCTCAGGTATTAGAGCACTTCCTAGCACCAAAAAACTACTTGAGCTTCTCTTCCAGCTATCTCACTCTACTACTTAACCATACAAATTAATTCATATGGCATGCATTTTTTTTCTTCCTCTAAGGGGCCCTGAAAGAAAATTAGTAGTCAGCTATCTAGAATTACTACCTCTGACCCAGCCTGCCTGTCAAATAAATAGTTCATTTGAAACTAGTTCAATATTTCTGCTTCAAATCCTTGAATCATAATTTTCTTCCAAATTGTAAAAATTCTTATCATAGATTCAGAAAGAAAAAACATTAGCTAACCTAAGCAAATGTTTTTGAAAATAAGATCACAAATGGAAAACTGTCAATTAAAATTTTTCCTTTAATCAAAGATCTCTCATAAATTTGGCCAAGAGGTGACAGTGTCCAAAAAGAAATGTACTCTTTACCTGACTTATGTAATTGTAACTCCTCTGCATATCACCTTTAATAATAAAAAGAGAGAGAAAGAAAAAAGTCTAGGTTCTACAAATGAAAAACATCATGCAATATTTGACTTTTTGTACAAAAACTATTGCTAATATTATACAGCATTATACTGATGACACACTATGATTACAATGCAAATGGAAGAAGTAGGTGTACTAACTGTTGAATTTTAAACATGGACATGCATTACATGGTTTTTTTTTCCTATGATTTAGCTGGTAGTTGGTTTATTGCTTCCTCTCTTCATTCACTCATTCATTTGAGTATCTATCTGCCAAGTACTCTGCTAAAAACTAAAAATACAAACACCAATTTCTACAGTACAAATGGAGAGGAGTGTTAGAATAAATCATACAATGGATTGGGTATGTTTTTTGACAGATGTATAAAGCACAAGAGGAACACCAGCTGGCATTCTGACTACTATCTGAATAAAAAGCAATTCTTACAGAGTAAAAACCACATCTTACAGGGGAAAAAAAATTTTAAGGGAAAAGTACCATGCACAAATTTTAAAATAAACCACACAATAAAATAAGTTCATGTGCTTTAGGCTATAGTTCCTAAACCCACCAGCATATTGGAACCAGGCAAGATAATCACATGAGTATTAGATGGGGTATGAAGGGCAAGTACCCTCTGAAGACAGCTGCCACCCCTGACTGGCTACACCTGCAATTGCCAGACCTTTTGAGATTTAAAAATGATGGATGCTAGCTTTGGTTCTTACAGAAATTAAACGCATGGAAATTAATTTTAAAATATTCAGACTGTTCACCAAATAAAACAGCTCTGTGGCCATGTGTGGCCTCTGCATACCATTTTTGGCCTCTGCCCTAACTCCACCAAAAGAATGACAATGTGACTCTCTTTATCATGTTTCTAAAAGGTATGCTTAATTCAAAATGTACAGAAGGACCAAGTGTAGTACTACATGCCTGTGACTGCAGCTGCCTGGGGGACAGAGATCAGGAGTATCCATAGTTTTAGTCCAGTTCTAGGCCAACCCAGGCAAAGAGTTAATAAGACCCCCATCTCAACAAACAAGCCTTTCTGTTAGTGTGCACCTAAAATACCAGCTACTGAGACAGATATGAGAAGATCAGGGTCTGAGGTTAGCCCTAGGCAAAAATGTGATACTCTTATCTGAAAAATAAAGCAAGAAAAGGGCTGACGGTGTGGTTCAGGTGGTAAAGTGCTGCGAAGTGAGCACAAGACCCTGAGTTCAAATACAAAATAAAGACAACGAAGTATATACTCAAACTCTCAGTGTAATTTTGTTAAATATCTCCTCGGAAATATAGTCCCAAACAAACCCAACAACTTGATTTCTTCAACTAGTAAAGTAACCACAATGAAAGAGGGCAAGGGGGAGAGGAAGATGAAAAAAGAATAGAAAAGAGAAGGGAAATCCAAAATTAAACAACTCAAAAGATACAGAAATTAATCAAATCACAAGATATGAATCACACTTGGTTCATAACTCAAACTAAACTAGATATTTGTTGAAAAATAGTAACTAGGTTTAATTTTTAACAAAATAGTTAACGACTTGTAGATACTACAGTTTAAAGGTCCTGATGAACAAAATGATATAAGATCTTAGAATTACTTCAAAATCTAGTCAGAAGCCATTCACAGGTGGCTCATGCCTATAATTTAGCTACTCAGGAGGCTGAGATCTGAGGATCTTGGTTCAAAGCCATATCACATGGGAATGTTTATAACATTTTTATCTCTAATAATAAACTACCAAAAAAGCCAGAAATGTGGCTCAAGCAGTAGAGTGCTAGTCTTGAGCACAAAAGCTCAGAGACAACATGCAGCCCCTGAGTTCAAGCCCCAGGAAAAGCACCAAAAAAATCTACTTTGTAAATTTTCCTTAATAAAAATTTTTTAATGCTTTGCCTCTTTCCTGATAACCATCACTTGATCTCTTCAAAAGTAGGGAGGGGAATGATTCAAAGGATTAAGAGAAACCAAGAAAGGAGAAAAGAACAGAGTAATGACTTCAATAATAACTATGAAGAAACTAATTAAGCTGCTTCTTAATATAAAAAATAACTGTGCATAAATGACCCTAGGATCTCTCTTGTTTATGGGTAAAAAGTATTAAAAAAAATCCTAAACAGGTATAATTTCATTTAATATCTCCCTAAAAGGACATAAAATTTTTAATGTTGTATTGCAACTTCGTTAAAATGAGAGTTGGCTGCTGAAGTGCCAAAAGAATACATTAAATTGGAGATTTTTAATTTCTTTAGTCAAACAGACATGATGTCCAACACAGCATTATTTACCTGGGGTGAGTTGGGGAAGCCAGAGTTCCCTACAGGGGATGTTTATATACTCATTCATTAAGAGGTACTAAGTGTTTCTGAGAAAGGAAAAATGAGTGTGTAGGAAGGGGACAAAAGGTAGAGCTTCTGTAAAAGTGAATGTAAAGCCAGTAAAAGGGCAACATATACCTTTATTTTCAGAGCATGGGCTTTGTAATTTGCAGGCATCCCTAAGCATCTCAAGTCAGTGTATCTGGGCAAGGAGTTAGGTGACTAGGAAAAGCTAGAAAGATGGAGTAAGCCGTATGTATATAATGAAGGAAGAAGAGTTGGCTACTGTCAGCATGTATTGGGTTCAGCAAATTAAGCAATGAAAAAGTTGTCGAATCCTCCTTCTATCCCTACTATTGACCAGTCACAGCACTTAAAAATAGATTACTATTTCTTTCTTTTTTTTTTTTTTTTGGGGGGGGGGGGAAGGGTCGATCATGAGGCTTGAACTCAGAGCCTAGGCACTATCCCTGAGATTATTCTTAAAACCAATTCCAAAACATCAATTGTGGTTTCTCTGTCTACAGAGAATGTATATCTACATACTTTGCATTAATTTAAAGGAGAAACGTAGAGGACCCAAGATGAACAACAAACACACTCTGTAGGCAGAAGATGGCCCCAGATTACTCACCTACCGCAGGGCTTTAGGATTCCACAGGGCTTTAGGATTCCCCGCTACCTTCAGTCTGGCTGTGCTCACACTCCCCAAAATCTTTAATTTGCTGGGCTCTCTGCCTCAAGGGCTCCACCCATACTACTCCTCCATGTGAAACACTCTTCCAGGTAACCTATACCCCAAGCACTATTCAAGGTTGTGTAACCTTAGCTTATACAACAAGGATTCATTGCATACTATTTGGTATGTTTCCCTAGAGGCACACATCACAATTATAATTGACTATGTAAGTATTTGGTAAATTTTCTCCTTAAGTGTCTTCATGTGAGTCAGGACAGCAGAGGCATGGGTATTTGATTAAAGGTAGAGTAGGTACACAGTTCAAATGTGTGCTTCATTGTACTTACTTTGCTCTATTTGATGACCCTTTGTGTCCTTGTGTAATTTGGCTTAATCTTCTGAAAAGGCAGAAGATCTGGATGACTCATCTTTTTCCTCAACCTTCAAAGCACCTGATACCACCTTGGGAGCCAAGCACTCTACTATTTGAACTAAGTAGATTAAGTAGCCAAAAAAAAAAAAAAAAAGTACTTCTGTTAACCACTGATCAGTGACTTTTGAACACAAACGAAACCTTGTGCCAGCAATTGCTACCCTGGTAAATATACAAAGTTCCTGAATAAACAAACAAGAACAACAAAACTCTACATTCACTCTATCAGACTGTGGTGAAATCAACAACAGACCATTTTTTCCCTACTTTCTGTTTGACAATTCATAAGATTTTTATACAAAGAATTAGCAAGAATAATTCTTGAAGAGTTTCTATTCTAGTCCTAAATAAACATCTTTGTTAAAATTTTATAGAAACCAATCAATAGCCAAATGATCCAAGCACTCTAGTAAATGCCTGGAGAATTACATTCTTAAAAACAACTAAATATCAGCATCTATCCCAGTACTAAGCATAAAATACAAATTCACCAGAAGACAGCGAGAGAAGGGATGACACTGTCCAAAAAGAAATGTACTCAGTCCCTGACTTATGTAACTAACACCTCTGTACATCACCTTTATAATAAAAAAAATTTTAAGAATATACAAAAAACAAATTTGATGCTTACTAAAATTAACCAGAAGAAAAATGATAAATTATCATGGTTTTAATAGTATTTATCATATACAAAACAGTAACTGTTCTCTATGCCATGTGATTTATATCTATCTAAATTTACATTTTACCATGACTTTCTGCATTAAGAGATTTAAATGTTGCATCGTTTTGATAATCTAGCATTGGAGGGGAAAAATTATCAAAACTATTTCAGCAGTAATCCAAAAGTGATTTTACAAACAGAAAGGAATCTATACTATTAACAGAAGGCACAATCCTAGTTTTGTCACCTACTATAAATGTGACTTCCCTGAAGACTTTTCTGACCATTCTGTATCCCTATCAACTTCTCTCCCACCACATAACCTCAAAGATTAAGAGGAAAGAACCACAAACTGTGCTATCAAAACAAACTTGTCCAATGCAAGCATTGCCAAACCTATAAAAACACATTTGGTAATCAGTTCCTTCACCTCTAATTTATTCAGTGTAATAAAGTATTTCGAACAGCCCAAGAAAGGACAAATTACTCAGCACAGATTGAAATCAAGAGTTAAGAATTTTCAATAGTTGTGTATTCACTATGATTACATGGTTAATTCATTCAAGAAAAAAACATACTAAAATACACAGAGACCCCACTTTTCCTTACCTGCTAGATCACTAACAAAAGTGAATGAAGCCAATTAAGGCCTAACCCTCAGAACTCTTAAAAAGAAACCATCTTTATCTTTACTTACCTTTCTTAATAGCCTCAATGAAATAGCTAGCCCTCTTCTCATCCAAGGCTAACTCCAAAGATGCTCACCATTGTACCCCATTTTCTTTCAGGACCTTCCCCTGTTTATGTTTCTTCTCCATTCACTTACCCATCATTCTTAGCCTATTTCTAGCTCTTTCTTGCCCCTCAAAACAGAAACAATGGTCCAATTTCTTCCTTCCAGATTCCTTTTTTTCTTCCACAGAGGTAAACCTTTCACCTAATCAAGGACATAAACTGGAGAATACAATTTGATAGTTTTTAATCCCAGAAAAAACAAGTCACATATCAATACAGAGATATTTCCAGGAATATTCCCATGAATATTTCTGTAAAATGTAACCACAATCATCATCTATAATTAAAAATTAGTTTTGCTGTCAATTGACCTTCATATCAGAGTGCATCTCTTTTGTTTCTGAATTATTTTATTCAAAATAATTCATTACCACTTTTAAAATAAAAGTATTAAAAGTATTCTATAGACGTGCTTCCCCTAGCACTCTTTCAATTTCATTCCCACTCTCAATTTCATTCAATCCAAACACTTCAACTACTACCTGAATATAGACTACCTTGAGCTCTTCAGATATACCTTCATGGCCTTCCAGAACCCCAAATTTAACACATCCAAATTCTAACTCATCATCTCTCCCCTATACCCAAAAAAATTCTTAGAGTTAACCAGAAATTAGAAATCACCAACTCATCCTGGCATACAAAGCCTTGTCAGTTTTGTTCATACTACATCTAGTTCTCACCTTGGAAGACACACTAGAATTAGCTCAGGAATGAATACAAAATCCTAAACTCTTACTCCCCCAGACACACACATATGTAATCATTCACTAAAACCCAACAATTCTATACTCTAAACAATTCTCTAAAGTACAAGGTTCTTCACTTTTCCTGACTCATATAGGCCCCTTCTGATTAGCTAGGTAAACCTTTCTCTTCTGCCACAAATGTCCTTTCCCATCTACTCCTAACTCTGGTCTGCTCTTTCCACGCTTCAAAATTATCTCCCCCTCCCCCTCCCCCTACTAGCACAGAAGTGATATTTCCCTATTTAGTATAACAAGAACACTGAATAAACCTCAAGAGTGGTACACTATATGTACTGCCATTCTTTCACCCCTAGTAGGCTAAACTCCTTGAGGCAAGAGCAGCATACTATCATTTCCTTGGGTCTCTAGCCTTGTGTGAAACTATTCACACAAAGAACTGCAATGAATCTTTGTTATGTCAGCCTCTAAGTCCCTAGGAACTTCGTCTCCAATCCATTCTCCAGCCAGCTGCCAGTTAACACCCCAGAATACAAATCTAACATGTCCCCACTTTATTGCTTATCAAGTCATTCATTACACAGCATGAAACTTTTCACCATGTGGCCCAAACCACCCTTTTAGTTTCATCTCTTACCACTTTTAATCTCATTGCCTAATACTTCACCACCCCAAATAACTTGCCATTCCTCATCCACATCATACCCCTACCTTTAGTATCTCACATGCTCATTTCCTGCAGTGCCAGTTGCCAATTCACACAGGGAATCCTTCCCAGGAAGAATTTCCAGAGCATCACAGCCAGCGAGTTGGTCTGTCAGCTTTCTGTATTTCCTTGACATTAAACACCTCTATTAAGGCGTTTTGAAGTTCGTTATAATCGTTTCCATAAATCCCAACCCCACTAGATAGTAAAACATCAGCAAACAAAAGTAATACCTCCTGAAGCTTCAGAAATTTCCTATAAACACTCTTCAGAACTCTTTCCTGGTATCCCTTTAGCTATAATCAAGACTAGCACACATTTTATATATGAAAAAAAAAAGCTCTTATAAGAAAATGAGGTAAATAGTTCCTTCCCAAAAGATACCACACATATGGTAAGTGCAGAAAAGCAGTAAAGCTCCACTGAGATTTGGAAGCTGGGTGGTGAGCCAGGTCTATTTACCAGCTAACTGACGGCTGCAGTCAGTTTAGCATGCATTCATATTTCAAACTTATGCTTCAAGAAAATCAGTACTCTAATATTCAATTAGTAAATACCAAGGAGACACACCTTCATCTATTATCACCAACCCCTAACTCCAGTGCCTGCGCCTCAAGGTTGCTGAGTTAATTAGTGGTATTTCTGTATATTCTGTTGTTTCATGCTTTCACAAATTGATCCACAATTCTCCCATCAGCCAAACCATAAACATAATCATCTTTGAGTTTCTACCACCAAAACTGCCAGTCTGGCTACTACTCTTTAATTTAACTATTCTAATTTAACCAGTACTACCACTTCTCAAACAAAGATGTAGATGAAATGCCTAGGAGCTTTTAAAATGGTAATATTTCATATAATTCAGGTGAGGCCTGAGGGTATGTATTGCTAATAGGTCCCCAGGAGATAATAATAAAGCTAGTCCAAAGCTAACCTTTCAAGGAGCAAGATCTCCATTGTGCTGCCCACAATGCCAGCATGACAATCAGAAGCCAAATGACCATCAGTTAGGAACATTCTAACCATGCATTTGCATGCCAATTAAGAAACTAGACAGGATGTCCTCCAGTCCCATCCAGGACTATACTGTGTGGGGATATGAAGTTGTCACCCATTTTACACCAGGAAAACCTTACTAAGCTAAACATGAGCAGGTGTTATTATACTTCAACTACTGTATTCAACAAGTTCTCTCTTAGTCATTACAGACAACCCTAGTCTTACAAGTATTTTGGGGAAAAAAAAATACTATGTTGATGGATGCCATAATGAATTGACTAAAGTGCCTAAAAAGATGGTAGAAAACTGTATATTGACAGGTAATTAGCCTGATTGCTGATTAGTTTAAGTCATTTGAATTAGAAGCCTGACTAGGGAGGTGAAATTTTTTATGGCATTTGTCATAATTTTAAGACTAACATAAATAGCAAAGTGAAGCACTTCTTTCCAGGATTGTCAGCTATACTACATGAGACAATATTTCCTATAGTCATTTGCAAACTACCTAAGAAATCATGACAGCTCATTAGTAAATTGTATAATACAGAATTTATAGACATAGAAAAAAGAGCTGAAAAGTTAGCTTTCCTTATGTGTGTCTGTTTTGTGTTTTGTTGTTTTTTGGTTTGTTTGTTTTTTTTTGGGGGTGGGGGGTTGCCGGTCCTGGGGCTTCAATTCAGGGCCTGAACGCTACCCCTGAGCTTCTTTTGCTCAAGGCTATTACTTTACCACTTGAGCCGCAGTGCCACTTCTGGCTTTTTCTGAGTAGTTTATTAGAGGTAAGAGTCTCACAGACTTGCCTGCCCAGGATGGCTTTGAATCCCAATCTTCAGATCTCAGCCTCTTAAGTAGTTGGAATTACAGGTATGAGCCACTGGCACTTGGCATTTATGTTTCTTACTAGTTAACATTAGTTTTTAAAAATCGATTCCTCTGAGAAGATCAGGTGGCAGATTTTCAGAACTTAAAAAAAAAACTTCCGGGCTGGGAAGGTGGCTCAGTGGTAGAGCGCTCACCTTGCATGCTTAAGGCCCTGGGTTCGATTCCTCAGCACCACATAAGCAGAAAAAAAAGCCGGAAGTGGTGCTATGGCTCAAGTGGTAGAGTGCTAGCCTTGAGCTGAAGAGCTGGGGGACAGTGCCCAGGCCCAGAGGTCAGGCCCCATGACCGGACCCAAAAAAAAAAAAAACTTTCCAGTTTTTGCCCATTTACTTTTCTTTCTTTTTTTTTTTTATTTTGTTTTCCAATTGCCCTTAAGTTTTTTGCTTTCGGAGGTTTTCCCCGGATTTTTTCTTAGTTTTCTTTTGCCCTTGGAACCCCAAAATCTCATAAACCTTAAAAAAGAGAATAGCTTCCAGAATACCACAGGCACATTGACAGGCCTCAGAGCACCTCATCTAGGCACATCTGCTTAACCCAAAACCTAGATAATCACTAACTGTGATACCAACCGAAGCCCAAAATCA
Organism: Dipodomys ordii; assembly: GCF_000151885.1. Lineage (NCBI taxonomy): Eukaryota > Metazoa > Chordata > Mammalia > Rodentia > Heteromyidae > Dipodomys > Dipodomys ordii. The sequence goes on along the minus strand of NW_012267259.1, from coordinate 11,343,459 downwards.
TTCAAGTGCATTTTTAAGTCTATTCTTTAATCTAAATTTTAAATTTATTGTCAAGGTGATATATATAGGAGTTACAGTTACGTAAGTAAGGTAGTGAGTACATTTCTTGTTAAACTTAAAAAAAAATTGTGCCATGTAGTCTGTAAGCTACTAATGAAATTTCAAGACCCATTTTGGAATAAACAAATGTGTTAGTGGAAAAAAAAAAAAGTCCAGGTGTCTAGGGAAGTGAAATTTAAAGATTATAGTAGAATGAATAACCCAAACTTGGTCTGACTGGACTTTGAGCTAAAAATTTATGGCTGTTCCTAAAATAACTCAAGATCCTAGAATAAGGCAACAATCTATACTCCTCAGGTCTTCAAGGGCTCAAGTTTTCTGGCAATGTTCAAGGTGAAGTGAGAAGACTTCTCTGCTTTTCTGCCATTACAGTAATCTATGAATTACATATTTCATTAAGTTACTTTTCACCTTTTTATATAAATATTTACTTACAGTTTTCCAAATCTACAAGTATTTCAAGGCATCACAGACACTTCATATTAATTACTTTTGAATCAAAAGCACCTTTAACATATTAGATACTCATAGTAATTGCTGACTGGATAAATGAGTATTATCTTCTGCATAACTAAGCATCAGAGCCCCATAACACTATATCCCACCTTCCTTAATGAGCCCTAATCAACAGTAACATCTGTGGCAATTTACTATTGCTAAAAATAAAACCACATTGTATAACACCTCACAGTTTACAGAGCACTTCCATGTATATCATCAAATTTGAGCCTCATGAAGTTCCTTCACAGACTTTTTTTTTTAATCACTGTGTTCTCCTTCTCTAATTGATGAGGCTGAGGGAGGTTTCATGTAAGTTAAGAAGCCCTCACACAGTCAGCCACCAGTCTGCAGTTTCTCCCAGAGTGCACTTTCCAGCCTAAAAGTGACAGCATATACTCCAAAGCAGGTAGAGATTGACTTGGAACCCTAACAATACTTGTCCCCAGCACTTCAGTTACCACATTTGATCTTCTCAACAACCTTGTTGTTTAGGTCAGTGTGAAGAAAGGATGAACTTGAGCTCTTGGCTGAGGGGTAAAGCTGGAACTCAAGTCTAGAATCTTAACTAGTTCAAAGTCTGTGTTTCCCAAATGCTGATGTGCCCAAGTTCACAAAAGAACATTGTTTATTTAATATGAAGCAAGGCAATGGAGGTGGAGGGACCAGAGAACCAGTTAGCTCTGGCATCAGATATCCTAGACACCTTTCTCACTATGCAAAATCCAGACAAGTTACCAAAATACTCTATAATTCAGTTTGTCTTTTTGCAATACTGGAGAATAACTATCTCACATAGTGCAACAGTAAATCATAACTGATCATGAAATATCTTTAAACAAATAAAGCTGGGCACTGGTGGCTCAGGCCTGTAATTCTAGCTACTCAGGAGACTGAGACATGAGGATGGTGATTTGATACCAGCCCAGGCAGAAAAGTCTGTGAGACTCTTATCTACAATAAACTACTCAGGAAGAGGCGGTGTGGCTCAAGTGGTAGAATGCTAGCCTTAAGCAAATGAAGTTCAGGGACAATGCCCAGGTCCTGAGTTCAAGCCCCAGAACCAGCACAAAAACTAAAATAATACTGAACTTTTCATGTATATATGGATGAAAATTGTCAACCTATTCTTAATTTCTCCTCCCAATCAATTTTGTAAAATATAGTGATTTCTTTTTCTAGCATTTCTACTCTTCCAGCAATGTCAATTTCAAAGAACTGGACAAGCCAACCCTGATTTACTAGTATTACACCTCTTTTTACTCACCTGTTACAAGTCCTACCATAAATCCCCCAAAGGGTAATATCACTAATGAAAATGAATTGGCCTCATGCAACTGAATATCCAGCTGCTCCATTACAATTTCTCTCCTTACAGTTTGCTACTTTGAGATGCAACCTTCCCAAAGCACTAATTAAAATGAACAAAATTAGAAAAACTTTGAAATAGAAAAACCACTAAATGTACAAAACACTCACTTTCTGAACTTCTGAGCAATAAATAAAAAGAACATTCAAAGACATTGAGCATACATGCTCAGTGGAGAGAACATTAATGTCCTGAGTGTGAGCCCTAATTTTGAAACAGATCAGCATCAATGATCCTGGACCACACACTTAAATTCTATGGTTTATCTTCCTCATCTATAAAAAATACAGATGTTGCTGGCCACTGGTGGCTCACACCTATAATACACAAGTAGCTGAGGTCTGAGGATCAAGGTGCAAAGATATTTGAAGCAAGAAAGTCTGAGACTCTTATTTCAATTAACTACCAAAAAGCCAAAAACTGAGCTCTGGCTCAAGTGGTAGCACTTGCTTTGACAACAAGATAAAAAAAATCCAGAGATGGAAAACTAAATTCTGTGGGATCTTAAATTCTATAATCTAATCAAAAGAGTGAAAAACTTTCATTTTCTCTTAGTGCTTTTTCTTCCACTAATTCTAGGTGCCAGCAGATAAGACACATGGCTCCCAATGAACTAAAACTAATTAACCAGCAAGTTTCATCCATATGGATCCCACTAAAGAAATTCTTTTAGTAAGCTACTAAACTGATTATGAAGATAACTTATTTTATAAATCAAGTTAAGAAAAATAATTTTACTTTTAACTTTAAAAGTATATTTCTTTAAATCCATTTCTAACATGCTGAATTCTACTCTAAGAAGTAGGACTGACCAAGAGAAGGTAAAGCAAAAGCAAATATTCTTCATTCTTTTCAGCTCCAATCTCAAGCAAAAAGGAAGTCTGATTTCAAATCTCAGTCTTTCTCTTACTTACACACACACACACACACACACACACACACACACACACTTTCCTTCTTCAAAAGCAGGGATTTTGACAACTTCCACTCCATTATTTTACAGATGAGGAAATACAACTCAGGAGAAGTAAAATGAACTCCCCAGCTAGATGTGGTAGTACACACCTGCAATCTCACCACTTGTAACAGAGGCAAGTAGATCTCAAGATCTCAAGTACCATGCGGTACACAGCACTTTGTCTCAAAACACAGGGTTAGGGATGCAGGTCAGTGACACAATGCTTACTAGCATACGCAAGACTCTGGACTCAATTCCTAACACTATGCCCTACCCCCATCCCCGGCCCCAGCCCAACAAAAGCACAAAATCATATCAGGTTTCACAACTCTCAGACTAATTTCTTTTTTTTTTGGGGGGGGGGGTCCGGTCGTGGGGCCTGAACGCTGTCCCTCAGCTCTTCAGCTCAAGGCTAGCGCTCTACCACTTGAGCCACAGCGCCACTTCCGGCTTTTTTCTTTTTGCTTATGTGGTGCTGAGGTATTGAACCCAGGGCCTCAGGCACTGAGCCACCTTCCCAGCCCTCAGACTCATTTCTTTAAAGTATCATTCCAAGTAAGAGGTAACTTTTTCTCAAAATTCTGTTTTTCCTAAAGTGTTAATTTCACTCAACCCAACACACACATACACAAACTCATAAACTACAAAACATAGCTTCAACAACTAAGGTAGGTACATGACAAGTTCTCAAAATACATTCCTTAGAAAGATATTTCTTATAATACAACCAGGATCAAAAAACTGGTCCTACCCATAAAATTTCAATCTTTAATCCATGTTTCAAGGAGTCAGCTGAATGTAATACCTAGGTAATTATTAAATTACAACAAAAACAACTATACACTGGTGGCTCTTTCCCGTAAACCTAGCTACTCAGAAGGCTGAGATCTAAGGATCTCGTTGGAAGCCAGCCCAGGCAGAAAAATTTGTGAGACTCTTATCTCAAATTAACCATCAAAGAGCTGGAAGCAGTGCTGTGGCTCAAGTGGCAGAATGCCAGGCTTGAACAAAAAAGCCAACAGAGAGCACTACATCCTGAGTGCAAGCCCCAGAACCATTAAAAAAAGTACAGATCATATTATACTTTTGTTTTATTTGAAATCATACATGGTACTTGAGAAAATCCCAACATATGAACACATCTATTAACTGAGGAAGTTATGTGCAAAGATCTATTCTCCGACTGCTCAGAAGAAATAGATATCGCACATATAAGTCTCTTCCAGCTTAAAAAGAATGAAGAAACATCTTAGAAAAAGAACTAATTCAAATTATATCAAATTTCTAAACAGATGTTTCACACATTATTAAAATGGTAAGTTATTTCAAATTTTATCCAATCTTATAATTTAATGTTTTCACATAGCTGGAAATGAGACGAATTTACTTTTAGTCAAGCTTCAATGATGAAAGTATAAGCCAATAATTCTAGGGTTTTTTTTTTAATTTCCTACTAAAGTTTTGATATTTGCCAACTCCTAAAATGTATGCACCATATAAATAAGGTATTTTGCCCAATTTTCAATAGAGCATCTTAGGTTACAAACGCAGAGATCAGTAAATGAACACCTCAAAAAGACACTTCACAATTAAATACATTTTTCAATGTATAAAAACAATCCCAACTATAAAAATATAAAGGGGAAAAAATTATTTCATCATGAATGTGGCATTATAGCATCATTATGCTTTGTTTCATTTAACATATTGACAGATACATCATGGTAAAAGTCATTCCATCTATAAAATTTAAGTGTAATATTACTTCACTGATCAGTAACTGCTATTAGGATCACACAATTGACAGATATGCTATTTGAATTCACCAAATAACCTATTATTAAGGTTTGTTTTATCCAGATCTTTGAGTTTCAACTTTTCCAAATATTCCAAATCCTACAGTTAAAGTTTCACACAAATACAAACACAGTCAGACATATAGTCTTAGGTTACAAATATCTCTTGTACCTAGAGAATCCATAATTTTTTTAAATTACACTATCTTTTAGAAAACCAAAGTATAAAACAGTTTTGCCCTAGGAGCAACAGTGACATTAGGCTAGATTCCAAACCTCTCATTACCAATGTTTCGCCAAATGTATGTGATTAAGGGGGTAGACTGGGTTTTAGAAGGTAGGATTTTTAAAGGGGATGGTGGGGGTGGGGGGGATACTTTATTTTCCCAGTCTACTTCAGGCATTTTGACAACATCTTTTTTCTTCTTCAAATTTTCAGGTGTCTTTACAGGAATAGTTTCCTACTGAGTGAGTCAGGGTTTCTCAACTTTCAAAGTACAATTAAACCCTTCTCCTGTCCAGGTAGACTGAACTATGGCATATAACAAAAATCATTAAATCTAAGATGCTTCATTTGACAGGTGACTCATTAAATTCATCTCAAAGTCAGGAGATGTCTTAGGAAGGGAGAGGGATGTTAGCTCTAAAAAAACTTTGAGAGAGAATGCTCTCTCCAAGTTCACAAAGTTCATTCATGTGAAACAGAATATATTAATAATATGTGGCACATCTCATATCTCCTGACAAGGGAGAAATGTCCATATGTGTGTTTAGCACATCCCAGGACACCCAAACTGGATGATGGAAAGCTAAAGAATCAGGCACATGCCACCAGCTGCCTCACGAAATTTAATAAATTCAACAAATGCTATACAAATATGTCACATTTTCTACCAGGCTTAGATTTTATCCATGTCAGTGAATGTTATGTTATTAATAAATCAAATAAATATGGGGTTCTAAGAGAAAGAAAAATTAGAAATAATATGTGTTACACTAAAAAAGTAATCGTCAACTCAGAATTACTAATCATTTAAGGTAGTTGATTTCATAATTCATGTGTATGCAGGTAGGGTGTGTGTGTGTGTGTGTGTGTGTGTGTGTGTGTGTGTGTGTGTGTGTGTGTGTGTGTGTGTGTGTGTGTGTGTGTGTGTGTGACTAGGGTTTGAACTCAGGGCCTCACACATGCTTAAACATGAATTCTACCAAGCTAGGGGTGTGTGTGTGTGTGTGTGGAGTGTGTGTGTGTGTGTGTGTGTTACTAGGGTTTGAACTCAGGGCCTCATACATGCTTAAACATGAACTCTACCACTAAGCTAAATTTCACACTATCTTACAGCAAGAAAAAGATACACCTATTAACTTGAAATTTCACCCAAACTCATTTATACCCATTTCCTCTCTACAATCATTGTAATGAGTATAAATGACATCATTTTGGGAATGAAATTCAGGGAGAATTTACTCTATAGCTCTGTAACATGAATTATAAAAATGGTACAAGAGCATACATAGTAATACCAATAGAGCATTAGTTATTGTGAGTGCTTTACCAAGTACAGATAATCTCACTTCAAAATAAAAGGCAAGTAAAAATTTTATAATGGGTATTTTCAGAATTGTGAGGGAACCAACTGTTCACAGCCCCGCTCTCCATTTTTTAGGTGAAATGGTCTTTTTTTTTTTTTTTGGGTCCGGTCATGGGGCCTGAACTCTGAGCCTGGGCGCTGTCCCTCAGCTCTTCAGCTCAAGGCTAGCACTCTACCACTTGAGCCACAGCGCCACTTCCGGCTTTTTACTTATGTGGTGCTGAGGAATCGAACCCAGGGCCTCGAGCATGCAAGGCAAGTGCTCTACCACTGAGCCACCTTCCCAGCCCATGGGTGAAATAGTCTTACTTCACTTATCAATGAAGATTTGCAGTTTACAAAAGAGAATAAAGAACCATTAGGTAAACCTTATTTCATTTCAGACCTATTGTTATTTTTGTAAGCAGAATATTTACATTACTTCAGCACTTTTTATATTATCTACTTTTTTGCCAGTCTAGCTTATGTTTTAAAGGTAGTACAATAAAAACAGAATCACTCACATTTACAAGGAATTCCACTCAGGACTACAGGATAATAGCACCTCATTACCAACAAACATAGAGTATTTTCTGAATGCTTTCAACCAAGTGAAAAAATTTTAAGTGTAAATGAAATTCATCATCAATTCATGGAAAGTGATATGAATTGCAAAGCAGAACATCTACTGTCTATTTTCAGCTCTACCAAGGACTGAAAAAATGAGTCAAACCTCTCTCTACATCCATTTCTCCATCTAAAAAGGACTGACACTGACCCCTCCCTAATAATGTTTTTGAAAGGACAAATAAGATAATTTATGTGAAAACCCTGTAAGATTTTTGAAGACAATAAAATCCAAAGTGTAACAGATGTTATCAAACCAGTTAGAAGAAAAAGACATCTTGTACTTTACATCAAAAACAACCAATACATAAATATGACAAAATGTAAAATACGAAAAACAACAAAATAAATTTAAACATTCTGCACTTACAAGGACTACTGGAGCATACCCTGGAGTCACATGTTCAAAATACGTTATTCAATACTGCTGTAATTACAGTAATAAGAACCTGCCAGTCAATACTACAGCTTAATGCTGAACCACTGCTCTTGGTTTCCATGTAGGAAACCATCATTGGGATTCATCATTTCCCAAAAAGAGAAAAAGATAAGAAATATGAGATGGGCAAGAAAACTGTTCTACCAAGCCATCCCAAGGATTCACATATAAAACATCTTGTCCAAGATGCACTAGGTACAGTGTATATATTCTTCATTCTGTAAATGCCCTTTCCATTATTATAACCTGAACTGAAACAGCCAGAATATCAGATCTAAAACTTTAAAAAAAAAATCAAAAGTTTAATACCACTAAATAAGACAGACTTCCCAGGGAGTCCAAAACAGGAGCTCATTCATGCTTAAGAGTCCATAAAACGTATGACAGGCACGCTAAATTCTTTAACTTTAACCTAAAGTTATTCTTTCAGGAAAAATTTAAGATAATTTTAAAAGGGAATTAAATGTCCACTAAAAATTTCTCTTTTTTAAAAAACAGCTAAAAGGATCCTTACATGCAATAATAATTTTCAATCTGTTTTCATTATTTCTGTAATTACATGGTACTTTTTATCCAAAGCCTTTTACTTCATTGAAGACTTTCATTTTACCTTACCCAAATATTTAGCCATTCTAAGTAACCATAAATGGCTTTCAAACACTTTCAAGAACAACCTGGATACTAAAATTCATTGAAAAGGTGACCCTCCAGAGAATGAAAATTCTTTCCTGGACAAGAACTTGTTGAACAAGGAAGCTAAGTGGGAAACTAAAAACAAGAAGGAAAAACAAAATCACAGATGATAATGAGCCCAACTTAAGGATGGAAAATATTCAGAAGGCCTCAAAGGTAACTTCTCAGCTATCCTTAGCTCCCCTACACATAAAGACATGCAGCAAGAAATGCAACATATGTTATACAGATAATGCTAAAATAGATAAGGTATAGAATAAAAGGTATAAAATAGATAAGGTATAGACTTTTTCAGTATGCCCTTTAAGGCCGTTATCCAAAACAAACATTGTCTTCTTCTTAAAGAAAACAAATATCAAGATATAACATCCCTTTGGGGTGTCCTATATTCCACTGGAGCACTAGAGGCAGTTTCTAGGAATCTTGTCAGCCCAGCGTGACACTTCACTGTGTATGAAGTCCTGACAATGTCTCAGAAAGTGAGTTCTAACAAGACTAAATGTCCATGTGAAAGTTCAAGTGCACTAAACCAGGTACTAAATTTTGTCCTAAGGCAAATGAGTATCAGCAGAGTTGTTATATTAACCTAAACCTAAAATAGGTTCAGCACTGTTTAAATACAAAACAAGCAATCAAACAACCTAATTACCACACACCTTCTTTCTAGAATCTTGTGTGTACTCTGACTTCACATTCGAGAACAGGATGGATAATTCAGAGTGACAGCCCCAATTTATTAGTCATTTTTATGAGCTTATAGACAGATGTATATATGTATTTATGCTGTGCATGTAGAATAGATCAGTTAAGTTCAGAGTGAGATAACAATTACTATTTTTCATACAGAATAAAACAAAAATATTTAAATAATCATACCAGAAACTGAAGATTTAACAAAAGGATTTGTCATTTATATTGAGATTCACTGGAAGAAAAAAATGCTTATCATTCACTTGGAATACTGTAGACACTCTTAAAAATACAACCAAAGCGAATCAAAGATTTAAAGTTCATGACTGTGACACCCAAAACCTCTCCTGTGGATATTCATCAGAACAAAATAAGAGTCGAAAAACTCCTTCCTTCAACATAAAAATGTGTCCAAATATTGTTCATTTTCTATACCTTGTCATATATCTATTTCCCTCCATGTAGTTAAAGCACATTTATCATTCTAATGTCAACAAAATAGTCTCAAGTGTGCTTCCCCCTTGAAAGCTGTCATAAAGTATTTATTGTTTCACAAATTACATGAGCTCTAGGAGAAAGTGATATAGTGCTTGTGTCTGTAAAATAGAATTTTAAAAATCACCCACTTTCTGGACCCAAGTTTTTAAAGGCTATCATTCAGTTAAGATATTATCTTTAGTACTACAGCTGCTATTGTACTAAGATCTGGATTTTTTTTAATAAGCAAAGGTTCATCAGAAGTCCACTTAAGCATTTCAGAAAAATTGCAATTAAACTTGAGGAATATCTCAACAGGGATACAACACAAATTAGACCAAATACATTAAATGTAAAAAGAACAGGTACAGACTAATGGAGTTGGTAGTATGATTACTTTTCTGACATTACAACCTAAAACCTAGAGCTGGCAAAGATTTGATTCTCATAATTTAGTTCTTCTAATTTCTTAAGTTTCTTATGATAAGACTTATCACTAAGAACTTTTGTTCAAACCAGAGGAGGAAATGGATGCAAACTTACCAAGTTCAAATGCAGTACCTAGGACCTACAGCTCCCTAGTTTAGAACCAGCCAAGTCTTTAGCCAAAAAAGACACACTACATTTCTCATCAACCCTTGTAAAAATTTGATCTGGTACTTGAAAGACAGGAAGATCTGGGGTCCACCCCAAAAGTAGAAAAGGCAACTACTTAAATTCTTATTATGAACCCTAGTGCAAGTTCTATGTCAAAGGTCTGGACCAGAAAGCTGGAAGCAAACTCATTCATTTACATGCAAGATTCAAACTTGAAGAAGAAAGTGGGGGGCAGGGGCGGGGAGGGGGGTGGTTGGAGATCCCTAAAGTAAACCAAGAATGCTACCTGTCAGGTGTCTAAGAGGGCTGTAACAACAGCAGAGTGGAACAAACAAAGGCATCAGTTAACAAGGCACAAGTGGCCCTTAGTGACCCTAGACCAGGAACGGGAAACTTCGGAGAGTCAGGGGCAGGGAAGGTGTTCATTCCTGAGGATTAGGCCCGTTTACCCGAAATCCAAACTGCCTGAAGCCAGCGAAAGCCTGAGCAGGGTCCAGAGCCAGCAGAGGCCAGGCACCTTCGGCGTTAAAGGTGTCGTCGCTGCCTTTCCGGACAGTGTGCTGCCGCTGCCTGCACTTCCTGCTGGCTGGGCCGCCACCTCCCCTGCCCCCGCCCCCCGGCCTTCCTACCTGAGCCCAGGGGTGACCACCACTCTCCCATCTACAGACGGCGCAGGAAAAGCTGCGCTCAAATATCAGAGGCTCAGCAGCCCCTCAGTTACTCTGGGACTGGGCCCTGTGAGCTGCTCAAGGGTCGCTCACTGTCAGAGTTTGGGGGACGCACGTCGACGTGCAGGTGGCTTCCTTACCTGCATAGAAGCGGATGAGACAGCCGACCTCCGAGTCCAGGCCTTCTTCCTGCACCCTCCATAGTTCCCCAAACCCCAGTTGGAAGAGGTAGTCATTTTGGATCTGCAGGGGCTTCTCGTCCGCCTCCAGGCGCCGGGTGGTCTCCCCGTGGAGCTGCACGTACAGGGTGGGCGGTGGAGGCGCCTTCTCCGCCATCCTCTCCCCGCTCCTCCCGGTGGGGGACAGGGGGCTTCCTGGGGCCGCCACCGCCGTGTCCCCTGGAGATCCCTCGCGGGCTGCCCCGTCGGGGGCTTTCTGCGGCGGTGGAGGTGGGGCGGCCGTCTGGGAAGGTGGCGGGGGCTGCACGGGGAGACCCGGGCGACGGGGCTGGCTCGGGTCGGCCTCCAGCTCTTCCGACGACGAGGAGCCGCCGCCGCCGCCGCCGCCGCCGCCGCCGCTGCTGTAGGGGTCGAGGCGATCGGACACGCTCTCGGCACTGGGGCTCAGGCTGAAGCTCTCGGTGTCGGAGGCCGGGCCCGCGGGCGCACCGTCCAGACGCCGCGGGGCTCCGGGCGGGGAAGCCGGGCCTCCCGGGAACGTCTCGCCGGGGCTGGAGTCCGAGG
>NW_012267259.1:11215423-11331120 GCF_000151885.1 Dipodomys ordii | reverse complement strand
CCCCCGGCGCCAGGCCCCGCCCGCTCCGCCCGCCTCACCCCCGCGAGCCAGCCGCCGCGCTCGGCTCATTGAATATTAATCACGCGCGCGGGAAGGCGGGCGGCGAGGAGGGGCGGGCCCCGCGCGGGCCTCATGAATATGCATCGATCACATGACGACATCTCGGGGCGGAGCGTCGGGAGAAGGGCGGAGGGCGGGACCTCGGGGTAAATAAACGTGACGCGTGCGTGCGAGGGCGGGGCCGTTCCTGGGCGGTCCCGGAGTCCACTCGAGGAGGGACGGCATGAGATGCGCGGTTCTCCTTGGGAGTTGTAGTTCTCTTGAAGATGGAGCACGCGGGAAGGGAGCGGTGGCGAACTACAAGCCCCAGCGGCCCTAAGGAGGTTGACCCTTTCAATACTGCCAGCTGCTGGCGGTCGCTGGTGGGCATTGTGCCCTCTGCTGTTGAACTCCTTGCCCGGGAACGCTCTTCGTTCCTCTTACTCCGCCACTCCTGCTTGCCAGGTGGCCCGGCTGACATATTTTCCCTGCTAATTCAGAGTGAGGGCTTTCAGGGACTCTTAAACGGTACGGACATCCTGGGTACGCCACTGCCCATTGTGTAAAATACAAGTTAAGTACACTCTCAGGACATCCCAGGACCCTGGGCGGCCCCGTGGGTCCTCTTGACCCCCCTTTCCCACCCACGGCTTTTTCAAGGTCGGGGAAGACACGCAGTGTGTGGAAATTCTAACAGACGATAGTTGCCTGTGACTGGTGGGAATTATCTAAACCTGACCCCATCCTTTTCCATTCTCCTTTTAGGAGAGAAAAACCATGGCCAATGGCCCATCGTTTCCCACTGATCTTGACGTTTGAAGTAGTTTAATCACACAGAAAAGAGAGAAAATAGAAGAAACATTAGAATGGAGACCGTGAGATATGAAATAAGCTCTTTCCGGAGTTGGTTGTTTTGTTTTCTTATTTTTTTAAGGGGGAAAGATTTATTCATTTAGTCTATTAATCTATTTATTGCCAAGATCTCCTAGTGCAGCTCAGTTCGAAGTGACAATCCCACTGCCTCAGCCTCCACAGAGTTGCGATCAAAGGCATTTGCCACCCCACCAAGGGAAAATATATTTTCTACCGTTAAATGTTTACTCTTGGTCTGAAAAGTGACCTTTCTTCTTTCTTTTTGGATAATTTACTAAACCCTTTTTTAACGTTGTTTTACCAGAGGGTTTCATTGAGAGCATCACATACATACTTATGGAATACTTTTAACATGTTCATCCATGTTATTCTCTTACACTCCCTTTCTAGCCTATCCCCCACCTTTCCAAGGTATTTGGTGGATTTAATGATCTTATCTACCTGTCTGTCTATCTGTAATATACTTCCATCCTCTTGATACACCAATCCCCTGTCCTTTCCTCTTTCCCACTGATTCCTCCCCCTCATTCACACACACAATCCCCTTTTACACTCATTTCCATTGTTACCATTTTAGACTAGATTTCACATACTAATGAGAATATGTGATACCTAGCTTATCTCATTCAACATGATGATCTCTACATCAATCCATGTTCCTGAAAATATCTTCAATTCATTCTTTAGTATTAAACCTTTTTTTTACTGAATTACCTTTTTTTATTGAATATCCTTGATTGCTTATAAATCTGAGCTTTCACATGTAAGACTTTTAAATAGTTTTAACTAGATGCTATCAAGGACTTAACTTCAATAAAGTTGTTCAAAGGGAAAACAGAGAGAACAAGCAACTGAAATTTGCCTGAAGAAAAGATGCATGGAGTTTTGCCATAAAATTGCATCGAAGAGAAATGGAAAAGGCTACTAGGATAAAAAATAAATAATTTTCAGTGAATCTTGAAATTCCTAAAATTACTCCTAAAAATTATTTCCTATATTTTTAAGGATTTACCCCTTGGCTTCATGAAATTAATTTTTATTCCATTTAACTCAATAGCAACATTTTAAAAATTAGAGCTATTACATGTTCCCATAAGAGAGATACAGATTCAAATAAGCTAGCAAACTACTATAGAAATATACACCAGTCATGTGTTCAGCAATGGAATAACCCAGTACAACAAAAGGAAAGAAGGATGAGAGGGAAAGGACAGAAAGAAGAAAGAAAAGACAAAGGGAGAAGAAAGAAGGGGGAGAGAATTTAGTAGCCAAAATACTGGAGTTGGGAGGGGCAGCTGGGGAGCCATCATATAATTCTGACAAAGACGAACTTGCCACAAAGGATACCTAATACTAAATTGCAGGTAGGAGAGATTTTTAAAAAGTGAAACTATTATTATTGGAAAAGAAAATACATTACCAACTCAAAAAGAAAAAGATAGACGTAGACTTGGGCCCAGTGTGTCATGCCTATAAATCTATCTAATCAAGAGGCTGATATTAGAGAATCTCAGTTTCAATCGAGCCCAAGCAGAAAAGTCCTAGAAAAGTCCTTGCTGAGATGGAAGTATGGTTCAAGTGTAGAGTACCAGTCATAAGCAAACAAGCCAACTGAGAGCACAAGATACTGAGTTCAAGAAACTGTAAATAGAAAAATAGTAGATGTAAAGTGTTTGTTTTTCCCCAATTCATGAAAACAGTCTGTAATCTGCAAAATGATATGTTTCATTGTGCTCAGAATAAGAAAAATCAGAATGCAGGGTAAAAAAAAAAAAAAAAGGGTCTATGTAATCCAAAACTTTCGCAAGTCTATGCAATCCTAAACCTTCACCAAGTTACAAAACTTGTGAGTGAAAAGAGAGAAAGAATTCCTAAAGAATAGATAATCCTCTGAATGCCACATCAGCCAGAACCTAGCAGTTGAAATAACAAATTGATAAAGGGCCATGAAATTTGTACTTAGAGCTTGCTGGCATTGTGGGACATCTCCCAGACCATCTGTGCCAACACACACTGTCAAATTTCTCTGAATAAGGAAATGTTTTTGATAAAAGGCAAGTGTTTTTCCATAAACTCAAAGAATCGCAGCTTCTCCCACTTAAAAAGTGGAGCAGGGTCTGGGATGGAGCTCAGTGGTAGATCATGTGATACAGACCTGAGTCTGATGCCCAGCCCTGAAAAAACAAAAGCAAGACAGACAAATTTGACTTCATTTCTCTCACCATTGCCAGATGTGGGTAACTCATGCCTGTAATCCTATCTACACAAGAGGATGAGATCTGAGGATTGCAGTTCAAAGACAGCCAGGGCAAGAAAGTTCATGCAATTCCCATCTCCAGTTAACCAGAAAGCATCATCCAGAAAGCCAGAAATAGAGAACTGTGGCTCCAGTGATAGAGCAGTAGCCTTGAGTGGAAAAGCTAAAGGACAATGCCCAGGCCCTGAGCTCAAGTTCTATACCAAAGAGGGGAGGGGGGGATATAAAAATATATAAGAACCCACCCTTTAAAATATTCTATATACACCTATAATCATCTGCCACCTTTCTGACTGGCCACATTTCGTAAAGTATCTCATTTTCAAATGCTAAAAGATAATCCTGAAAGGAACTGTCAGATAGAAAAGTCATAAACCTTGATGCCAACTTGTAAAAATATTTTCACAGCTTAAGTTTGGAGATAGAGAACATTATTTTCTATTCTGTTCCACAGCTCCTTTTTGCTACGTGATTTGTAACTGGCTTGCTGTGTTCTGTATTGAAGTTAATCCTGTGTGCATCCTTGAATCTAAGATAAAAGAAAACATCTTTGGAATTTTTCCTAATGTAAGCAGTTGGAATTTTAATAGTGGCATCAATTGATGGCTGGGATAGTTTCATTCTGAATTGTTGAGGGCTCAGCTGCGTCCAGAAATACACACAGAAAGATGCAATATACAATGTAATTCATTTAGTTAGTACATTATAAACAAGGGATCTAATTATAGTTTCACATTTTTATATCCCCTGAGCTACTAGTGGTTTACCATGCCTAAATTGCTCACTGTTTACTCATTCTTTTTCTTTTCCTTTCTTTTATTTTTTTACTGTGAGGGACCCATTTAGCAAATTACTGGTGCACTAAATGGGCCCCAGGTGGCCAAACTGAATTAATATGTTCCCTGTTCACTGGCAAGATGAGACCTTATGGTCTCCCTCAAGTCTTACCCCTCCTTCATAAACTTCCAATTTGAATTTGAAGAAGAGCTCAGATTACTACTCTCATTTTACACAGTCTGTTTTATAGTTGGGGCTTGATAGATTTTCAGATTTTACTACACTCTTTGTAATCCCTTAATTCTCTATCTTTTTCTCATTTCTCACTTTCTGCCTCACCCAGATAAACAGAGGTTCTGGATGTGACAATAATGATGCTCCACACTGGATGCAGGCCTTCCTCCTAGTGATATAAAAAACTTTAGCCTTCCACAAGTATTTGCAGAATTTATATACATAGGCACCTTTACCCCAAGTAAACACTGTACAGGCAAAAATACCTGCCCTCCATCAGGCTCATCTATAGGCAATGATCATTTTTTGTAGTTAAGCATCAACCTACTCTCTTTTGTATACACAGCTCTTGATTTGAGCAAACAGGGAAATCTAGATATAAAATTATATATGAAGGCTGGGTGGCTCAGTGGTAGAGTGCTTGCCTTGCATGCATGAGGCCCTGGGTTCCATTCCTCAGCACCACATAAGCAGGAAAAAAAAAAGCCAGAAGTGGCACTGTGGCTCAAGTGGTAGAGCGCTAGCCTTGAGCTGAAGAGCTGAGGGACAGCGCCAAGGCCAGAGTTCAGGCCGCATGACCAGACACCCCCCCCCCAAAAAAAGAAAAAATTACATATGAATATAAACATTTTGTCCCAAAGTATTTCTTACTTCTCTTGTGAATGAATTTGTCATGTAATTGTTTGGAATACTTTAGTAATGGCAGTACATTAAAAACACTGCTTGAAATGTTACCTAGCTACTCAAGAGGCTGAGATTGGAAGATCATGGTTCTAGGCCAGCCCAGCAAAAAAAAAATTTTTTTTTGAGACTACATCTCAACCAGTAAGTGGGTACAGTGGTCTTAGCTATGGAGGAGGCTGAAATCAAGAGGAGAGAGGTCAATACCAGCCTAAGGAAAAGGAAGTTTGCAAGACCCCATCTTAATAGAAAAAGCTAGATGTGGTTGTTGACATTTGTTATCTCTGCTATAGATTGCCTGCCCAGGTAAAAAAGCAAGACCTTATCTCAAAGGGGAAGAAAGGCTGTGGGCATGGCACAAGTAGAACACCTGCCTAGCCAGCATGAAGCCCTGAATTCAAATGCCAGTTCCATTCCTCACAAAAAGATACATTAATTTAAAAATTAGGGCTGGGAAGGTGGCTCAGTGGTAGAGTGCTTGCCTTGCATGCCTGAGGCCCTGGGTTCGATTCCTCAGTACCACATAAGCAGAAAAAGCCAGAAGTGCTGCTGTGGCTCAAGTGGTAGAGTGCTCACCTTGTGCTGAATTGCTGAAGGACAGCATCCAGGCTCAGCATTCAGGCCCCATGACCAACCCCCCCCCCAAAAAAAATTCCAGAATGGATTCCTGGGGATTAAGTCTGTCATCTTCACTACTCAGGGGGCTGAGATCTGAAGGTCATCATAGTTTGAAGCCAGCCTGGGCAGGAAAGTCACAGAGACTCTCCTCTCTAATTAACTTAGAAAAAGCCAGAAGTGGAGCTGTGGCTCAAGTGGTAGAGCACTAGCCTTGAGTAAAGAAGCTCAGGGGCAGTGCCCGGGCCCTGAGTTCAAGCCCCAGGGCTGGTGTACACACACACACACACACTCCGTTCTTACCTGTCTCAAGCATCTAATACCTATATCCATCAAGATTCATCTCTGCCAAGTAGCCTTCCTATATCATCCCAAAGCATTTCTTCCGATTATATGAAAACTGAAAATAGAAAACATTCTCTAAGCCGGGCGCTGGTAGCTCATGCCTGTAATCCTAGCTATGCAGGAGACTAAGATCTGAGGATCACGGCTGGGCAGCCAGCTCGGGCAGGAAAGTTCATGAGACTCTTATCTCCAGTAAACCACTAGAAAACTGGAAGCGGCTGTGGCTCAAGTGGCAGAACACTCACCTTGAGCTGAAGAGCACAGGAACAGTGCCCAAGCCCAGAGTTCAAGCCCCACGACCAACCCCCCCACCCAAAAAGAAAACATTCTCTAGCTAATGACTCCCTATACTATTACTAGTCCTCAACTTTACATCAAGGAAGTAGATGGTTATTCCCTCTGTTCCCCCAGTACAGTGATGACAAAATACACCCTCCATCCCTAGAAATCTTGCCTTTCCTTTCTGCCTCCCTCCACATCCAGTGTCCAAGATTCTTCTCTGTGTTAGTGGTTTGGTTTTGTTTTGTTTTGTCAGTACTGATATTTGAACTCAATGTCTCACACTTGCTAAGCGGGTTGTATACTACTTGAACCATGCCTTCAGCCCTTTTATGTTGATTATCTTCAAGACAGGGTCTTGCTTTATGCCCAGACTGGCCTAGTCTGTAATCTTCCTCTTTAGATCACTGGAATGACAGGCATCATTCCACATGACACTTTGCTCAACCATTGGTTGAGATGGAGAGTTGAGAACTATGACCTCCAATTTCAGTACCATGAACTCAAAAATAACAAAAATGCATTCCTTTACAACTATGGAAATTAGAAATCCAGAATCAAGATGTTCACAGGGCCATTCTCTCTCTAATGTCTCTAGACTTTAGATTGCTAGGATTCTCTCATGCTTCCTCTGGTTTCTAGTGCATGCCAGCATTTATTGGCTTCTAGCCACATCACTCCAGTCTTTGCCTTCTCCTATCTTTCATCACCTAGAGGTAGGGAGACTTCTCTTCTCCCTATGCCTCTGTGTTCAAATTATCCTCTACTAAGGACTCTGGTCACTGGGCCAGGGGTTACACTGATCCTTCCTGCCTTTATCTTAGCTTGATTATATCTGCAAAAATCCTGTTTCCTGAGGTTCTGAGTAGAAGCAATTTTGAGAAGAAGGTTTCAAACTCAATACAAGGGATATATTGGCACTCAATAGAGTAGTGCCAATCTGAAAGTCATTACACCTTAAGACTAAGAATTTCTTATTTCCCATGTACAAACAAAATTGGTAACCAAATGAGGTTTACTAACTGTTTTCTGTTTAAATATTCATTCATTCTATTACATGCCAGGCATGATACAAGCAAATGAATATGTGATAATAAATAAAACACTTCCAGTCATTGCCCCACAAAGCATTGCAAAACATAAGTACCACAAACACACCATTTTGAAAAGGATACTTTAACACCAATAAACAAGGTAGGAAAGATAAATCTCAGCATAAACTGCGGTCCTTTCAAATTCAACCAATGAATCTTAGGAGAAACTCATTAACCTGCCCTTTCTCTTTTTCCTGGTGTTCCTATAAGACCAAGAATAATGTCATCTCAAGCCAGTACCAGATCTCAGTCTGGCCTTTGGGAATCACAATGCAGAGCTCCCCAAAGTGGCTGCTTCCAGTACTCTGCTATTAGATGCCCAGGAACAGAGTGTTATAGTTAATGAAGGTATAACTTTAAAAAGTATAGCTTTGGACTGGGAAGGTGGCTCAGTGGTAGAGTGCTTGCCTTGCATGCATGAGGCCCTGGGTTCTATTCCTCAGCACCACATAAGCAGAAAAAGCCGGAAGTGGTGCTGTGACTCAAGTGGTAGAGCTCTAGCCATGAGCTGAAGAGCCGAGGGACAGCACCCAGACTCAGAGTTCAGGCCCCACGACGGACCAAAAATAATGATAATAATAATTATAGCTTAGTGGTAGAGTGCTTGCCTAGTATACAGGAAGCCCTGGGTTCGATTCCTCAGATAGTCAAACTGTACTGGTAGTGGCACTGTGGCTCAAGTGGTAGAGCAGTAGCCTTGAGCACAGATAGGCTCAGGGGCAGTGCCCAGGCCCTGAGTTTAAGCCCCAGGACAGGCACAGAAAAAAATCACCAGTGAGAGGGAGGAGAGCTAACGGAGATGGTGAATGAAGTTGAATAGGATACACATTATTTATTTGCATCTATGAACGTAGAACAGTTGCCAGATGTTTGTGGCTCAGGCATTAGCTATTCAGGAGGCTAACATTTGAGGATCCAGGTCCAAAGCCAGCCAGAGGAGGAAAATCCAGGAGACTCACCACCAAAAACAAAAAAAAGCCAGAAGTGGAGCTATAGCTTAAGTTGTAGAATGCCAGCCTTGAGCAAAAAAGCTAAGGGACAGCATTCAGGCCCCAAATTCAATGCCTGCACAAATGAACAAACATAGAGAGGGAGAGGGGGAGAGAGAAGAAAGAAGAGGAGGAGGAGCGGGGAGAGAAAAAGCAGCCAAGGAAGGAAGAAGGGAAGGGAAGGGAAGGGGAAAAGGAACTGAAAAGGAAAGAGAAGGGAAAGGGAGGGGAAGGGAAGGAAAAGGAAAGGAAAGGAAAGGAAAGGAAAGGAAAAGTGAAGGTGTTTTAAGAAGACAGGATGAGGGAGAGTGATTCAAAGAATTGAGGTAGATTGGGATACATGGTTTACATATGTGGAAATGTTACAATGAAAGCCCTCTTGAACAACTAATGTATGCTAATAAAAATGTCACACTGTAGAATACCTGTTGCTATATGTGTACCAGAGCATGATGAGACATGGTCACCACACGATTGCCACATCCTATGTGAGACATTGCTGTATCTCTGTTGTAAAAATGAGCTAACAGGGAAATCAAGCAGAGGGCTCATGCTCCCAGCCAGTACATTAACAAACACAAAAGAATGATTGTGACAATAGACTGACACTGTCTCTGACACGTGCTGATGTTTGAGAGCCATAGAATTCTGCTAAACAAGCTTCTAAGGATCAAGATTGGAAGTCAGGAGTTCTGAGTCTATAAGGTGACCTTGGGAAGACATCTGACCTCAAGAAGGCCTCACCTACCGATTTATGAACTGAAGGGGTTAAGGTGAGTAGCATCTCTAAAATCTCTCTGGCTCAAAGAGATTTCTGACTCTGACAAGCAAACTCATCCAATTTGGGATTTTGGCAAATGTTTCTGTGAGTCACAAAGCAGAGACCTTCACATTTCAATGTTATTAATTTGAAATAAAAAAGACTTTTCAGGCTGATTCTTGCCATTTAAAAGAATTTTAATGCATTTTTTGAATGACAGCAGGTTTCTTTGACATTTAAGAAAACTGGGTTTTCAGTCCTTTGAAATATGAGTTTGTCATGAATAAAGAACCAGCCCATGAAAACAATTTCCCCAACTTCTGGTACCCAAGCTCTGGGGTCTTTATCAGTGCTCCAGTTATGGTCATGGATGGTCATTAGCTCAACGTAAAGTAGCTCACAGAATCCTAGGCATCTGCGCCACCAGGAGATGCAAGGATGCTGAGCATCAAGGGTATGGGTACCAGAACACTCAGGTCCTTCCCTGAGAGTGGGAGCAGCTGCTTTCCAAACCTGGAATCAATTCAGTGTTTAGCAATGTTCAGTAAATAAACAAATGGTAGCATCATCCTACCTTGGAATACACCTATGGCAACAAAACTGAATAAATAGTTATCACCAAGCCAAATAGATGAACCTTAAAAGCATTTTGAGTGAAAAAAAGGCCAGGCCACAGAAAGACAGTCCCTGATTGACAATGGTATGACTTCAGATACTGGATTTTACAGTGGTATGAATATAATAGATATATTTGGTAGAAACTGTGCTTGGAATCTTGAACTTGGTTCTTTCCCCAGGCTAAGGATACACAGTGTAATCTCTTCTTGAGATACTGGGCAGTGACAGCCAGTCTCAGCTATCCACCAGCCACTTGATGGACAGGAAAGTGAGCAACACTGTACAGGGTACAAGACTAAGCTAGCATGGTTAGGTGATATGATGTTTTCAATGTAAAATGGGGTTATCTGAGTACAACTCCATGACATATGTTCTTAACCACATGTTAAAGTACATGTGAGGAGCAAGAACATTGAGGAAGATAGATCTCATCATTCTTATCCTACATTAAAATGCTAGGAGACCCCACACCAAACAACAATACCACATGGATCTTGGGTGTGAATGTGAAAGATAAACCTTCTGATAGCAAACTTGAGATAGGAAATGGAGCATAACACAAAAGAGTAACTGATAAATTAGGCTTTTAGGACATTAAATACTTTTGGCCAAGTACTGTGGCTCACCTCTGTTATCCTAGCTATTCAGGAGGCTGAGATCTGGAGAATCATGATTTGCAGCCATAGACAGAAAAGTCCATAAGACTCCAGACAAGAGGCATGGCTCAAGTGGAAGAACACCAGCAATGAGAGAATAAGTCAAATGAGCTCTAAGCCCTGAGTCCAAGCCCTAGTACTGGCACAAACCAAACCAAAATTAAGTACTTGTTATCAAAAGATATCAGGAAGAGAATGAAAATAAAGCCACAAGACCACTTTGTGACAAGGAATCAGTGTAATATTCAGAATAAAGAACTACCAAAGACAATCCTTCTGAAATATCAAAGACAATCCTTTCAAGCCACCTGGCTTGAAAGGTGGCTCCCACCTGTTATCCTAGTTGAGATTTGAGGATCTCCTGTTATTATCCCTGGAGATCGCAGTTCAAAGCCAGCCCAGGCAGGAAAGTTCTTGACACACTTATCTTTAATTAACTACCAAAAAGCTGGAAATGGATCTGTCGCTCAAAGGGATAGAATGCTATCCTTGGGCACAAAAGCTCAGGGATGGTATCCAGTCCCTAAACTCAAGCCCTAAGATGGGCACAGACATAGAAAAGATAATCCTTTCAAAATACCAGGTAAAACAAATACTTAAACAGGCACTTCACAAAAGAAAACATCAGTTGAGTATACATCTATAATCTCAGTCCTTGGGAGGCTGGAACAGGAGAATTTCAATTTTAAAACCAGTCTGGACTACAAGCAAAACTGTCTCAAATGGAATAAACAAAACCCAACTCTTATGTGAAAAGAAAAAAATGTTAACTATCATCACTCCTCATCAGGAGAACACAAAGGAGAACCTCAGAAGGCTGGAGATGTAGCTCAGGGGTAGAGAGATTTCCCAGCACACATAAGGCTCCAGATTTCATCCTCAGCACCACAAATTCCAACAATCACAACAAAACAACACCAGATATGTCACACATCTTAGAAAGGCTAAAATAAGAGTGAGCCATGGCCAGGTTATAGAGGAGATACAGCAATTAGAACTCTCATCCATCCACTGTCAGTAGCTACCACAGATGAACATATGTCTGCCTGATGATCCAGAAATTACACTGTCAGGCATAATACCCAAGAGAAATGAGCGAATATGTCCACCAAAATATCTGTGCAAAGCCATGAATAAGAGAGCAGCTTCACTCAGTAACCCAAAATGGAAAGCCCGATCGCTCATCTATGGTATGGAAAAATAAATTGTAGCTGTGAATTAATTTCAGTGTTGGATGGAAGATAAACTAGATCACTGTATTAATATTTAAGAGAGGGAAAGGGTTATAATAGCCCAGCAATAGAGAATGTGTCTAGCATGTGGGAGGCCCTGGGTTTAATCTGTAGTACTTATAAAAACTAAAGTAAAAGTTAAAAATAATAGTTGGAGAACAAGACAAATACTTTCCAATGAACTTTTTTTTTTGCCAGTACTAGTTTGAACTTAAGGCCTTGAGCTCTTGCTAAAAGTATGATTCAGGTGGTAGAGTGTTTATGTAGCAAGTGCAAGGTTCTGAGTTCATAACCAAGTACTGCCAAAATTTAAATGAAATTAATATATACAATAAAATTTACATATAAATTTTATATAATTTATATATTTATATAGTATGTAATTTATATCTATGTATAAGTTACATGTAAATTTTATGGTTGGGATATGGTTGAAGTGGTATTTTGTGGCCCTCAGTTCAAACCCCAATACTAAAAGAGAAATAAAAAGCCAACTATTTAGGAAGAAACTATATTACTGAATCTAAAATGTCCTTCACCTTGTGAAGGTAATTGCCCTTCTGAGCTTATTCTGTGGAAAAAGGAGACAGAGAGGAAGTTCTTGGATGGGGGATACTGAGCACAACTGAAGTGCTGAAGACAGAAGGTCATGATCTGCCCAGTTCCTCACCCAGCCCCCAGACCCAAAGCCACCGGGTACAGCTGAGATTCACTAGTGCACCCACCCAAAGGTGAATGGGGCTGAAATCTAGTTCCTCCCCTAACACCATGTGCCCTGGTGCTGGTTATGCCCAGAGGAGGGGGCACAATTTCCTTTTTCTCCAGAAGATACCAGTAGATTGCTAGCTCTGCTCCTGAAGGGTGCCTCCCTCAGAAGAGGTGCCTTTCCTAATGATTTCTTGAAGGAAGAGAAAGGAGATAAAATACGCAACACTGGAATGCCACAGGAAGAAGGAGGGTCAAGCATTTCAGCCCATCTTCACCATACAGAGATGAGCTTTAGGTTTAAATAGAGGAAGAATAGGAGTAGGCATGAAAGAGATACATAATTAATATTTATTAATAATATTTATTTGAAAATATTAATATATTATTATAATTATTAATTATTAGACAGGGTGTAGTCTGGTGGTCACAGGTGCCTTGAGGCTGCTCATCATCTCAGGACTGGTCAGGAGGGGCCTGGTCACCATGAGAGAGTCATGGTTGCCTACGGGTTTGTTTCAACTCTTGTCACAAGTTGTTTACTCCTTAGTCCTGTTTACCTGGACTGCAGTGTGATCTCAGAAGTCAATGTCTCAGAGCAAAAGGACTCAGACCCAAAATGGAGATGCCAAACTGTTCTCCCACCCTCAGTTGCTCTTTGGATGTTTGCAGGCCCAAGTGAAGAGTCAGTGCTTTTAGCAAACGCAGTTTCTGTGTCCCTATTATCCACAACCCTTCCCATGTGTTCACACAACTCAGTCTGGTAGACAGTAAGCATCAGCCTATCTGGGTTTACAGCTGTCTGAGCTGGTGAAAAACTGGTGCCCAGGACGGAGACAGGTGGTAATCGCTGAAGTATATAAACCAAAAGAGCCAGTTGAAGCCTTAAAGTAGAAACACCATGATAAAGGAATATAAGATAGAACCAATGCCAGAAGATATCTAATTGAACACTTGTATAGGGGATCCTTTATTGTTGTTTTGTTGAGTTAATACCTCTGTGAGTATGGAGTTCTAAAAAAAAAAAAAAGTCCAGAGTCAGTAGAAATGGGACTTCTCTAAGTTTTAAGTTCACCGTCTGTGAAGGCACCTGCAAGGCTTCAGTGTCTTAGCCGTGTGTAAGGACCCTGTGTCTATAAGGTCTTTAGTTACTTGTAGAAGGGCTGCCACATTTTTTCTCATTAATTTTTTCAAGACAGAGCGTTGTCTGGGCTGGCCCACTCTGATCCGCCTGCTTTTGCCTCCTAAGCACTGGGATTACAGACATGTACCACCATGCCTACATCCTAGTCTTCACACACAAAAAACTAGCATGAACTTACAACACTCTGCCTAAGACTCTGGCAGCCCAACTTAGTCTTCATGAAAGATTCTTCCCAGGGATATACAACAACACCCCTGTCCCCACAACCTATCCAACAGCCTAGCCCACAGCTGGAAAGTATGAAAACCCAGACAGCTGAGCACCAAGTCTGAGTGCAACTGAAACAAGCTAAAAAGGGGCCACTTAAAGGAAGTTGACTTTAAAAACTTACTCTATTGTTCTCAGAAAAGAGGACATGAAACAATAACAAAATAATTACACAGATACAGAAAAGACCTCTGAAATGAAAAGAGATAAGAAATAGGAAGTTTGAGACAAAGCTGAGGAAACGGAGAAAAATAATAGTGATAGGTGAATATCCAAATATCAGAAAACAAACAATTAAAGATAAGTTTCTAGAATCAAAGGATATAAGTATCTAGGTTATAAACAAATTGAAATGTCAAGTACTCATAAGAGCAGAATCAAGGTAGATATCATGAAAACTTAGAAATAGACAAAATAAAATTATGAAGTTCCCATATAGGACAAAAAAACCCCAACAAGTTATATTCCTCAGAATTCTTAAAACCAACAGACAAAGACACATACTCTCATATTTCTGAGGTAAATGATTTTGGATATAATATAATTTAACACTTGGCCAAAAAATAATTATGAAAAAAAAGAATGAATAAATGAGAACAAACAAAAAATAGTTAAGGTAGCGTAAGGAAACTTTCTTGGTTGTACAAGGTCTGTCAAACTTTACCCTTCATATTCTGTTTTTTGAAATGCTGCCTCCAAAGAAATGGAGGTCTATGCCAAAAACAAAGGTAGATAGAGGATGCCAGAAATATAGACATCAAAAAGAACAAGGAAGATAATACTCAAGTCTAGGGTAAAAGGATTTTTGAACCTCCAAACGCCTTTCAGGATAGAGAAGTTCCCAGGGCTCCTGGGCATCTCCACAGATAAAATGGATCCAATGTCTGATGTGAGAGTAGATTCTAAGAAAAGCTGTCTGCTCTTCCAGTGAAGAGTTTGGGGCTTCAGTAGCATTAAGAACATTGACAACCAAGTGAAAAATGAAGGTAAGTATTAACTTCAGGAAAAACAAAGTTTTAGAAGAAAGGAGATATAATCACAAACTTCATTACTCTGCTATAGGAGTTACATTCACAAAGTAATTGTTGAATATTCATTTAGCCTGATTTGTGATGTAACTAAGAAGGACAAAGGGATAGTACCAAAGTGGCAGTGGCCTAAAATAGAAAGGAGCAATAAATATCAATGTGGCCAGGTTATTTGTGCTGGGAAGAAAATCCTGAAATAGTTAAAGAGGGTCCACAGCTTTTGCCTTTAGTGAGGAGGAGTTGGGGGGCAGGGGTGAGCTCTGCTGCTCATTAAATAAAAAAGATGTGTACAATTGGCAAAGCATTTAAAATTCAAAATCAGAAAATGGTAATTTTTTATTGTCATCTTTTAAGTAGTCATACAAAGGAGTTGTCGTTTAACAAAGCAGTTTATGACTACAATATAGCTTGATCAATGTCACCACTTTCAACATTCAAAAAAGGAGGGATTTTTTGCTTGTCTTTTCTGTCAAGGGGCCTGAACTCAGGGGCTGGGTGCTGTCCTGAGCTTTTACACCCAAGGCTAGCTTTTTATCACTTTAAGCCACAACATCACTTCTGCTTTTCTAGTGTTAATTGGAAATAAGAATCTCATGGACTTTCCTGCCTAAGCTGACTTTGAACCATGATCCTCAGATCTCAGCTTCCTGAATAGCTAGGATTACAGATGTGCACCACCAGGGCCCAGCTCAAACAATGGTATTTTTGTGGGAAGAGAAAACACAGGTTGGCTGTAAATTCGTTTCATTTGCAGAAGCAAGATATTCAGATGACCAGAAATAGGAAGCCAGGACTCCAGGAGGCAAGGCACAGTTTGGGACAGAGGTTTGTAAGTATTTAAATTATCTCTACAGGAGAAAGACCATGTTGTTTCCAGCCGGAAAGCAAACATTTTATAAGTATTACTTGAAGTGTCGGGAGAAAAGGAGAATCTTTAAAGAGAGTTGTCATGGAAGTTTCTGGAAGGGGGTAGGGATGGTGATCCAGGTCATGTGTTAGGGTTGGGGGATGGCCAAAGAGACTAAGATCCTTAAACATTGTAAACAACGTCTGAACAGAGTATTCCAGTCCAAGGATTAAGTTCATACCTTTTAATGAGTCTTACATTTTTAAAAAAAAGACTTTGGGTTTTGGAATAATTGTGTGTTTTTCCAGGACACCACACAACACCCGTGACCCCGTTCTCAGTAAGTACACAGTTGTCTTTCATGGGGCAGTAGTACAAACCCCACATTAAAAGAGAGAATCTTAGGGCAGATTGTCATTACCGTCCCATACAGAACGCTGTCCCTGCTCTCCGGCCACACAAGGGAGGGCATTGTCCGTCCAAGATGAACATTTGAACTGAAGTTCATGGCTTGGCTGGAACCTTCCTTCCTCTTGGCTGCGTTTCCCCAGGGATCAGCTGCCTGTCACAGGCCCTGGCACCACTGACACCCTAAACAAGAAGAAAACCTACGACCACAAACAAGAAGCTGCTTTCCTGGCTGCATGCAAAATAACAATCTTTCATCTTCAGATGAAAGCCAACTTTAAGAAGCACTGGTTATTTCATTTCGCTGATTGGGCTTCAGGACTCAGAGAATCCGTGGAAATGTTGCCTCATCTCTCCATACACTTTTCCCTTTCATTTTGTGTGTGTGCACGTGCACGTGTGTGCGTGTGCACATACACACACCAGTACTAGGGCTTGAAATCACAGCCTGAGCGCTGTTCCTTTGTTTTGTTGCTCAAGGCTGGGGCTCTACCAATTAAGCCATGGTTCACTTCCTGTTTTTTGGTAGTTGATTGGAGATAAGAGTCTCAAACTTTCCTGCCCAGGCTGGTTTTGAACTTCAGCCCTCAGATCTCAGCCTCCTGACTTGCTGGGCTTATAGGCATGAACACCTGTCCAGCTTTCTTTTGTCTTTTCTTTTTCTATCTAGCTTTGTGCTGCACACATTCACATCCTCCAAACACATGCAAGAGGGACAGCACAGGACAGTTGGTATTCTTTTTAAAGCCCCACCAGGTAATGTTCATTTTTTCCATTTGCCCCTGCAAGATATTACTGCCTTCCAAACATTTCTATCTCAGACATATCCAGAGAGACAGAGGGCTAAAAGAATAACCTCTCTATGGAATTCACAAAGGTCCTACAGGTACACGAACAAAAACCCCAAACAGCCTGCCTAGCAAGCATCTTTTGTGCCAGTATATGTCACAGTTTCTATTCCTAAATCGTAATGTGAGCATGTATCTGATACAATGGCCAATCTTGTTAAAAGAAAGAGCAAATGGTGCAAAACATTTCTTTTTAAACTACATAGCCTAGCAAGTACTCAAACATATGAATAGGACCTCCCCACCCACCCCCCAATATCATCTGTTAATTGAACAATTCAATGTTTATGTGGTTTCTTTCCCTGGAATCATTTGCACAAAAGACTGTTTTCCAGTTTCTCCATCCTAAGGGAGGCAGACTGGAAAAAGGCAGTCTCTGATCTCTGGCTTCATACACGGCTCTGCTGTAAAACCTTGTAGCCCGCTGGAAATGGTCTCGCTGCTGGAGGGGAAGGTGCTGTAGTAGCACTCAAGGGCCAATTTCGGATCTGGGAGGATTGCTTCTCAGCTGACAGCGTGTAGGTATGGGCACAGGCCATTTTTATTATCTACAAAGCAGTCTGTAATGTTGAATGTATATTCTGGCTTATGTGCGGGTACTTTAAAACAAACCAACAAAACCTAATCTGTAGTCCATATGCAGGGATGCACAAAAAGCTGGGAAAGCCTATGTGCATGTACAGGTTACCTATACAGGTTACATCCACACCAGGCTTGGCTTTCTTTTCATTCAGTCCCTCATCCCTCATCTGGGATGTGGTTCCACATTTAGACACACAAGTGGACTCTGGTTTATTTAATATACTGTTGAAGAGCTTGCTATACATGTTATTTCCAGTTAATTACTTACGGTTGATCCCCATTCTTACTCCTAGGCCTCAGCAGCCATCTATCTACTTTCTGTGTGTATAGGTTGGTCTTTCTAGAAATTTCCCATAAATGGAACCATATGCTGTTCAGTCTTTGCAGCTGACATGCACTTAGCAAAATAGGTTTGAGATTCACTTGTATCATATTAGGTATCAGTAGTTAGTTCTTTTTCATGGCCGAATAGTATTCCATTACACGAGTAGAACACACATTGTTTTTCTATGCACAGGCAACAGATAGTTGAATAATTTGCTGCTATCCACAGGTATGCACGAAGGCCATGTGATCATAGTTTTCATGTTACCAATGGAGTGATATGGCTCAGTCATATATAGATCTATGTTTACCTTCTGAAAATACTGAAGACTTTTCTAAGTAGTTGCACCAAATGAGTAGGCATCTGTGAGCTCTTCAGTTTGACTACCTGAATTAGGCTTTGCCTTGATCTGTAGGTTGGCATTGGATAGATTGTATCATCACCAGAAATATGTGAGTCCGAAGTTCCAATACTTATGGATAAGAATGTGTGTGGAAATAGACTCTTTTCAGATATTCCAGTCCAGATAAAGTCATTAGAGCATGAAGATAAGATTGGGAGGCTCATCGTTCCCAGCTAGACCGGGCAGAAAAATCTGCAGACCTTTGCAAGACTCTATTTTGTTTTGTACCAGTAACAAGGACTTGATCCCAAGGCCTCCTACCCTCCCTTAGGCTGCAGCTCCACCACTTGAGCCAGACCCCCACTTCTCACTTTTTGGTAGTTAATTGAAGATAAGTGTCCAGTTTGTCTGCCCAGGCTGGCTTCAAACCTCCATTCTCAGATCTCAGCCTTCTGAGTATCTAAGATTATAGGCATAAGCCACCAGTGCCTGGTAGTAAGACTCTACAGAAAGAAGCTGCACATGGCAAAATGTGCCTGTCATTGCAGCTATGGGGGGAAGCCTGAAATAGGCAGATAGCAGTCCAGGCACATACCGGGCAGGAAGTAAGACTTGTCTCAAAATAACCAGTGGGGGGAAAAGCATGCCAGAGGCTCAGTGATAGAGAACCTGACTAGCAAGCACAGACCTTAAGTTCAAATACTAGTGCCCAAAACAACAACCTAATAAATCAACCCTGTCAGGGCCTAAATCTTACACTTTGTTACCTCCAGAATTATGAGACGATACATTTCTATTGTTTAACCAGTTAATGGTACCGGATTAGGGCAGCCTAACAAATTATTTTCAACATATTCTCAACTCTCTCTGTAAAATAAGACATAGGGTATTTAGACAAGTCACTCTTATCAGAGCAATGAGTAGATTGTATCTTTCAGGAAATAACTAGGAAGACATGATAGCAAAACTGTTCCTAGAGGCAAACTGTTCCTAGAGACCGTCTCATTACCCCATTAACCACAGAACTGTCTGACTTATGGCCAGCTACATCATAGGAAAGGTCTCTTTCTTGGCCTCGGGAAAGGCTGGGGCCCCCAGTATAATTATAGCACAGGGAGGCCTCATGGGAAAAGTGAGTTTATGTAGAGAGTGGCTATGATCAGTCCACTTACCTAGGCTCAAAGTCCAAAGTTAAGTCATTTCAGTTCTTAGGAGATTGATTTCATTCCACCCTAGAACCCAAAACTTCAGTGATTACCCAGCTTTTCCTTTTGCTGCCCATTATATAATAACAGGATGAAACCCTCCCCTTATTCTTCTAGCTGGTCTGGGAACACACCAATGCCCCTCCAGATCTGCCATCTGCCTTCTATGCCCTCTCCTGTGCCTCAGGAAGCTGATCTGTGGGGCTGCATTAGCTGACGCCCCTGGCCAGGTCCTCAGTAGGTGCCTTGGTAGTGAGCAGAGGAGAGGGTGAGTGCAAGTCATGGCCTCTCTCCATGGCCCCCTCCACTCAGACCATCACCGCTGTCTGGGCTCACTACGGGATGCAGCTTGGGTCAGTTGACATCTGTCCAGGCTCAAGTAACTACCCCTCCCCTTTGCTTAGGTGAGCCCTCTTGTTGAGGTTGAAGGCTATAACTTAGGTGTTGGCCAGATTGCATTTCTTTCTGGAGTTTGGGGTTGTCTTCTAAGCACTTGTGGGTATTAGCAAATTCTCAGTCTTGTGGTAGTTTACTTGGTTGCTGCCTGTTGGTTCAGGCCACTCAGTCTTTTGTTTGGTGGGGGTGCGGTATTGGGTCTTGAACTCAGGGTCTAGGCACTGGCCTTTAACTTTTTCGTTCAAGGCTCCACTTCCAACTTTTCAGTAGTTAATTGGAGATTAGAGTCTCATGGGCTTTCCTGCCTGGGCTGGTTTTGACTGTGATCCTCAGCTCTCAGCCTCTTGAGTAGCTGGGATTACAGGCGTGAGCCACTGGCACCCAGCTTTTTCTTCCTCTTCCAGGTGGCTCATCATTCCTCTTGTGTGTGGTCCTCTAACAGCATGGCTGCTTACTTCCTGAAAATGGGTAGGAGAATCTCTCACTCCATTTAGATAAAGCAGAGAGTCTTTGCAATGTGACTTGACCAGAGGAGCAAGCTCCCCTAAGAAAATAAAAATGGGGGGCTGGGAAGGTGGCTCAGTGGTACAGCGCTTGCCTTGCATGCCTGAGGACCTGGGTTCGATTCTTCAGCACCACATAAGCAAAAAGAAAAAAAAGCCGGAAGTGGCACTGTGGCTCAGGTGGTAGAGCGCTAGCCTTGAGCTGAAGAGCTGAGGGACAGCGCCCAGGCCCAGAGTTCAGGCCCCACGACTGGACCCCCCCAAAAAAAAGAAAGAAAAAAAGAAAAGAAAAATGGCAGGGCTGTGGGTTCAGAGGGCTTGCCTAGCAGGTGCAAGCCTTGGATGCTAAAAGGAGTTGTGAAACTGCCTGGGGGTCGTCTTAGAACCTTCCCATCCCAGGGTGGAAGTCAGCTCACTGCTTCTAGCCCCTTGAGCTGCATAACCCCTGCCTATGCCTTTACGCTGTCCCATCATTCAAATCTCAGATCACCCCCATTGGAGGGTCCCATCTGTTCCTAACAGGACTCTGCATGGGATGTGCTTTGCTAGGATATTTCCCCAGGCTCTCTGAGCTTTGTGCTAGCGGGTGGCAGGAATTGACAGAGCTCAGATTGAGCTACAGTACTACAAAAGCAAAGGTGGCGATGGTTTCTGCGAGGTTCCAGGCAGGGCCGGAATGAAAGGGAGCCGGAGGCTGAGTAGCCTGCGGCCAGCACAGAAACCTGGGGACAAATCACTGCAGGGACTTTGGAGGGAAATGTACCTACCCACAGTTCACCGAATTGGCATTGCACCCCTGCCTGAGGTGGCCCACCTGGAAGCATGAGGGAGAACAGGGAGCCTGTTCTGAAGTCCAGTTAGACGGAAAGCCAAGGTGCCTGCCTTGGCCTGATCACCAGAGAATTAGATATCACCCTTCCTCCTTCTCCAGACTAAGGAACAAAATAGTTTGTTTCTCATCTTTTCCTTTTCTACCTCCCTGCGTTAGAAAATCAATACACGAGATTTATCTCCTTGAAATGCAAAATCCCTTCCTGTTTGTTAGCCATTTAGTCGTAATTAACAAGTCCATCTGCCTGGTGTAAATGCACCTCAATTAACCAAATCAAGAGGTTTTAGCAACCTCTAATGATTTAAACTCTTAACCACTAAGCATTGGTGGATTGGTGGTTCATGGCTGTCATCTTAGCTAATTGGGGAGGCTGACCTCAGGAGGATTGAAGTGTGAGGCCAGCATGGGAGGAAACGTTCATGAGACCCTCAACTACACCACCGAGAAGTCTCATTAAAAAAAAAAAAACCAGTCACACTATATGATTACTACAGAGCAATAATTGAAACTTGGCACTGATGGCTCATGCCTATTATCCTACCTACTCATGAGGCTTAAGATCTGAGGATTGCTGTTCAAAGCCAGCCTGGGCAAGGAAAGTCCATGAGAAAGTCCATTGATAGTTTACCTTCAATAAACTATCAAAAACACAGAAGTGGAGCTGTGGTTCTCATGGTAGAGTTCTAGCCTGGAGCAAAAGAAACTCAGGGACAGCACAGCACCCAAGTCCTAAGTTTATGTCCAGGACTGGCATAACTTAAAAAAAAATAGTCACATTTGAGTTTTATGAACTTGGGGGGAGGGCTGGTATTGGGTTTGAGCTCAGGGCCTTGCCCTGGCTGGGAAGGTGCTCTACCACCTGAGCCACACTGTAGCCCTTTTTTTCCACACTGAGACTTGGTAAGATTAGGGAACATTTTAGATTATACAGTGACTGGGCCTGGATTCTTCTCATTTTGATGTGCCTCTAGAACTTTTTTGGGGGGGAAGCGGGGAGTATCATAGGGCTCGAACTCAGGGCCAAGGTGCTGTCCCTGAGCTTTTGCTCAAGGCTAGCTTTCTACCACTTTGAGCCCGGCTTCCCTTTTTAGGGTTTTCCTTGCTTTTCTTCTCCGGATGGCTTTGAACTGCAATTCTCAGATCTCAGCCTCCTGAGTGGCTAGGATTACAGGCGTGAGCCACCAACAGCCTCCTGCCTCTAGTATTTTTAATGTATTTATTAAACATCAGGGAAGAATCTGGGTTTATTTTCTTTTGGGAGGTTAGTGCTGTGGTTTGACCTTTTCCCTTGCTAGGCAGACCCTCTAGCACCGAGTCCAGGCCCTCTTTATGCTTTAGTTATCATTAGTAGTAGTAGTAGTTTTGCTCTTATGTCCAGGCCAGCCTGGACCTCCATCATGCTATTTACACTGTGCAGTTAAGATGAAAAGTATGCACGACCATGTCCAGAGTTTTATAGGTTGAGGTGGGATCTCAAGAACTTTTTGCCCTTGCTGACCAAAACAAAAAAGTAGCTCCCTAGTAGCTAAGATTACAGGTATGAGTCACTGTGCTGGGCCTGATTTATATTTTCTTAAATGGGAAAGCACTCAAGTTGAATTAAAAACCCTTGACTAACACCTCAGCAGATAGGAATTTTTTTTTCTAGTTTGTGGTGATAATTCCTCAAGGAAATTTAATTCAGGCTTCCTCCAGCCCCAGCATTACTTGGTCTACCCTATTTATTGGAAACTTAAAGCATGAAATTGACTAAATGTCTTCCCAGTTTATTCTGTAGAGCTGATTGCCACTACACTTTGGATCATCTCTTGCTTGTTTCTCAGAAAAAGGTGCACCCCCAACCCAGGGAACACAAATGATAAGTAAAATAGTTCCGAGGGTCATGAAAGTATGAAGGGTAAAATGACCAGAACAGTCGAACTCCTTGGTCTGATTTAGCTATGTACAGGCCGAAGGATACAACGAGAGCCTACGATGACTGTGAACTGTGAAGGACAGGAAAAGTGAGATACTGTCTTGTCCCCCAAAGTGGGTTGGGTAGTAGTTCTCTAAAAGCTGTGTTCAAGTCCTCTCAACTCTTGTGACTTTTTGTCACTTCGTCATGAGGGGCTTTGCAGATAATACCATGTTAAGGATCCAGATGTGAGACCATGAGATCATCTTGGCTTTAGAATGGGCCTTAAACCAATACCTGGTGTCCTTGTAAGAGAAAGGAGACAGATAGTTGAGGTGGAGACACCACTGAGGTGGCCAGGAGAAGATGGAGGTAGAGACTAGAGCGATACATCCACAGCCAAGGAGCCTCAAGGACTGGAGCCAAGTATGGAACTGCTTTTCCCTCTGAGCCTCAAGAAGGAGCCCCACTGTATCTACACTTTGGATTTCAGACTCCTGACCACCAGAATCTTGAGAGGAAAGGGATTTATCTTATTTGGGACCTCCTGATTCATGCTGTCACTGCCCTCTGTTAGCCATTGTTTCTGTTACATCACCTGCAGAATGGGCCATAGTTGAGAAATATGAAATGGAAAATTCCAGAAAACACCAGTTCAGGTTTTAAGTTGCACCCCATTCTGAGATCATCCAAAAGAGAAGAAGGGTGATGGAAAGAACGTCCCTTTGTGCGTTCTTGAACACTTGATTCAATTCCTTGCTCTCTGAGTGACTCTTCAGCCTTAGTTCCTTGTTCTGTCTCAGCTCCTGGACCTGGCTTTCTCTTGTTTTATTTTGATATGTTTTCTAATTTCCTTTGTCAGTTTACTCTATATCTCCACACTGAAACGATAGTCATTTGCTACAGCAGCACTATGAGCTAATAGGTACAACTCCCTCACTCTAATACATACATGAAAGAGAGGAGTGCTGGCATTGCCCTGAACCTTCAACTCACGGTTGACCCAACATGTAGCCAGAGACATGATGATCAGGGATGGCTGCCTTCTGGATGGCCAGTGATTTAGGCTCAGCTCATTTACTAGGCAGAAGACAGCAGGCCTCTTTGACCTTCCATAACACTGTGAGCCCCTTCTCTTCCCTCTCACTGCAAGATTCCGACGCAAGGCATCTGATCCCAAGAATTTTGTCTCCCTTGGGCAGTCACACCGTGGTGAGTGACATGTTATCGTGAAGATTGACGGGTGTGCTGGACTTTCATGACTCATCACTGAGTAGCTCTACCTCCTTCCCTGAGCCAGCTCCGTGAATTCCTCAGTTTAACTAGCTCTGGAGCAAGGAACAAATAACTCAAGAACCAACTGTTTTCCGATGGTTTATTTTAAGCTCCAATTAAATATCCCTTGAGTAGGTTTTGCTTATTCAAAAGGATAGAAGTATTACATTTGCCCAACCTTGCAGCTGCGTGGCTGTCAGGCTGTGTTGAGCCTCAAGCCCTGGCCCAGATTCTTGTTAAATCATCAAGAAGCTTCTAGAATTTAAGATGGCAGCTCCCTTATTAAATTCTTTGATAATTAGCAGGGAAATACTTTGTAGCCAGGAGGCAGAAAGGGTTATAATATCTGTTTGGTTTCCCTGGGGGGGAAGGAAGGGGGCAGAATAAATAAATGAAATGAAACAATTTCTGAGCACAAAGTAGAAAAGTAGCTGCATAGAATTTTTTTAACTCTTCCTTGATTACAGAAGATCTAGAAAATTCAGCTTGAAGACCACCCAAACAAACCCACATTTGATCCCTTTAACATAATTTTTAGAATGAACAAGAGCTAAATGAATAAATCAAAATGAATGATTAATATGGCTATAATGATTATAATTAACCAACTAAACTAGGATTGTCTCCAGCTCTTATCCTCGATCAAGCTGCCAAGTGCTTTATGCCGAAAAAAGATCCCTATAAACAGAGGGCTTCATTAAAGATGACTGACTGTGTTAGCTCAGAGTAGGAGATTCTTCTAATATCTCGCAAGGATGAAGCAGTCTGTAACTCCACAAGGTCTAAGGTTCACAGTAATGACGAGGGGGAAAACAAGGGGGAAGGAGGATTCTTTACAAAAGTTGGCCTTATTTGGGCATGACAGTCGCTCCACAGATGGCTCTCAGCTGTCCTTAGCCTGTTTTTCTAGACTGTCTACCTTGTTAAGCACAGGATGCAGGGGCTTTTGTCTCCCTTGGCTGTGAAATGTCTTCTGATCAAGAAGCTCTCTGGTTAAGTGACAAATGTTATTCCTTTCTTTTAAGCAGATAGGTTGGTGCAAAGCCATAGGGACAAGCTATAGCTAACCAGTCCCGGCTTTTCTAACAGCATGGTGCTGCCCGGCCATCAACCCCTCTGCTCCTTGCCTGCACTCCTGACTGCCTCAGGCTCTGGGGTGCCACAGTTACTGTGGCGACAGTATGTGGTCCTCTCTGCTAGCCCACACTCCTACTCACCACCACTCATAGTATTCCTATGGGGAAAATAGTGTCTGAGTTTTAACTGACAATTTACAATTACATTTGAGTATTTAGGTTGCTTTTAGAATGCTTCTTCTTAGAACCCCATGGAAATGAATGTTCCTATGATCAAATGAACCCGTAACTATTCTACTTACGCTTAGGGCTGCAAAGTACTTTTAAACCCTTTTATTTATTTATTTTGGTGGTTGTGGGGAGAAGTAGTAGGATTTGAACTCGGGGCTCTTTGCTTGTGAAATAGGCACTCTACCATTTTAGACATGCCTCCAGCCCTATTTTTTGGCTTTGTTTCTTAAAATATTTTTTCAAGTAGGCTCTTCTGTTTTAGCCTGGGACCAGACTTGAAGACTTAAAATTCTTCTACCCATTGATCTCCTGGATGGCTCCAATGACAGGTGTAAACTACCACTGTAGGTCATTGATTGAGATAAGGTCCCTCTGTCTTTTGGTTCAGGCTGGCCTCAAATCATAATCCTATTGCTGTCTACCTCCCCAGTAGCTGACATACAGGTGTGAGCCACAGTACCTGACTTTCACATGATTATAAATCAGTCGTGGGGACTGAACTCTGGGCCTGGGCGCTGTCCCTCAACTCTTCAGCTCAAAGCTAGTGCTCTACCACTTGAGACACAGCACCATTTCTGGCTTTTTTTCTCTGCTTATATGGTGCTGAGGAATGGAACCCAGGGCCTCAAGCATGCAAGGCAAGCGCACTACCACTGAGTCACCTTCCCAGCCCTCAGTCATCCATTTTTAAAGCTAGGTATCAGACCAGATTCTGAAAAATTACTAGGAGCTTGCTTACATAGTGGTAAAGTGCACGTACTTAGAAAGTCTCCAAGCAAACACAATGTCAGGGAGGCACCAAATGACAAACGTGAACGAAGAGAATACCAAAGAAAGAAAAACTGGGGAGAGTGTTGGAACGCTACTCTGATAGGTAAAGAGTGGAACTCAGGAGATGTCCAGGCAGATTGTACATCCAGAGTACTTAGCCAGTGAGGGACTGGGAAAGGACTGTGCGCAAGGCGAATGCTGGCTGTAACCGCTCCAGATGTGCCTGCCTGCCTACCAGATACCTGATCTTGCAAGGATGCCATTGAAGTCTTGCTTTTACTGTAGTCCAGGTCCCCAAGTCTCTTCTTTGAGTTTGGGTAGGTGAGTGTGTTTCTCATCATTGTTATCACCATAATGGCCATTACCTTCCGATCACCATTCCTATCATCATCATCTTCAGTAGCAGCAGCTACAACTGGGAGGAACAACATAGCCTGAAGAGGAGAGAATGTCCTAGAAATACAAAGGAATAGGAGTGGAGAAAAACGTGGTTTTCCCCCCAATATAATTTACTTTATATGCAGTTGATCTGCTGGTCACTTGAGGAAACCTGGTAGCTATTTTAGACATTTGTTTATTTCAGACATTTCTAGATAAAATTATGAAGCAAATTAATGGTTTTCATTATGACTTGATGTCCTGTCCTTTCTCCTCTCCTCTCCTTTCCCCTCCTCTCCTCTCCTGTCACCTCTCTTCTTCCCTTCCCTCCCTTTTCTTCCTCTCCCCTCTCCTCCTCCCCGCCCCTCTCTTCTCCCTTTTCCTTTCTTCTCTTTCAAGAGTACATGCCGCTGTGGTTCCCAGCCTGAGGCTGCTTAGATAGATGTTGGACAACACTCACCTAGGTTTGCTTTCTAGAATTTGCATCCTTCCGTTAACATGAAGATGGAAGACATGCCTACGCGTCGTCTCCCTTCCCAAATCTACTAGGATAGCCAGCCATTAAGGAGTAAAACAGGAAGATGCATAGGACTGAGGAGATGCAAAAGATTTCAGTGCTATTTTGGAAGAACTACAGTGTTTGCACAACGGCATCTAATTTCATTTCAGCTTTTGCCATTCTGCTAAGTGTTTACACCTGGAGATGCCAACAAAAAGCAGATTGAGTCCACAGTGAATCTTCAAAAGGCTCAGGAATTGGATGTACAGAGACATTTCTGAATCCAAAGAATAGATATGGAACAGAAAAACGAGGAGATTTATTCCACGTTGGTGTAAGACGGAGCCTGATCTCCGGATCTGCAGCACAGCCAGGGGCTGTGTTCATGTCCATCCAGCAGTGACAGAAGGTTTGCTATCTCAAGTGAGTAAACGAGAGATGTTCTGATTCAGGGGACAGGAGGCACACAGATGGCAAGGATGCAGAGCCTTACCCCGAAGGCTTCCAGAAGCAACAGGTGACAGCCACTGTGTACATCCACCCCTCCCCAAGATACTTCCCTGATGCTCTGCTTTTCCTGTTCAAGGAAACTGCATGGCAGAACTGTAGGGAGCCATCGGTGCATAGACCACTGTGTGAACATACAGTTAGGCAGGAAGTAAGGCAACCCGATGGCTCAGAACAATGGCTTGGGTGCTGATTAAAATTAAACCCATACCCTGACTGGCTGACATCAGTGAAACAGCCAGGTCATGTACAGCACAGACTTCCTCACCCGCAGCTTCTGCAGCTGGAAAATGACAGTCCCACTTTGACTCTCTGAGGCCAAAATCTCCCTGCCAGATGTGTGGGAGGAGTTAATGACACATAGTCTGGTTTCTAGGCATGAGAACCCCACACCAGCAGACCCTAATACAATCTTGATGTCTTGGGGATCCTTGACACAGCCACTTATTCTGGGATCCGTTCTTGCTCTCCCTTTAGAGTGTGTTTTAACTTGGCATGGCATCAGTAACCCTGTTAATGCTTAAGTTTCCTCTGTGTCCCTTCAGACACAGAGGATCTGGCAAAAAGCCAGAGTAGAGGTGTGGTTCAAGTGGTAGAGTACTAATTGTGATTTTTTTTAAATCCAAGTAAAAGCTGGAAAGCTTGAGTTCAAGCCCCAGTACTTCAACAACAAAAACTAAAAAGAAGGAAAGATACATGTCACATGCAGTAAGAATTCTCAACCACAAAAGTTGTTTTTCAAGAATTAGCCTGGCTTCCTAGATTTTAAAGGTCCACTGATTATCTAGAATAAAGAATGAAATAAATCCATAGGCCATAACATTGCAAAACTTAAGGAGACCACAGTTGTTTTTTAATCCAGAAGGCTTCCAGAGAGGACAAGCTGGTCACCTACAAGGAACCAGAACCACTACGTATCAGTCACAACACAAAAAGCTACCAGCCCTGAGAGGGAAATTTATTTTCATTTGAGAATCCTACATCCAGCCAAGCCATCAACCAAGGGCAAAG
Source organism: Dipodomys ordii (assembly GCF_000151885.1). NCBI lineage: Eukaryota > Metazoa > Chordata > Mammalia > Rodentia > Heteromyidae > Dipodomys > Dipodomys ordii. The sequence goes on along the minus strand of NW_012267259.1, from coordinate 11,302,596 downwards.
GAAGAGCAAAGTCACTTCCAGACATGGAAGGTGGCCTCATAAATCTTACCTCCCATCTGCCCTGTAGAAGGAAGGTACTGGAAGTATGCTTCTTTTCATCCAAATGAATATGAAAATAAAAGGCAAGGGAGACAGAAAATGGAGGATCCAACATTGATATGAGCCGAAGGGATTCTCAGGGTGGCCGCCACAGGAATGTTCTAGAACACCTGCTTCAAAGTTGACTAGAGATAGGGTGACTTTATATTCTGGTTTGCTAAGAAAGGCTTGACTCAAGACTGCAGTCTGAGGGCCCTTGTTGGTTAAGCTTTTGTTCTGAGCCTTTTTGTTGTTGGTAGCCATGGGGCTTGAACTCAAAGCCTGAGCACTGTCCCTGAGCTTTTTTGCTCAAAGCTAACACTCTACCACTTGAGCCCCAGTGACACTTACGGCTTTTTTCCTGAGTGGTTTATTGGACATGAGAGTCTCACAGACTTTACTACCTAGGCTGGCTTTGAACCACAATCCTCAGATCTAGCCTCCTGCATAGCTAGGATTACACACATGAGCCACAAGCACCTGGCTCCAAGCCTTTCATTTAAGAAAACAAAGAACAAAAACAATGTTATCAACAGAGGCTACCAAAAAGCCAGGCACGGTTCTCTAGCCTCTGCCTCAGTGAGTTCCAGCAGCGGGGGAGACAACGTGGGGCCAGGGAAGCTCTGCTTTAACAGGTGGCTGAGATGAGAGTTCATTTCCTTTTTATCCTGGTGCTTTCCAGTGCTTTATTCCACGTAAGCAGTAATAACCAAATGAGCTGCACTTAGAAATGAGTATTTCAGGACAGGTCCACCTTCCAGTTCCAGGGGATGCGGGAGAACCTGCCCTGCCTCCGATAGCATGGCCCTTGTCAGCTATGAACAAAACGAACATAATGAAGCGTAAATTAGTGCCCAGTGAACGAGCCAGACCAGAAATGTGTCATTTCAATTTATCTGGAACGTGGGTAAAATGGTGGTCTCGTTCTGGCATTTCTGTTGATTTGTTTCTTGAAACAGGATTTCTCTGTGTAGTTCAGGCTGGCCTCAAACTTGTGACTTCTATGTCAGTGCTGGGGAGGATAGACATGCTCTACCACATTTGGTTCATTCTCACTTGGGAATTGTTGTTTGTGTGTTTTTTCTAATTGCTTGATTTATTTTTTGCTGTCAACTTTCATCACCAGTAAGCTAAAATGATTAAATAAATACATGCCGCCATAAAACTAAGAACAAAAATTTCTATATGTTCTAAAGTTGTTGATGAATGGGTCACTCAGTATAAAAAGGTTTGTTGACAGATACCATGTACCCTGGAAGCTAATATTCCACCACACACACACACACACACACACACATACACACACACACACACACAGGAGGCACAGATTTATAGAAATAGTGGCATTGCGTCAAAAATCATATTCTCAATAATTCAATTTGATCTATGTGGATGTTTGCATATTTTTGTGTGCATTTAGGTTTTTGTTTATGTCAAACAACTCTTTGATATGTACTAATATATATATATATATATATTCTTTATATAAGTAGATTGTTTTAAATTATAATTCTTTAATCCCAACACTGGGATAGCTCAAAGCAGGAGGATTGTGAGTTCGAGGCCAATCTGAGATATAATGAGACCCTGCCTCAAAAGACAAACAACAAAAAAGGCCTAAAAACAAACAATGACAAATCTTCTAAGATAATTTGCTTTTATTTATTTATATTTGTTTACTAGTCTTGGGACTTGAGACTTGAACTCAATGCCCCATATTCTTGCTTGGGTTTCTTGCTCATGGATGGTACTCTACCACTTGAGCCACATCTCTACTCTAGCTTTTTGGTGGTTAATTAGAGATGGAGTTGCCTGGACTCTCCTACCTGGGCTGGCTTCAAACCAGGTGTCTCCCGGGTGTCTGCCTTCTGAGTAGCTAGGATTATAAGTGTGAGCCACCAGTGTCTGGCTTACTTTTGTATTGCTAATTTTCTTGCAGATTAAAAAAAAATGAGGCCATAGCTGTTTTTGTTGGTTCCATTGTCAGCAGCAGAACTTCTCACGTGGTTGATGACTGTGTTTTGATGATGATATCAGCTGTTTCCAAAGGAAAGCCATTGCTCCCAGTCAGGCTGCCTCACCCCATGCACCTGAGCCCACTCAATGCAACCCAAGAGGTCAGTTTAAGCAGGTGCATTCCACCAGGGGTCATGTATCTAACAGTATTACTAGTTGTGTTGTCCATTTAGTTTCAAAAGTCACTAGTAAAATATTTTTGTAGAAGCACATTATATATATGTAGTTTGGGGAAGAGCACTGTACTGTAGGAAAAATAAAACATTCTGAATACTATGAAGAAACCAAATGGCCTTGGCAACAAGTTCTTGAATATGACACCAGAAAGCAATGAAAGACAAATGGACACGTCAGGACCATCAGACCAAAAGGCTGCTGTGGGCAGAGCAAGCATTCGCCCAAAATAGCGCAAAGGCCGCCTATGGAACGGGCTACCGCAGGGGAGGAGTCATGTCTGCCGGCCATGTACCTGTCAACAATGAAGAACTTTTGCAAACTCAAGAGGGAAAATAATAAGCAGATAAATAAACAGTCCAGTTCTTAATTGTGCCAAGTACTTGAGTTTAGACATCTCACCAAAGGGGGCATGCAAACAAGTGTTAACATCACTAATCTTCAGGGAAACATAAATCAAAACGAAGAAATATCATTTCACTCAGGTTAGGAGGGCTGTAATGAGAGTGGGTAGGGAGGAAGGGAAGAGGGCGAGGTAAAGGAGGGGAGAAGGAGGGACAGAGGGAAGGTCGGAGAAAGGAAGAGTCTTATCCCAATTCACCACCACCAAGCCAAAAGTGGGGCTGTGGCTCACATGGTAAAGCACCATCTTGAGCAAAATAACTGAGAACAGTGCCTACTACGGGCACAAAAGAGAGAGAGACAAACAGATCCCACAGTAAATAGTCTAATCTCTTGCAGGGAGAGAGCCAGCAAGACAGAATGCCCTGCCCACAGCTGGCCAGCAGCTTTGTTCAGATGAACATGTCAGGGTGGGAGCCATGGTTCAAGTGGTAGAGCATACGCACAGAGTGCTGGGTGAGGCTGGGTTCAATCCCCAGTGGAACAGAACCAGCCCCTTTTCCAGGTCAGAAGGCTCTAGAAGAACACCAAGAGGGGCCTGTCCAGGACCAGATACCACCTGTGCAAGAAGCTCATAGGCCACCTAGAGCAGTCAGGTGGGGACAGAAAGTGAGGAGTCACGTGACGCTGTCTTCAAAGCTGGGCCAGACTGAACAAGTCCCAGGAGGCCATGCTGATGTTTTCCAAGATAATTAAGTTTATTTAATCAGTTGTTTCAGAGCTAGTTTTCCCTTCAGGATTGGCAGCCCGTGACAACAACCAGAAGACAAAGGAACAGCTCAACCAGGAAGCAACATGAATAAGGGTTCTGCACAGTGTATGAGCTTCAGGAAATCTGGGGTCCCTTTATTTCCATAAAATATGATTCTGCCCCCCTTTCTTGAGCAGCACTAGCGATGTGCCTTGGAGAGTGTTTTCTTCTGCTATCTTCTTTCTCATTTTCCCTGGGTCCCACACAGCTGCACTGAAGTCTTGGGATACACTTTGGTGCGTTTGCATTCATTCTACCAGTCAGGAGACTGACGGAGGCTTCACTCTGCTTTGCTGCTGGAATGGCCTCAGGTAGCTGCCTCTTAGTTGGCTTTTGTCACCGTTCCCTTGTTGTCACTGTGTCTCAGTTTTAGCCTCCAACCATCTTCTCACCCCAACTTCCATTCTGTCATTGTCTCTTCCGCCTGGCCTTGGCTGACAGCCTGAGGCAGTTTCCTGCCTCTGTCCTGCGCACTGCGCATTCGCCTCCCCTCTCAACGCCAGCCACCCAGCGTTCAGCAAGGGCTGACCGCACTACGCAGAATGGGAAGAGCAGGGCCTTCCCTTCCTTCTGGACCGTGGATCTGCTTGAGGCTTGCCTGCCTGAGCCTGCCATGCCCTGAATGGAGAATGGGTCCCGCTTGAGTGTCCTTGTCATCCTGTCTGCCTCTGCATCTCCCTTTGTCAATGGCCCTTCTCAGCTTCAAGACTGGACTTCCCATGAGCTCCTAAGGCATGCTGTCTTCTCTCCCTGTTCTCCATTGCCTGTGGCTGTTCCTGTTAGCACAAACACATCACAGCGGCCCATACCTGCTGTTAGGGTGGCATGTATTGGTTCTACTTTATTATTATTATTGTTGTTATTGATGTTGGTATTGGAGTTTATATTCAGTCTTGTGCATCCAGCCAAGTGCTCTACCACCTGAGCCATGCCCCCAGACCTTTTTTGCTTTAGTTATTTTTTCAGTTAGGGCCTAGAACTTTTAACCTCTGGCCAGCCTCTGGACATGATTCTTCTTCAATCTATTCCTCCCAGAGAGCTGGGGTTCTAGACACTGATACCCAGCTCAGCTTTGTTTGCTGAAATGGGGTTTCACTACCTTGGAGGGGTTAGGCTCAAATTGAAATCATCTGGCTCTCTACTACCTGAGTAGCTGGGATTACAGCAATGTCCCACCGTGTCCAACTGTTTGGTATGCTTCTTAACCAGTAAGTATTTGCCACATGATAGCTTCTCCACAATTAATCCCTCTAGGGGTCATTTGTACCAAAAGGACGAGAAAAGGTACAAAAGAACAACCCCACACCACTAAAGGAGTGCATTCTAAGAGATGAGTCGTCAGGTGATGGTGCAGGAACACCTAGACCACACTTTTATAAACACAGATGGTAGCAGTCACTCCATGCACGCTATGTGCTCAAAAGAATACGTGTGGAGTTATAGTTTGTAGTGTAAAATATAAAGTATTTTACAGTAATGTTTAGAGGGGGGAAATAGTAGTATCAAGACACTGGTGACTCACATTTAGAATCCTATCTACTCTGGAAACTAAGATCTGGAGGATCATAGTTCAAAGCAAGCCCAAATAGAAAACTCCTCAAGATTCCATCTCCAGTAGCCAAAAATCAGGATGGAGGAAGGGGACAAGTAGTAGAGTATCAGCTGGGATTAAGAAAGCCTTGAATGCCAGCCAAATAAATAAATGCCATAGGACTATACTGTAAAATAATAATAAAGTTATCATACAGTTAACACATAATCCAGCAATGTGGCTGTTTAGAGTCATTATCAAGTAGTACGCATTGCATGCACTGTGTGTGCTGTGTTTCTCTGACTGGCAGCACAGTAGGGCTGTGAATGCCGGTCCTGAGAACTTTACAGACTCGATGTGTACATTACCCTGTCAGGACAGCTCGCACAAGAGAGGAGTGGTCCCTTCTAGCAATGAGCACTGAGAGGGCGTTGTGAGGACCACACTGCGTGGAGGGACAAATGTCCCGGTTACGTCCCCTCCAGACCTGCCAAAACACAGGCACAATGTGTGCAGGCCCGTGGCAGGTGTCATCTGTTCCCAAGCAGCTTTGAAATGCTGGGAGGTTATTTTTTCCCCATGCAGGTTGACTTCCCAGGAGATACCTAAATATATCTCCATTGTAACTGCTCCAGCTTTAAGTACTGGAAATGTAGTCCTACCTACTTTGGGAGGCTGCGAATGGGAGAAGCTCAATCTGAGGCCAGCCTAGGCAGAAAGGCTCAGACAAACTCCTTTGAAACCCTTAGCTGGGTACAGTGACAAGCAGCTGTCCTCTCAGACTCTGTGGGGAGCTGAGAACGAACAAAAGAATCTGGGCAGAGAAGCCCACGACTCCGTTTCTGTGGAGGGAAGCTGGACGATGGACCAAGCAATATGGAAAGCTTAAGAGTAGGCGGAGCACAGCTCAGGCATTTGTTCTGGTGGGAAGTGAGACAATATCCTAAAAATAACCAGTGAAAAACACGGCAGAAGGCCTGGCTCAACAGTATAGCACCCTCTCAGGAAGTGTGAGGCCCTGAGTTTGAACCCCAAAAGAAATGTCACATTTGGCTCAAAAAGCACATGGGTACTTGGTGGATAAGAAACAACTTAAAATTGAAAAACCCTGTGCAATTGTGGGGGTGGGGCGAGGAGGGGGAGAAGGTCTACACCATGGTAATCCTCACCACATTCTCAACTTTCCCCCATACTAGCGGCTTAGAGAGGCAGCCTGTGCATACAAGGCTTCTTAGTGCCAGATATTTGTTCTGTGTCTTTCTTGCTACTATATACAAATAAGTGTGAGCGAATCAATAATTTAGCTGGACTTTTATTTACTTATTACTATTATTATTACTATTATTTTGAAACAAGGTCAAGCTACGTAACTTAGGCTGTCCTTGAATATTTGATCCTCATAGGTCGGCTTTCTGATTGCTGGGATTACATAAGTGTGCCATTATATTTGACCTGAAGACTTTCAAAGACTAAAAAAAATAGCATTAGGATTCAAAGAACAAATACATATTGGTATTATTATAATCACCAACATTTCTAAAACAGCAAGAAAAAGAAAAATAGTCATGTTAAAAATAAGAAATGGGGGAAAAATGCTGAAATAGAGGTGAATTTCAGAATTAAGTTGAAAAGGATTTTGAAAGAATGTTCAAAATGTATCAGGTTGAATTTAAAAATGATGAATTTTAAGTCAGTCCAGAAAGGCAAATACTATTTGTCTTCCTAAACAAAAAAATTAATGTCTGTAAAAATTAGCAAATATCAACTTACTAAAACATTCCTTCTTCCCTTAAGATGCTTAGGTGCGATTGTAAGGCTCCTTATCTAATCCTGTTAACACATTCTTGAGACAGACATTGGGATTCTGAGAACCCATTCTGCTATTTAGCCAACAAAGTCACTGAATGATTGCAATGTTCAGCTTGCTGTGAATACTTGAGAGAATTGAGTAAGAAAGAAAACATACTGTCATTTCCATTTAGAAATATAACTTTTCCCCATAAGGACAGATTTGATTTTGAGGTAATGTGGCATTTTAATTGCTTGTTGTTTTATGGAGGGAAAGGGAGGACTTCCAGTGTCCATAGCCTGCCATCGAATCTGCTAATGAATCAGTGGTTATTCTTGTTATGAGTCCCCATTTATCAATTCTGAGATATTAAAAGAGCAATGCAGAGAACATTCCAAACCAACATTGGATGCTTTAATGTGATGTCTAAGGCACTGGGGAAAGCTTCCTTGAGAACAAACTTTTATGTGTTCACTGTTACTTAAAACTTCCTATTATGTACCTGGCTTTCCCAGCTGGCCTTCAACATGATAGGAGCTGCTAGCAGAGCTAAGAGCTGTTGGCAGTCACCTACCTATGGAATGACTTGACTACAGGTTTTTGTCTTGAAAAGAATCTTATTTAGAAAAAGATCCAAGAGCTGAACTATGGGCCAGAGGCCCCCCGTGACAGGGAGGGAAACTCTAAGACAACTCTGGCTCACATGACAGTTTGGTCTAAGGTCAATACCAGCAACAAATCTTGACAAACAGGTAAATCTAAGTCTTTTGACACAAAGGCTGCGGAACAGCATGCCATTCTTTAAGATGATTACATAAACAAGGAAGAGGATGAATCTCCAAGAGAACCGTGTAGCCTGCTCTGTGGTGAACATGATAGAACCCGAAACCCCCAGAAGAAATCAGGCCTAAGAAAGCTGGAGAAGCCAGCAGCATCCACACTCAGGACAGCCTAACAGGCTGAGGGTCGCTGATGAGAACTCCCTCTCCCCGTCAGCTGACTGTGGGCTTGCACTCAGGGTCTTGCACTCTTACTTGGCTTTTTCACTTAAGGCTAGTGCTCTACCACTCCCACGCCTCCACTTCTGGCTTTAGGCTAGTTCATTGGAGATAAGAGCCTTACAGACTTTTCTGCCCAGGCTGGCTTTGAACCATAATCCTCAGCTCTCAGCTTCCTGAATAGCTAGGATTACAGGTGTGAACCACCAGAGTCCAGTGAGTGGGGGTGGCGGCAGGGGGGGGGGGAGGAACACTTACTCGAGTTGACTACTTGGATGTGAAGCAAAATCTCCATTTCCTGGTGATGGTGAGTCTCAAACCTGCCTTTCATAAAACCCCTCGGGACTGAACAGTCTGATTCTTAGTCATCAGGTGCCCAGCTCAGTGAGGTGGCCTTGTGCTCCCTTATCAGCCTTCCCTGGGGGAGGGTCTGTTCCACAACCCAGAAGGCACAGTTCTTACTTGCAACAGCCCTAGGAATCCCCCCCCCATCTCTGATTTATAAAGCAGCCCAAACTCCTTTAAATTCCTTCTTGAAAGGCTTCTCTTATGTAAGGAAGTGTGAGCTCCACCCTCAGGTCTGCTTCCTGCCAGGCTATTTAGGAAGAAAGCAGAGCAAGGAGCTCTTGTAGCCCATTCAGAGGTGTCTGAAAGATCATCAGAGGGAATGCCTTTCCTCCTATAATCCCACTGTTCAATTTTTGTGGAGGATGGGCTCTGAAAATACATGTTGCCCAAAGAAGCCAAGAAACTAACACAAACAAGCATTTCCCTCAAATCCTTGTTCAGATCATCTTATTTTCTATGGCTCACACTGCTAAGCTATTCCATAGGGTTGAACTCACTTATTATTATTTGTGTGTGTATGTGTTTGCCAGTACTAGGGCTTGAACTCAGGACTTGGGTGCTGTCCCTTAGCTTTTAAGCTCAAGGCTATCACTTTACCACTTAAGCCACAGCTCCACTTCCAACTTTTTGGTGATTAATTGGAAATAAGAGTCTCAGGGTTTTTTCTGCCCACGATGGCTTTGAACCGTGATTCTCCTATCTCAGCCTCCTGAGTTGCTAGAATGACTGGAAACCAGCCATGGTTTCTGAATTGTGCCAAGAATTGTGCAAATTAGCACAAATTTGGTGGCTTAAAATAACAGATTCATTCTCATTGTTTTAAGGGTCAGAAATCAAAGACAGGTCTGCTGGGTTGTGAACAGACAAAAAAATTACATATGTCCTTGGCTTAGGACCTTTCTCCATCTTCTGTGGAATCTGTTTCCACGCTTACTCTTTTTCCTTCCTGTGTCCCTCATGTAAGGTTCCTTGTGAGGATGTTGGGACATTTCAGTTATACAGGATAATCTCCCATCTCAACATCCCGAACTTAATCACATCTACAAAGACCATTTTGCTATTTAAGGAACTATATTTATAGTTTCCAGGGATTAGGCACTACTTTAGGGGGTCATTCTTAAGTATATCACAAAACATTATGAGTAAACAAGCTGTTGATCTTAATTTATATGGCCTTTGGTTCATGTGTTCTGTATTGGGAATATGGATGTTTAGCTTTAGTGGATACCGCTAAATTGGTTTCCGAAAGTGGTATGAACTAAAGCTGCAAGAGCTCCATCTCGAGATGGTTTAAATACATACATTTTTGATGAATAGGGAAGTTGAACATATATATTTGATATCTTCTCTTCTAGAGTACCTAGGGGTTCTTTTTGTCTTTCACTCATTTTTCTATTGAATCATTTTTTCCTTACAGACTTGAAGATTCTTTATATATTCAGGATCAAAGATCTTTGCCATTTTTTTGGGGGGGGGTGTTGGTCATGGGGCTCGAACTCTGGACTTGGGCGCTGTCCCTGAGCTCTTCAGCTCAAGGCGAGAGCTCTACTGCTTGAGCCACTGTGTCACTTCCAGTTTTCTGGTGGTTTATTGGAAATAAGAGTCTCATGGAGTTTCCTACCCGGGCTGGCTTTGAACCATGATCCTCAGATCTCAGCCTCCTGAGTAGCTAGGATTACAGGCATGAGTACTGGCACCCAGCAGATCTTTGCTATGTATGTGTGCTACTTAAATAATTTCTTCCATTCTGTGGTTTATCATTTTACTCTTTTCATGCTATCTTTTGATGTATATAAGTTGTTCCTCACTTTACCATAGTCTGATGCCTATAAAAAGATCTCAGGGAATATTAAAAATATCTTAATTGAATAAAAATTCAAGCACATCACATTTATGGAGTAAAGCTAAAGTAGTGCTTAAAGAAAATTTTATAGCATTAAATATTATAGTAGAAATGAAGTATCTGGGCATGGTAGTACATATCTGTAATGTCTGTAATTCTAGCACCTGGGAGACTGAGATAGAAAGATTGCCAAATTCAATGCCAGTCTGGGCTGTGGAGCAAGAAACAAAACAAAACAAACAAGAAAGGGAAAGAGGGAGTAGAAAGGGAGGGAGAGAGGGACAGAAAGAGAGAGGGAAGGAAGGAAGGAAGGAAGGAAGGCAGGCAGAGAGGGAGGGAGGGAGAGAAGGAAGGAAGGAAGGAAGGATGGAGGGAGGAAGGGAGGAAGGGAGGAAGGAAGGAAGGCAGATAGGCAGAGAGGGAGAGAGGGATGGAAGGAAGGAAGGAGGGAGGGAGAGAGGAAGGGAGGGAAGGAAAGAAGGAAGGAAGCAAGCAAGCAGGCAGGCAATAAAAGGTAAAAGAAAAACCCCAGAGATTACTAATCTAAATGTTTATCTTAGAAACTAAAACAAGAATAAATGAAAACAAAAGCTAACAGAAGGATAATATTTACAAATGAGCAAAACCAGTGAACTAGAAACTAATCAAGAAAATCATTAAAATCAACAGTTGGATCATTGAAAAGATCAATAAAATTAAAAAATCTTGATATCAACTATTTTTTACTGTTTTCATTAAAGATTTTGAAAAGAATTTCCTTTTGTTCCCCCCGTCCCCCCCCATTCTTTGGAAGAGATAACAGCGGGAACAATTTGCCATCGCATTTTAATGAACAGATTTCCTTATTAGATCTCAGCATATTTGGATTTTAAAATTCTTTTGTCAGGGCTAGGCCTGGCCGTGCACGGCTGTAATCCTACCTGCTCAGTGGAATTGGGAAAGTCCTGTTCGGTCTGTCCAGTCTACGGCTGCCTGGGCAACATGAAGACCATCTGAAAAGCCAACTATAGGACATAGAGCTGTAGGTAAGGATTCAAGGGCAGAGTAATTGCCTAACAAGAATGAGACCCTGAATTGAAACCCTGGTTTCCCACTCCAAAATTCTTTTATCAGCTTTTTAAGGCGTTATAAAAACAAACTTGGCCATGTCATTAAATGTTCACATTTACAGGCACGTCTGTTTTCATAAGGTCCTCATTTTTAATGAAAGTTTAATAGTGATATTCTTTTTAATCTCTTCTCTATGCCAATTGGTCTTATCTTTTTGGTACTGTTGATCTTTTTCAGTTGTAGATTTATTTTCTAACTTATTGGTGCACTGGTTCATGGTTTTGTTTATTTGTTTGTTTGTTCCTATGCTGGGGGCTTGAACTCAGGGCCTTACATTTTCGCTTGGCTTACTCACTCAAGGCTAGTACTCTACCACTTGAGCTATACATCCGTGTCTGGCTTTTTGCTCCTTAATTGGAAATAAAAGTCTCACAGACTTTTTTCCTGAGTAGCTGAGATTACAGGCATAAGCCACGGCACCCAGCTACTTCCCTCTTTTTAGAGGGATTTCGACTGGGTTTGGATTAGATTTGGGATTTGATTTTCTGATTGTTTATAAATGTTTTAGATGGATTCTTAGATCATGGTTTCCAGCCATTTTTATTTCCCTTCCCCCTATTCACATTTTAAAGCTGTAAGTTTCCTTCTAGGCCTGAGCTTTAATACATCCCACAAGTTTTGAAATGTAGAAATTTAATTATGACCTAATTCAAAACACTTCCTAATTTGTATTATGATTTCTCCTTTGACTTTGAGCCATTTTAAGTGTATTGCACAATTTCCAAACATACGGAGGATTTTCTCCTTAGCGTTGTGTTATTTATTTCTAGCTTGATTTCACTGTGGTTGGAGAAAACACTTTAATTTGGGTATTGCAAATTCTCAGTACCTTGGTAGCTCTCCAATGACTAAAAAGATGTTTTTATATTTAGTTCAACTTTCTACTTGTTTTCAGAAATGAGTTTTGATACAAAGTAAGTTATTCAGCTGTTGCCAGGAGCACAGCTACCATGAATAAGACCCAGAACCCATAGATCACTAGTATCCAGTATCCAATAAACAAAGCACTGGGGGTTTGGGGGGGCCTGGAGGCATGGCTCAAGTAGTAGAGTCCCTGCCTAGCAAATGCAAGGTCCTGAGTTCCAATTCTATTGTAATACTTCACCACATGGAAGGAAGGAAGGCAGGAAGGCAGAAAGGCAGGAAGGCAGGAAGGAAGGAAGGAAGGAAGGAGAGAGCGAGAGAAAAGAAAAGAGCTGCCAGGTACTGGTGGCTCAGACCTGTCATCCTAGCTACTCAGGAGGCTGAGATCTTAGGACTACAGTTGGAAGCCAGCCCAAGCAGGAAAGTCCATCAGACTCTTATCTCCAATTAACCACCAGAACACCAGAAGTAGAACTGTGGCTCAAAGTGGTAGAGCACTAGCCTTGAGTAAAAAAGCTCAGGAACACTGCTCAGTCTCTGAGTTCAACTTTGAAGACTGACAAAAAAAAAAAAAAGAAAACAAAAAAAGTTACATTCATGATTAGATAATTTAATATTTCAGTCTTCGAATTCCAATTTAGAAAGTCCGTGTTCTACTGCTGGCACCCATGTATCAGGCCATCGCTTTTCAAGATCTTCCCCATCAGACTCCACATTATCTTTTCCTTTCTTTTTATTGTGTGTGTATGGTACTGGAGTTTGAACTCAGCGCCTCGTGTTTACAAGGCCAGTGCGATACCATTGAGCCATGTCTCTAGCCCTTCCACCATTTTGTTTTTAGAACAGGGTGCTGCGCTCCCCCTCCTCCTCCCCCTCCCATCCTGGGGCACATGCCTAAAGCTTAATCTGCCTATTTTGTGAGCCTGTCCTCACTAGGATCACAGACATGCACCACCACATCTAGCGACTCTTCATGGAGAAAGAGTCCCGTGGACTTTGCTGTCCAGGCTGGTCTGGCACTGTGATCCTTCTCCTCTCAGCCTCCCCTGTAGTTTGGGATGGCTGTCACACGGCTGTGGTGGAGTAAGAAGCGGGGCTCGTGAACTTTTCTGTGCAGGCTGCGCTTGAATCACAATCCTCCTGTCCTCAGCCTCTCAAGTAGCTAGAATGACAGGTGTGAGCTACCGCATCCCCATCACTCCACATTTTCTGTGTAAATGTTGCACCCCTAGCTCTTTTGGTCCCTAGTCTCTCCCTCTTATTTACAAATGGCAAATACCCACCCTGTCCCTTTGTTCCTGTCATTCTCAGCCTCCCGTCTCTTCTTTTCAAAATATCTACACTTTCATTATTTCAGTCTGATGTGTAAGAAAAGAAATACTTAAGCATGAGAGTAAAAACGAGGTCATCTGTCTGTCGCTGCCATTCCCTCAGACATCAGCAGTGGGCGTGTCACACTTGTGGAGACTGAGCTGCTGTGAAGCAGGGGCTTCGTCCTTCTGATGGTGGGGTGTCCTTCTGATGGTGGGGTGTCCTTCTGATGGTGGGGGTGTCCGGTGTGGAGTGAGCAGAGAGCGGTGACCGGTGACCCGCTAGTGACTGGCATGTCTACTAGCGAACACATCACATGGCCTGCAGAATCCTTTCCTTTTCAAAACTCCCATTCTAATTGCAGAAGCTCACCAAGAGCCAACGAAGCCAGAAACATTGCTTGCAATGATCGCTGGTGCCAGGGTTTGAACTCAGGGTCTCATGTTTACTACTCAGGTGCTTTACCACTTGAGCCACACTTCCGTCCACTCTGAGATTTTATTTAAAGAGTAATGTCTACTATCCCAAGCTGATGAAAATCTATTCTATTACATACTTGGTCTGGAAGTCTATTCTGTGAGCTGTTCCGTCTGTTACGCTTGTCAGGGAAGGAGCCTCCAGGCTGGCAATGGAGGCTCTTGGCCTGACATTGTTACTTCTCAGGACATGAGGTCAGGCAGATCACAGAAGCCAGCCCCAGCGAAAACCACAAGGTGGTTATTTTAATTGATTTTTAACCACCATAAAAAGGTTGTCAGGCTCTATGTGAGAGCCTGAGAGAGGAAAGATTATAATCCAGACCAATCTAGGCAAAAAGAGACATGAGATCTTGAAAACAACCAGAGCAAGTGTGACTGAAGGTGTGGCTCAAGTAAAGGTTCAGGTCTGGCCATTCTGAAGCTGTGAGTTCAATCCCCAAACTACAGAAAGAAAGAAAGAAAAACAGGAAGGAAGGAAAGGAAAGGAAGACAATATACAGAGAAAGAAAAGAAGCGGGGGGTGAGGGGGAGCGAGCACTCAGTCTACCATGGCCCCACAGCCAACTGTTCTGGGTCTTCGTGCCTCAGTGGCAGCCTCGGGCCTATTTCCTTTCTGTCTTTCCTCAGAGGAGACGGACACCAGCTGGCCACTAATGCTAGACAACCGCCATCAAGCTACTGGACATCGCAGTTCCTGACCTGTTCCTGAACCTTTCCACACTGGCCCCGAGTGTCAACCTAACCCCAAATGACCTAGAATGTTCTCTGGAATATTCTACCATTCTAGGAGCTCTGGAATGTTCTCTGGAACTGAAGATGGCATGGAACACAACAGTGAGATAAGACAAGGAACTAGTTTTCCCCAGCACTGTGCTCTGCTGAGAAACCCTTTGCCCTGACTTCAGAAGTATCTCATTACAGTGAAGACAGCCCGGCTTCTACTGGCTCAGATGCTGTCACATGGAGGCCTGTACCATGATGTCACACCCAGGGGACGACCTCAAATAGCTCAGGGCTTCAAACCAGATCCCCAGGCAGAAGAAGACAATGCTGCCCCAGAATCTTGCCAGCCAAACCAATTGTAAACACGCTGAGGTAAATGGGAATGTGGCCTTCTGTTCAATGACGGGGAAGTCCTGGGAAAGCCAAGATGTATCATACACATTGGCCCATGGAATACCCCTATATCACCAGCAGTAAGCAAATGTGCCACTTTACAATCAGAGAGAATTCGCACAGCAGCTTTCCCTTATGCAAGTGTGAAGCCACTTGATCAGACAGAGAGGAGATGATGTACCCAAGCTTTCCCTTTGGTTTCCAATGTCTGACAGGGTCTTCAAGAGACATCGCCCCTGCCCCCCCAGATTATACTCCATCCCTGCAAATTCCACCAGTCAACTGAGAAACAAAGCAAGAGATGCAGCAGTGGGGGCTACTGTAACACCTGAGATAGGCTGATGTAGGCTGATGTTGAAGATTTAGTTTGGATTTGTGAACAAACCAACCTCCTAGTATAGAACCCACTTCACAGCAGCCTGGACCACAGCAACCTCCCCTCCCCACACCCCCACCCAGCCCACACCCCGACTTAGGCCCTGTCCCAGCAGGCTAACTCCAAGGAGAGAACAGAGAATCCATCATGCCAGTTTGCTCTCTTTAAGTTCCCTGCCAGCCAATCACTCAATCTTCTCTGTGCAGAAGGAAAGACAAGCCTGAATGTTACATAAACAGGGCCTCTCCCCCTCCCTAAGGAACCATCATGTGTGGGAGGTGTCAAAGTCCAGATGTTTCTGCCTTACTGCCACCCAGTGTCCCACCAGTAACTATATAGCAATCCTTAGCAAAACTTACCTTTCACAGGTGTGGTCAAGTGTGTGTGTGTGTGTGTGCGTGTTGTATGTACATGTGTGCACTGTGTACATAAGCATGCGTGCACATACGTGCATATATAAGTGAGCTTGCTGCATGTACATGTGTGTGAATGTGGACATAGGCTTGTGTGTGGATACAAGTGTAGGCATGTGTACATATACGCAAATTGTGAGCTTGTGTGGGTGAATGTCCATGAATGCATACAGTATACAGGGTGTGTGTGCCTCAATGTGCGCATGTGTGCGTCAGTATGTGTGCGTCTATGTTTCCAGTTTTGGAACCACTCTTCCTGTCCATATTTGGACGGATTTATTTCTACAGACATTCCTGACTACCTACAATAGTGACAATGAAGATCATCACAATCCTTCAGATGCACACAGCTTATAACCCAGTAGGAAAGACGGACATGGAAGCAGCTGTGTGCAACACATGACCACAAATTCCAGATGCCAGCAGAGCTCCGAGAGGAGTTGTTGTGATGTGTGGGATGGCAGGAATCACTGAGGTCAGTGAGAGGAGATAGAAGGTGAGGCTCCAGGCAAAGGAATCACGAGCTCAGGACAAAGGTAGAACTGCATCAGGCATGGGTCAGTGGTCATGCCAGACACACAATTTAAAGAACGCTGCAACATTGGGTCAGGTCAGGGGGAAGACTGGGCTTTTCTGCACCAGGCTTCAGGGAGTGCGTGGTAGAGAGGGGTGGG
Source organism: Dipodomys ordii (assembly GCF_000151885.1). Classification (NCBI taxonomy): domain Eukaryota; kingdom Metazoa; phylum Chordata; class Mammalia; order Rodentia; family Heteromyidae; genus Dipodomys; species Dipodomys ordii. The sequence goes on along the minus strand of NW_012267259.1, from coordinate 11,286,323 downwards.
AGATGGGTAATTGTGAAGGCCATGGCCATCCCTTCTCCGCAATAGAGTGGGGCCGGAGAGGGGTGGGTCTGAAGATAGGACTTTATTACTCTGGTCTGGATGAAACAGAATGAGGGCTTGAGCCAGATGACAGAAGACAGGGGTGAAATGGGGACACAAGTTGCGGAGACACTCAGCAATCTTCTATTAGCATGACAAAGTTTTCTGGATCTGGTCATTGGCAGGGTAATGTCACTAACAGAGATAAGAGTTCTTCCTTAGAAAGAGAATAGGCTGAAGGGATTCTTCTTCTTCTCCTTCTGCCAGTCCTAGGGCTTGAACTTAGGACCTAGTCACTGTCCCTGAGCTGCTTTTTGCTCAAGGTTAATACTCTTGAATCATAGCACCACTTCTGGCTTTTTCTGTTTATGTGGTACTGAGGAATCGAACCTAGGGCTTCATGCATGCTAGGCAAGCACTCTTCCACTAAGCCACATTCCCTGCCCCAAGGTGAAGGGATTCTAAGCTACTGCCTGTCCTGTAATCTCTCAGCATGACCTTCTGCAACCCCAGCACCCATGGAGGTGTTGACTTTTGGGACCCAAGACTTCTTGCTGGCTAGACTCCAAAGAATGATGTTTCTCTTGTCACCAGCCTCATCTAGCGAACATTGCTCACTTTTTTGGCAGAAGCCAATTCCTCTTCCATCTGGAGCCTTTCATCTCTAGACACTCTAGCTCTGACTCAAGGAACATCTCTGTGAAAGTCCTTGGGGGAGCCGTGAATTGGCACTGCTCTGAAGACAGGAGAGATGATTCTTGCTAAAAAGTCACCTTCAGCACATGAAGTAGGCATGTCTAGGGGTGGATAACCTGATGGCGGGACTCAAACCGCATCTGCATGTCAAGGCACATGTGTGGGTCTGGGAAAAGTCACCGAGAAGACAGGCTGCGTGCGGGGAGCTCCAGCTAAAAGACAGTGCTCTCCTAGTGAAGCAAGGAGACTGGGTCTCAGCAATAAGCCTTGTCCTCACAGCCCTTCTGGTGCCTTGCTGGTGGAGGAGGCTTTCCACCCAGCTCTGAAAAGCCTGGAGGTAAGAGAGGCCATTCATTGGATTGCAGCTGTCATACCATTTAGCCCTTGAAAAGCTTTGCTAGGGCTGGGAAGGTGGCTCAGTGGTAGAGCGCTTGCCTTGCATGCATGAGGACCTGGGTTCGATTCCTCAGCACCACATAAGCAAAAAGAAAAAAGCCAGAAGTGGTGCTGTGGCTCAAGTGGTAGAGCACTAGCCTTCAGCTGAAGAGCTGAGGGACAGCGCCCAGGCCCAGAGTTCAGGCCCCATGACTGGACCCCCCCAAAAAAAAAAAGAAAAGAAAAAGAAATGCTTTGCTACAGAGAATGCTCATCCCCCTAAACGTGCTCACCTCTGAGTATCCCCCTAATATGGAAAGTTTAAGCTGACCCCTGAGCTACTGCCTTAGATGGAAAGTTCTGCTTGCATGGAGTATTCCAAAATAAGATGTGATTTTGTTAAGTCTTGGCCTGGCGCTGTCCCTCAGCTCATCAGCTCAAGGCTAGCGCTCTACCACTTGAGCCATTGCACCATTTCTGGTTTTCTGAGTGGTTTATTAGAGATAAATCTCACAGACTTTCCTGTCCAGGCCGGCTTTGAACCAAGATCCTCAGATCTCAATCTCCTGAGTAGCTAGGATTACAGGCGTGAGCCACTGGCGCCCGCATGGCTTTTGTCTTTAAAAGCTTTGTGCTAGCTCTGTTCTGGGCTTCTGGTCTTTGAGACCAGGGTCCAACCTTTCAGCCACTGGCTTTTCAATAAAGACTCCCAATTAGATCTCTCAAAATATAGCTTCCCTGTTTCCTCAAAACCAAGTTCTCATATAACACCAGGACATCCAAAAGGTGAGCCTCAGTCATCCAGTCTGCCTGGATGGTCCTGGGCTATAGAACCCAGCAGAACTAGGGGCTAGCAACAGGCTAAGGTAATGACAATGGCAACTGAAGCAGATTCCAAAAATGGAGAACAGTTACAAAGAAATATGTCAGGACCTCCACAGCTCAAAGCTAACATCAGAATGGGTTCCTGGAGAACCAAAAGAAACTGACAAAAAGATCAAAGGTGAAATCATACAAAGACTCATAGAGAGGAGCTATCTGTGGCTCTAAGAGATCAAATACAATCTCCAAAGGAGTTTCAGGTCCCTTAACCCAAAGCAAAGTGAGCAGTTAGTAACTAATACATAAGCTACTAAGAGGCAGAGATTACAAATAGAATGCCTTTGATTAGTCAGTAACCAATTGGTATTGGTTGATTGACTGCTTACTTGCATCTCTGAATGACACCATGGAATGGCTTTGACTCCCTCTCTTCCAGCCCTGCCACCCCCCCCACCCCTGTTCCTGGCAGCTGCCCCTGCCTCAGCGAACAAGCTGGTGCTATTTCAGCATCATTGCTGAGAAGGACATCAGAGCATCTTTGTGTCAGGCTGAGTGAGCTCATCCAGATTAATTCTTTAGATGTTCAGCGTAATTTCCAGTCAAGTCACCTTTTGGTCTGAGCAAAAGGCAGATAACTCACTTTATCTGTGTAACCTTTATCTTGTTGACAAACCAAAATTCTCATCCATTCCAATTTTCATGGCAACTCAAAGAAATTGCTAGAAGAAATGTGGACTTAGGAAAGTCCTATGAAATGTGCACTTTGCTGTGGATCAGATGAGTGTCTCAGCAACCTGGGCTTTCTGATCAGTTCCTTGGGGATTCCAGAGGTTGGGTGATTAGTAAGTTCTCTAAACCTCCCCCTGCTTTAAAAGAAGCTGGCTATTTTCGACTTCTTTTTATACAACTTTCAAGAATGATCTCCAGAGGCCAAGAATCCAAGAAGACACAGAGAATCTTCATGTTTGAGAGGACATGGATATCATGGTCCTGATATCCCCTGTCAATGAGGTTTGGAGACGTGTGGTCCTCCAACTAAGTGAAATGGCAGTGATTTCACTGGAGCATGGCCTGAGGTCACACCTCATGAGCTGCAGAAACAGTGGGTGTGCATCCAAATACTGCAGAGGAAGGCAAGAGAAAAAGGGGGAAGGGGCCGTGGCAGGGAGGAGTGAGCTAGAACATAAAGCAAAGGAGAAATGCAAAAAAGAAAAAAATAAAATTAAAACAAAAAGTGCCTCTGGTTATTTGTCTTCCAGCCCAAGTAATCATTTTGCTCAGCACATCCATAAGACACAGCACTCACAAGCTGTCTAAATCTGTGCCTCTCCAAAGGTTCTTTATTATTCTTACCCCCACCCCCTGCAAAAATGACAAGCAGCTAGAATTCTTTTCTGAGCAAGCAACGACAAACCCTAGCACCCAACATGATGAATATCCAGGTACAGAAGTTTAGCCTTCATCTCTCTCAGTTTTTATTCCCTGGAACAAAGGGAAATAATAGGCATTGTGCTGACGGTGGAAATTTAAGCTTTTTTCCCCTCTTTGGTTTTTCGTTGCTAGGGTATAAGACCACGTGGGCCATAAAACTCTCTCCCATCTGGCTGCTTTTGGGAACTTCTCTGGGACCCAGTTTTTACAGTTGAGCAATTAATTCTCTCAAACACTTAGGAGCTGTGGAAATAAAGGAGATTTTCAGAGAGAAGTTCATGACCTTTTTTTGCCTTTGTGTGTTTTGCTGAGAACTGACCGCTTGTATTTATTGAGAGAAAAAAAATCTATTAAAATCTCTTGGGTGAATACTTCAACAGGCTGATTTCATCCTGAAACTAATTATTTGTGCTTTTTAGAAGACGTGATAAATGAAGTCATCTCAAGTATTAATATTACTGAATAAGAAGATTTCACTAAGATTTAGAGTGTTATTGCACCATCTCAATAATTCTACTCAGCCACTAACATTTGAAGTCTGATAAACTACCAGGAAGAAGAGCAGCCTTATTTGATGTGATTGAATAAGTATCATCCAAACTGTAAACTATCTAGGATTAGCCTACACATGGAATTAGAGACAAAAGTGAAAAAAGAATTTTAAAAAGTTTTTACTCTAGTAAAAGTTATAAAAGACTAGCCAAGTTAACAGAAATGTCTGCACGAGGTTTAAGAATAGGCCAACAAGCCGGGCGCTGGTGGCTCACGCCTGTAATCTTAGCTACTCAGGAGGCTGAGATCTGAGGATTGCGGTTCAAAGCCAGCCCGGGCAGGAAAGACTGTGAGACTCCTATCTCCAATAAACCACCAGAAAACCGGAAGTGGCTCTGTGGCTCAAGTGGTAGAGCGCTAGCCTTGAGCTGAAGAGCTGAGGGATAGCAGCCAGGCCCAGAGTTCAAGCCCCATGACCAAAAAAAAAAAAAAAAAGAATAGGCCAACACAGCACAGAGTGGGTGAAAATTGTCACCAAATGGATTTCTAAGTCAGTATCATTCTCACCAAGATCTCAAGATGGCCTTACATTAGGGAAATAAACTGTAAAATGTATGAAGAAAAATAAAAGTTCACAGAGCCAAGGAACTTCTGAGAAAGAAAAGAAAAGGCTAGTTGAGTACCAGTGGTCATGCCTATAATCCTCGCTATTCAGGAGGCTGAGATCTGAGGATTAAGATTCAAAGCTAACCCCAGGGGGAAAATTCCAGGAGACTCTTTTAATTAATCAGCAAATTAATCAGCAAAAAGCTGGAAATGGAGGCGCGGCTCATGCGGTAGCACATCAGCTTTTGAGGAAAAAAGCCAAGGGAGAGTGGTAGGCCTGAGTTGAAGCCCCAGTACAACATGCACACATGAGCGTGCACATGCGCACATACACACACAAAATGTAGGGAAAAAAACTCAACTGACTAGGATGTTAAAAAAGAATGTTTGCCTTGGCTTTGACTTTGATCATTTCAGTAGGATGCGTTATGTGGCGGGACACTGGTGGAATCCTGGGGCCATCTCAGGCAGACAGTGGAGAAGGAAGTTAGATCCCTAGATCTGTTGAAGCTGTTTTAGAGCTCAGGTAATTTTCCTCCCCCCCCCCTTTTTTTTTGGGTCTGGTCATGGGGCTTGAACTCTGGGCTTGGGCGCTGTCCCTCAGCTCTTCAGCTCAAGGCTAGTGCTCTACCACTTGAGCCACAGCGCCACTTCCAGCTTTTTCCTTTTTTGCTTATGTGGTGCTGAGGAGTTGAACCCAGGTCCTCAGGCATGCAAGGCAAGCGCTCTACCACTGAGCCACCTTCCCAGCCCCTCCTCCCCCTTTTGAAACTTCTGCTCTGCACAACAGAGCCCTGTTTCTAAATGTAAGCCTTCCTCAGGGACCAGCAAGCAACCGGCTCACCCTGCCTGACATCACGCTGTGGAGAAGCTGTTGACACACCAGGAACTGGCCACCTTTTTCCGGGTCACGGTAAAGCTTCATTACAGGCACACAGGCACAAGGCAAAGCATCGGATGGGGTAGTTGCATGAAGAATCCTGGGGCTGGAATCTTGGCAACATGTCTTGCCCATCCTTTTAACTCTTGAGCCACACCTAAGTTCTCAAAGCCCTCAGGAATTTACTGTGTGGACAACTTCCAGGGATGATGGCTGATCCATCTTAGAAATGCATTGGAGTGTCTAAGAATACTTACTGTCAGGAAATTGGGCTTTGTGAGTAAATTTGGGCTGTCTCACACCCATTTCCTCCAGCTCTGATCTCGGGTGGAGATGGACGGCAGCTGGATGCACACGCCCACATGCCCAGTGCGCACGTGAAGGTTACTACCAAAATAGCCGCTGTCCCTCCCACCCAGCCTCTCTGCCCCATCCTGCTTCCTTGATCTCTCCTCTCTTCATGGGTCCACTCTCCGAACAGACCTACCAGCCCCTCATTGAACTGCCATCCAATAGAGGGTTGGCCACCCCTGAGAGAGTGACTACCTGTGCTGGTTGCCAGGGACCGCTCAGCAAGGAGGCTTAAAATGTGGCACTTTCCATGCTAAGGCCCAACAGATGATTTGGGCTATCTGTCTTTCTGGGGAGTACATGGCCCCAATGGAGAACTGACCCTCCAGTGCTAAGGCGGAAATCCAACCAGAGACCTAAGCATCTCTAAGCGGGAGACAAGAAGGCCCATCTTTAGGACTACGATTGTCATTCTGTTCTCAGCACAGACCTCCATCTGGAGAGGACAAACAGAACATCTGACCCATATCATGTGCTGTATGTGTTCGCTGCTGTCACCCAACAGAGTGGGCATACTAGGAGAGTTGGTACCTGTGTCTAGAAAAACACACAGGAATCCAGAAAATCAGGAGCAGATATGAAATGTATGATGGGGAGAAGAACTGCAGTACAAAAAGTCATAAGTAGGAGAAAAATTGCCTAACAAGGCTGGGGCAAAACCAAGAAAGAAAATCAGATTCCAAACAGAAAAGGAGAAATTGGCTCAGGAACAAACAAACAAAAAATCTATTAAGCATGAAAAAACACGAAAGAAGCTGAAGGAGGCAAAAGAAGTAGAGGATCCACCTTCGAGGCCAGGCCCTCAGAGCCTCACACAGAATCACAGCCCTCCCCCACACATCCCTTAGAATAGTCGCGCACTCTTGTATTTCACGGACTGGGAGAAAATAAAGGACTAACTTAAGGCTGCAAAGACCCCAAAACTTGGAGTTACCTTCGACCATAATGCTCCAAAGCAAAGAGCATTACACATGTCCTTGATTCCCAGGAAACTGGCAGCCTTGCATCCCTGTACACACAGGGTGTTGTCCTTCTCGCTGTTTGCTGTGGACCAATGATTTGTGTCCTCCAAACTCACATTGAAATTCACTGTGGCAATGTTGGGAAGTAGGGTCTTTAAGAGTTGATTAGAGCAGAGTGGCAGGCCTATAATCCTCAGTATTCAGGAAGCTGAGCCGTAAGGGTCATGGTTGGAAGCCAACTCCAGCAAGAAAGCCCTTGAGACTCTTATCTCCAGTTAATCAGTGAAAGCCAGAGTGGAGATGTGGTTCAAGTGGTAGAGCACCAGTTTGGGACAAAAAAGCCAACAAGAGCCAAGACCTTGAGTTCAAGCCCCAATGTCCTCCAATGTACACACACACATACACACACACACACACACACACACACACACACACCACAAAGAGCTTATCAGACCATTAAAAAGTATTAGTACATTTCTTCAGGGAGTGCACTCTTATTCTCCAACTCACAGATTACCTAGAGAGTGTGTTGCTACAAAGCAAGGCTGTGCCTCATGCCTAGTGTTCTATAAGCACCTATTGGACCTAGTGGAACATGCGGACTTCCTGCATGCTCTAAAGCAGCAGGAGACCATCCCAAGAGTGGCCTCCTAACTTTGGTGACCTTTCCAGCCTCCAGAACTACAAGTCAAAAGAAACTTCATTTATACATTAGCCAGCCCCTGCCATAGTCTGTTATAGTATAGCAAATGGATGGAGGCACCAAGACATGCTGAAAAAATAGTCACAGACTGGTACCAAGTCTCACCCTAGCTTGAGGGACACTGCCTTACTGAGTCTCACAGTTCAGTCATGCGATTCTGTAGGAAAATAACTGAAAGATAACATTAATTGACAGTGACCATGGGAGAATTATTATCCTCTCATGAAGTCTCTTTGATAACCCAGTTCTATTAATTATCTTGTTTCAAAGAAAGCTCAGAGATTCATGAAACATGTCCATGATCAAGTAGCAGAGAAAGGATTTCATCCAAGTCTCTTGGGACAGATCACCAAAGGGTTTTGTTGGTGTTGGTGTTGTTTTTTGGTCTGTCATGGGGCTTGAACTCTGGGCCTGGGCATTGTCCTTGAGCTCTTCAGCTCAGGGCGAGTGCTCTAACACTTGAGCCACGGTGCCACTTTCAGTTTTCTGGTGGTTCATTGGTGGTAAGAGTCTCACAGACTCTCCTGCCTGGGCTGGCTTTGAACTCCAATCCTCAGATCTCAGCCTCCTGAGTAACTAGGATTATAGGCACGAGCCGCCAGTGCCAGCTAGATCACCAAAGTTTTAAACTACTGTGTTGCAAGTCATCAACTGGTGGATGGGTGGGCAGGGGGTGGGGGTATTCTATGTTTACTGGATGATTTGTGACCTGGCTCCTCTTCTTGCCGCCAGCTCCTCCTTGTATACCCAGGGTGGAGTCCTTTGCTTGCCGTTGCTATTCCTATCTATATTTATTCAGAGGCTTCCTTCCTGGCTCCCTTCTCATACTAAGATCTTCCTTGTTCAGCAGCTTTGGCCTTGATGTCTAACGCCAACCAGAACTCAAAATCAGAACTACAGAAAGATAGTGTCAGGTAGATCTTTCTCATTTTTCTTTGTTGGAGACTTGGTTCCCGTAGGACTACGGCTCAAGCAAAGACTGGTGCCTCTAAAGACCCCCCACCCCCGAGGATTAAGTGACAGGTAAACAATAACTAGGCTTTCTTCCTCTTCTTAATAGCGTGTTAGGCCTTTTATCTATTCATCACTTGCTGATTCTGTTTTATGAGCAATCTAATCATAAAGAAAACCTCCATCACAGATCTTTTATAGGCTTGGGGAACACCGAGTCTGTTTCTGGTGGTATGCTGCTGAGGGAGCCAGGATATGGGAATCATGATTGGGAGGAATGAAATGGTACCCAGCATCACTCCACATAGACGTGCATGCGTGGACCTGCTTTGTAACAGCTCCAGAGAAGAATAATCCACAGCAACCATCTTAGCTCACCCATATGTTTAACAAACCTTATTGTCAAGTCATTTTTCTTCCTTGAATACAACTCTTTTCCATTGCAGTTTAAACCTCAGGAGAGTGGAAGACCCCAGCTGCCCATACTACCTTTCAGTACAAAGCGTCATCAAAAAGAAAAGAAAAAAACCTCTGATCTTTTCTCACTCTCCAACATTTAGAGACTCTCTCTTTAGAACCTCTGTCCCCCCCCTACACCATACTCTCTCTCTTTGCTGATACTGTAGGACCCAAATTCAGGGCCACAGTGCTCTCCCTTAGCTTTTTTGCTCAAGGCTAGGACTGTACCACTTGAGCCACATCTCTACTTCCAACTTTTTGCTGGTGAACTAGAGGTAATAGTCTCATGGACTCTTCTTCCCCATCTGGCTTTGAACCTCAATCCTCAGATCTCAGCCTCCTGAGTAGCTAGGATTATAGGCGTGTCCCACCAACACATAGCACTCCATTTTCTTTTGAACAATCCTAGACTTTGGAAAGAATAGCATATATGTGCATCTTGGTAATTCCCAGACCTGGCACCTGAGAACTACCAGTACCCAACTGGCGTCTATGTGGGTGGGGCTCCACAATGACAATTAACAATCCAGGTGACTTTGAGGCCGACATTGATGTCACAGGCACTGGACACCTTTGGGGCCATCTAACCCTTCTCCATTCCCAGGCAACTGGGACAGGTCTCCCTAGAGTGCTGCTCACATTCAAAGCACAGTTCCTCGAGTGAGTCAATATATCTCCTAGGAGTTTCTCTCCACGAGGCCAGGTGTGGCCTCTGGTACTGGAATATTTCAAGTTCTCTTCCTTAACTTTTTCAATGCCAGTACTATTTAAGTCACAATTTCAGGACAACATAAAGACAGAATCAATAGTTCCTTCTGCAGCATTTGTCCCCAAGCATGATGATAACACTTATGCAATCGTCTAAAGCTCTGGTTTAGCCATCAGCAAATCAATGGGCGGCGGGAGGTGGGGGTGGAAGGGAAAGAGCTGGACAAAGAGCTAGAATTGGTCTTAAGTATTTGTGTGAACCAGAGTCGCCCGGAAGACTTCTTCACACCCAGGTCCCAGGGCCCTACCTCCAGAAGATCTGATCCTGCAGGGCTGGGTGGGGCCTGGGAATCTGGTTTTGTAATTAGTGCCCAGGTGATGCTGCAGCTGGCCAAGAGTCCACAGAACACACGTTGAGAACCACTGGGCTAATTAACGTGCACTTCGGGCGGTACTTATTAGCCTGTGGAATGAGATCCTACTGCATCAGAATCAGCTGGAGAAGCTGGGGGCGGGGTGGGGGGCGGGGTACAGAGTCCTTTAAGGCTTAGGCATCACCTGAGATCCCTTAGTAAAGTTCATTAGAAGTTGAGAGACACTTGACTCTGGTTGTGCGTCATGTTGTTTTGTATTGGTCCTAGGCTTAAACTCAGGACCTCATCTTCTTGCTTGGCTTCCTCATTCAAGGCTAAATCCATACCCCTTGGACCACATCTCCACTCACTTCTAGCTTTTTTGCTGGTTAATTGGAGATAAGAGTAAGAGTCTCATGAACTTTTCTGCCTGGGCTGGCTTGGAACCTTGAGCTGTGATTCTCAGATTTGTACCCCGAGTAGCTAGGATTACAGGTGTGAGTCACCAGCACCTGGCCTGGCTCTGGCTTTGAAACCGTAATGGACCCTCTGTCCCTCAAGCCTCAGCTCAGGATATCAAATGCATTCACAAGGCTTTGCCACTCAGCTCAAGAACTCTCTTCAGACCTAGCAAATCCGAATCCAGCAAACTAGCCTGTTTTCCTTTCCTGGAAGCCCCTAGGCAACTGTCCGTCTACTTTTCATCTCTGTGACGTTGACAAGCTGGTGGAAGTGGAATCGCGTGTCCTTGTGTGACTGGCTGATTTCCCCGGCCATCATGGCTGTTTGTAAGTTGAGGAAAGCTGCTCACCGCCTGCGCGGCCTTCCTGCTGTTCTGGTCTTCTCGTGCTCCTGTCAGGCGCCCTTCCAGTTCCTCCTTCCCGGCTTGAGGCCGGCAGCGCACCCCACCCTTATCCCGAATGTTTCCTCAGCAGCCAAACCATGACTGCTAGCGAAAGCAGGAGCTTGGCAGGAATTGGTTTGTTTGGTTTTTTTTACCCAGCTGGCACTCTACCCCTTGAGCCACACCTCTAGACCCTAGAAAAACAATTCTGATACCGGGACATGGCCTCTCTAAAATAGCCTCTTGTAAGATGGCAGCTACCCTTAAAGTGGCCATGCTTATGTCCAGTAGCTACTTCGACAGAAAAGATTCTAACTCGTACTCTCTGGAGCTTGCCTGTGTGCTAGAGAAGGCTGGCGGGAGGACAAAGCAGATACTCACTGTTGAGCTGCAGCTCTGGGGCCTTCAGATGAGTGAGTTGGTTGATTACTGGGGAACAGAAGAAAGTTCTGGAATGTCAAAGCTCCTTGATAGAAGGCTCAGGAGTGGGGCCAGGCTGGGTGTGTCAGTGGCTCAAACCTGTTATTCTAGCTACTCAGGCTGAGATCTGAGGATCACAGTTCAAAGCCAGCCTGGGCAGGAAAGATCATGAGACTCTTATCTCCAATGAGCCACCAGAAAACTGGAAGTGGCGCTGTGGCTCAAGTGGTGGAGCGCTTGCCTCGAGCAGAAAAGCTCAGGGTTAGTGCCCAGGCCCAGAGTGGGGCCAGGTGTGAAAGTCAGGGGCTACCGAAGATGCTTTGTTCCATCCTGATGGATCTCAGCTGTGCTGGGAAGCTAGCCTGTGGGACTGAGGATGGACGTTTACCTACCTTGCAAAGGCCACTTCCTTCAGCCCACTGCGTTGTGGTTCGAGTTCATATATGGTGAATTCAACAGCCTAATGAATAATGAAAGACAATTCGTGCCATATGAAACTTACTGTTCTATAAATAAGCTATCACCCGCCTCCCACACTTACCCAGCCCATCTACATGGTGTGCTTTTATGGCAAAAGCTGAGATTGCTTTTGACCTCCAAGTTGAGACTGATCGTTGGTCTCCTGGCGTATCTGCGCTTTGGGGATTCGGCAGGAAGGAGCAGCTTCTGCAGAGGAGAGGATCTGGGAGAAACGTGAAAGTCTTTGGAATGTGAAGAATTTGAATCAAAACATCTGCCAGAATTCTTCCTCGGATACCAAGGAAGATTTGCAGCATGGAAATGCTGGACTAGAATATAATTTTTGAAAATGGTTATTAGTTTCATTCTTATATTATTTATTGAGAGCTATGCCTTCATGGTGTCCAGATGAAGGCTTTGTGTGACTGACACTCAGAGCTAATGTCTTTCGTGGCCATGCTGCCTTTAATTTGTGTGCCAAGCAGAAGCAGGAGGCTGGTGACTTTCCAATTCCACCTGCAGCTGTCAGCGGGAGCAGAAGGGCCCGTGAGACAGCAGCGCGGATGCATGGCTGTTCAGCTTCTATACCACCACATGCAACACGTTAAGAAAAATTATATTTCTGGAACCCTCTTTCACATACACACACTCAAAGCTTGGAAGGGAGAAGAGATGAGTGCTATTTTGGGATCTGTATTTTCAAAGAATAGCAACTCTCTAAGTGACAGGAGAGCAAGCAGAATCAATTTTATAATTAAGGGATGGTGTAGGAAGTAGGAAAGAGATGATAAAGCTTTGGAATAATAAATAAGACGTGGTCTGTGTGTGTGTGTGTGTGTGCACGCACATGCATGCCGGTGCCAGTACTGCAGCTTGAACTCAGGGCTTGGGCACCGTCCCTTAGCTTTTTCACTCAAGGCTGGTGCTCTACCTCTTGAGCCACAGCTCCACGTCTAGTTTTTTTGGTGGTTAATTGGAGATGAGTCTCATGAGCTTTCCTGCCTTGAGCTGGCTTTGACGCTTCGTCCTCAGATCTTAGCCGCCAACCCGTGCCTGGCTCTGGTCCTTGTTCTTGGTACTGTATCCTTGCGTCGCGCACTCGGTACATTTGATGTGTGAGATCAATGTGCCGAAATGGTTGGGACCCATGACTTCTAAACACGGGGACACATGTCTCAATAAAAGGGTGCACGTGTCTGAACGCTAGCCGACTTCAGACACAGCGTCGCTGGGCTTAGAACAGAGGAGGGATAAAGCAAGCTCCTCAGGAGGGGTGGGTGGAGGCCGTGTGCTTCAGAGCAGGAAGCTCACCTTCCTTCAGGCGGCAAGACGCATGAAGTCCAACGCCTAGGCACGGACTGCCTGCCCATGACATCATTGGCTGGACGGACCCAGGCCAGGCCAGATACGTGGCACCCCTCAGCCAGCTGTGTAGGGCCTGGGCCTGGGAGGAAGTCTGAGTTCAGCTGTGGGCAGCTGTCAGGCTGAAGAGGCTTTGGCAGTTTGAAGTGGCATCAGCAGAAGAACAGGCTCAACTCCATTCCAACTTTCAAAGTACAAATGTGGAAGAATTCTTAGGGGGTGAAGTTGGGCTCAGTGGTAGAATGAAGCCCTCAGCACACATGTGCGTACACGTGCACACGTGCGTACACGTGAGCGCACACACACTTTAAAGAACTCTTGCATATCTATTAAATTAAAAGGAGGAAAAAGAAAAAAAAGAGGAAGGAAACTATCTTTAGGCCCGAGGGAAAGTGGTTATTTATATATTGCTAGTGGTTCTAAAAATAGCTTTAATCTCACAGAAAAAGAATGTGGCAAAATGTAATGGGTTATCAAATCTCGCGTATGCTTTGAGCCAGTAGTTTCATTTTGGGAGACTGTGCCTCAAAAAATAGAAGCAAATCCTATTTTAAAAATCCATGGCAGCTGGGCTCACTCCTGTAATCTGAGCTACTTTAGAGGCTGAGAAGGGGAGGATCTCAGATCAAGGCCAACCCAGGTTAGGGAGCTCCCTATCTCAGCCAATTTAAATCTGGGCTCAGTGGTGCACACCTGTGTATGCAGGGCACACACACACACACACACACACACACACACACACACACGTGGATTTCCCAGGCCAACCCAAGTAAAAAGCATGACATTATTGGAAAAATAGCAAAAGCACAAAGGGCCCAGGGCATAGTTCAAGTGGTAAACTGCCTGCCTCACAAGTCTTTAGCCATGAGTTCAAACCACAGTGCCATCAAAATAAACGTTTTAAATGAAAAAAAAATCTATAGCATCCCTATTTATAGGGTAAGAAATGGCCAACAACTAATGGTCTATAACAACACATTTATTAATAAGTTACTTTTCGTCTCAAGAGGTTATGAAAATAGCCTAGCAAATGGGAATGAATATAAAAAATAGTAAAGTAGAAGTGTGAAATGTTAAGTATTTGTCCATCTTTGTTTTGTGAAGTGGTATGTTTATCTGCTGTCTATTTATCTGTTTATCTATCTGGCTATCATCTAGTTATCATCTATCCATCTATTTACCTTTCATCTATCTATCTATCTATCTATCTATCTATCTATCTATCTGTCTGTCTGTCTGTCTGTCTGTCTGTCTGTCTGTCTGTCTGTCTGTCTGTCTGTCTGTCTGTCTGTCTATCTATCCACGTGCTAGTGGAGCTGTCAGCTTCTAGCCCCTGCAGCACTGAATTCTGGGAACCCTTGTCTCCGAGAAAGGCCCCCTTGCTGGGGGCTGTGCCTGGCTCTCTGGCATCTAGAAGGCTCTTCTAGTCTGCAGCAAGAGAGAGGCTCCCCGGGCGTCACCTCTGTGGCGGGTAGCTCCCCGTCTCTGGGGTGCCAGGCACTCCATCCCGCGGGCTGAGGACCCCCCCAGCTCCTGGCTTCCCCGCAGTGTCCCTTCACTGCTGGGCAGGTGGGGGGGTGCAGCAAGGGACAGCTGACACCACAGCCCTCCTTGCCTGCTGTCCTGTTCCTCTTGGAATCTGGGGGCGGCCTGTGCACCTCGTGTGTAGCCAGGTTGCGTCCTACCCACTGTGACACAGATGGAAATGCAAGGCATTTGTCTTCCTAGCGTGTCATTGCCAGGCAGCAGGGGGAAGGGGGCTCTAGGAACGGAGGGCAGAGGTGGGGTAGGGACTCTGTGTGTCCCAGCAACACCCCCGGCTGTGGTTCTGCTCCGAAGTCTGGCCAAGCCCTAGCCAAGTGCAATATTGGGGCTGGGAGCAGGGAAGCCCCGGAGCTGTAGGCTGGGGCCACGGCTGGCGGGAGCCTTCCTATGCCTGGGGCCGCATGAAGGCAGAGGGGCAGACCACACGCAATGGACGATTCCCCAGCCAGAGACCCTGGAGCAGAGCCCAGGCTGCACCTGTGCGCAGCAGTACCCGAAGGCTTCTTCCTGAGCCTCCACTCGGGCTCCTTGACGTGACACTTGGTGGCAGGAAAGGCACCAATCTGTTGAGACCGTGAGGCCCTGGGCTCTGAGGGCTTGAGTGTCGGAATGCTGTGGTGGTGGAGATCAAGAGGACAGAAGGAGGGAGCAGAAGGATGGGGCACACACAGCTGGAGCGGAATTGACAGCCGAGCCAGGGCAGCTGCCAGGGCAGCTGGTCCCAAGAGGAGAAACACCCAAGGAGGAGCAAGAGTCACTCCCCCCGCAGGTGCGGGGTCCTGGGCAGGCAGCCGCCCGCTGTAGGAAGGCTGCCCAGTCTCAGCTTCACGTGTGGACGGAAGCTGGAGGGCGGGGGCGGGAGCCACCATGCATGTAGGGGACTCTGTCTGCAGCCAGCAAAGACAGTCAGCCCAGGTACCCCGAGAGCTGAAGCAGGGGGGCCTCTGTGGCTCTGATCTGCAAATATGGTTAGGAAATTTCCAGATCTAGAAAGAGCCTGGCTGATCTCACCCGCACCTCCTTTTTCTCCCTGAGATTTCCAGTCTCCCATATATGTTTGGCTTCCAACTCCACTTTTTTTTTTTTTAATTTTAAGGTTTTTGTCTATGGTGGGGCTTGAACTCAGGGCCTGGGTGCAATCCCAAAGCCGGCACTGTATCGTGAAGCCTCACCTCCACTTTTGGGAGATCCGAGTCTCCTAGTCTTTCCTGCCTGGACTGGCTTTGAAGGTCAATCCTCCTAACTCTGCCTCCTGTGTAGCTACGATCCCAGGCGTGAGTCACCAGTGCCCAGCTCATTCCTTCCTGAGCACCTCTCCTGTTAGTTTTTCTTTGTCCTTCTCCAGTTATTACGTTTGTTTGTTTGTTTGTTCCTTTGACACTGCATGATTCTAACATGGTGCTTGTAGCCTAATGACATCCAGCCTGGAGGGGATTTGGCAAAGCACAAAATAGAAACACTGAAACCCCCAAGCCCGTGTCTGCCTCGGCCGACCCCCTACCCCCTCCAGCTGCGCTCAGGGCTACTGCTGCTCCCAACAGCTGCTTCTGAGCTGCCAAGCAGCCCTCCTTCTCCAAATGACATCTTCCCATATCAAAGACACATCCAGCTGTCAAAATAAAGGTTCATATTTTCATATCCAGGACAATTACTGCTGCAAACAGATTATACAAACACACACAGGAGGAGTGGAGGAAGGTGGAGGGGGTGGGGGGGGCTGCTTCCACGACAATCTCTACTCCCTACAGACGCAGGGACTGAAATGACCCCGAGTCTTTAGAACAGTAACTGACAAGCACATCTCCTCCCAGCCACCGAGCCTGCATCAAAGGAAAAGAGAAAAAGGGATAAAAAAGAGTTTGATCTCTGGAGGAGAAAGCCGAGGAGGAGGCAGACGCTCGAGACAAAGGGGTGGCGGAGCAGGGAGTTCATAAGGTATCTGCCCCCCTCGCGCCCCCAGCAAAATGATGTGTGCATAATGAGCATAGAGGAAAATGCCAAGCGAATTGCTAACGAGACGAGGAAGATGCCAAGCCAGGGCAGCTGGGGAGCCCGGGGACTAAATAGCGTGACCTTCGTATGCCTTTCTTCCTCGGGTCCTCCCTTCCCAGACAAATAATCCTTGGAGCCGCGCTGCCCTCAAGCTGACGTCAAATGAAAAGGTTCAGCCCAGGGTTAGAAATTAGGAAGTGGAAGCTCTTACTTCTGTCTGGTAACCCTGAATAAAGCAGTGGAGTGTTCTGTGCCCTGGTTTCCCCAGTTACTCAGTGAGGATCCTAAACCTACCTAGACTGGGAGGGGGGGGTATTTTGAGGTTCGAAGGAGGAAGCATCTTGGAAAGCAAAGAGTGCATCTCAAGGAGCCCCAGAGAGGTGTGGATCTGTGCAGAAAATGCCCAGCTCACCCAGGTGCCTGAGGAGCGCGTGTGTGTGTGTGTGTGTGTGTGTGTGTGTGTGTGTGTTGGTACTGAGGATTGAACTGAGGGTCTGGACACTGTCCCTTGGCTTTGTTTTTTGCGGCAGGCTGGCACACTACCATTTGACCCACAGCTACCTGTAGCTTTTTGGTGGTTCCTTGGAGATGAGTCTCTCAAATTTGTCTTCCCAGGCTGGCTTTGAACCGCGATCCTCAGCTCTCAGCCTCCTGAGTAGCTAGGGTGACAGTGAGAGCCAGGACTCCATGGACACGTCATTCATCACACGGACTGGGCTGTGCAATGGGGAGAAATATCTGGGGGAGCTGCTGGGAACAGCTGGCACAGAACAGATTGGAACGGAGGTGACGAAATCTGAGGAACAGTCACAAGATGGCTCCTGGGTGCTCCCAACCCCAAAAAGAGTTTGGGGCTGTAGACCTTGAAACCTGTGAGCATGGGCTGGGAAGGTGGCTCAGTGGTAGAGCGCTTGCCTTGCAATGCATGAGGCCCCGGGTTTGATTCCTCAGCACCACATAAGCAAAAAGAAAAAAGCCGGAAGTGGCACTGTGGCTCAAGTGGTAGAGCGCTAGCCTTGAGCTGAAGAGCTGAGGGACAGCGCCCAGGCCCAGAGTTCAGGCCCCACGACTGGAACCAAAAAAAAAAAAAGAAAAGAAAAGAAACCTGTGAGCATGAGTTTGTTGGGAATAGGAGGCCTTCCCTCCGAGGCTTCTGCGGGAGCAGAGCCCTGCCGCCCTGGTCCTGGGCCTCCAGTCTCCCAAACCCGGGACTCGGTATAAGCCTCAGGGCTGACGCTAATCTCTTCCGGCAGCCTCCAGACCAACTCAGCAACCTCCCATGATGTCGCCTGGCTGCAGAAGCAAAGCCGCGCTGTTAGGGCTGGACTGGATCCCCCAAATTCGCAGGCAGAAGTCCTTACCTCGGGTACCTCAAATACGACCTAATTTGAAACTAGAGTCCCTGCAGATGCCACTAATATGAGATGTCTCAGGAGTGGGGTGGACCCCTAATCCAAAATGACTCCCCCCCCAAAGTGAGACACAGGGGGAATGACACAGGGAGCCGTCAGCGACCAGGTATGTGCTCACCAGCAAAGAAATGCCGGGCGCTGCCAACAAACCGGCCGAAGGCAGGGAGCGAGGGGTCACCTTGCTTCTGGATTTCTCCACCTCCCAAACACAGAGACAATGCATTTCTGTTGTCTAACTGATCCTTTGTAACATCAGCCCAAACAAACTCTCTGGACCAGTCCATTGCTCCGTCTCTGTCTCTCTCTGCGTCCATGCACGCTAGGGAAGACCCGAGAATGAGGTAGCTCCGGGTGGAGAGGAAGGCAGCATGGAGAGGTGTGCATGGACAGAGTGCACAGGCCCAGCAGGGGTGGCGGGACTGGGCAGCACGTGGAGGGGTCCCAGCGGACACACACCCTTGGCATTGTGGGATGGTGGGGGAGCAGAGACTGGAGGAGTGGGTGCGGGGGGCAGTCGGCAGATCCTTCTTTATCTCTCACGGCTCCTGATCTGACCCAGTTATCAGTCACCATGGAGAGCCTCAAAAGACACTTCTCTGCCCTTTCCTGAGTCACTTTAGACCCTGAGAAGGGGTTAACCAGAGCAAGTAAGGTGGGCCCAATTAGCGGAGAAAATGATAACCTCGTGTGAGAATTAGGATCCTGGAGGTCAGCCGCTGCTCTTGGGCCTTCCGTGCTGTCAAAGCATAGGAGTTCTGGGTGCTGGGAATCCAGCTGGGGCGTTTCACACCCTAATTACTCCTCTCATCACCCAGGGTGGGCAGCACTGCTATTGTAGCTACTGTGGGGAGAGTTTTCAAGTTTCTGAGGTGAAAAAGGGGGAAGGAAGTGAAAGGAGAAAGCAAACGGATTATTCTCGTTTCAGAATGGAGAGAAATATCAGGACTGACCTCAGCATAACCAAGGGAGAAAGAGATTAGAGGTTTGTAGGTGAGTAGGTGCTGGCCTTTCTTTCTTTCCTCCCTCCCTCCCTCCCTCCCTCCCTCCCTCCCTCCTTCCTTCCTTCCTTGCTTCCTTCCTTCCTTCCTACCTTCTCTTTCTACAAAACAGGAATTCTACCACTTAAGTGTTACTTTCCAGTCCTGTTTTACTTTTGTTATTTTTCAGATAAAGAGCCTTTCCCATGTTCCTCAGGCCTGGTTTCAAACTCCAATCCTCCTGATCTCTGCCTCCCAAGTGGCTGGGATGGTTAATGAGCGGTTGTGAAGTGGCTCTACTCTGTTTTGTGTGAGTGACAGTAATCCAGGTCTATCTAGCATCAAAGGAAAAACCAGAACAAGCCGAGTAGTCCCAGTGAGCTGCATGCAGTGCGTGCCCACCCTGCAGCTGACTTCAGGTTTCTGCTCATTCCAGAGGGGATGTCTGCAGGGAGACTTTTGCAGAGATCTTGGGAGTTTGGCGCTCCAGGCGGGGAACCCGCTTGTCCTGTTGGAGCATGACTCAACTCAGATTCCGAAGTCTGTCTCTTGGGAAAACCAATGCCCTAGAGACCTGGATACCGGCCGGAAGAACGCAGGCTTCGCAGCGGCCCTGGTGAAATCTCTGGAGCAGCAAGGGTCAAATGAGTTGCTACTGAGTCACGCAGGAACCTGGCATTTTGACACAGACCAGAAGTGATCATCTACGGCCACAGATTCTTACCTTGAGAGTAAGATACTCCAGGAGGCAGCGTGAAGGCCAGATCCTGAGAACGAGAAAGAGACCAGGAAGAGAGCAAGATGGAGTCTCCCCTGACCACAGCGCATTACCATAGTAACAATTCCCCACCACACCACAAGCTGGTCCACTTGGACCAGCTGCCTTTTCTGTACCGTTCCTAAGTATTAGCACGGACAGTCAAAGGTTGGGAAGCAGTGGAGGCACTCCTTCTGGAAACTTCCTGTGAGGGGGGCGGGGAGGTAGAAAGGTCAGCAGCACCCTCAGGGTAAACCTGGCCCTTTGGAGTTGTTGGGTCTTGACAAGGGAGGAGCGAGGCGGCCAGCGGGGGTGGGGGGGGTGATGATGCTCTCTGCTCGCTCGGATGCACCTTGATCAGCCCTGGGCGGAGCCTGGCCTGTGAGAGGAAGGCTTGTATGTGGTCAGGAAGGACTGGCTATTAGCCAGCAGAAATGGGAAGAGGGCCTGGGACAGTGGCCACACACGTGACGCTCCCTTGGTTGGAAAAGACCATTGCTTCAATCCTCCAACATGGAAGGAAGAAGATTTAGAACACTCTCTGGGGTGTGGCTCAGGGCTAGAGGGCCTGCCTGCCAAGCGCGGGCCTGCCCTGGGTTCCAGCCCCGTCTCTACCAAGGGGGGAAAACGGTAAACAAAGTTGATCACAAAAAGGCTCTTCGGAAAGCAAAGGCACAAAAAGATATCTTAGTTGGCCCCGGGATGTCGAACTCTTACTTGAAGCCTTGTGCTGAGTCAGATTGAAGAACCCACCTTTCCACTGTCTTCCCCCAGCCTCAGGGGACCGGGCAATGAGTCAGGACGGTGTTGAAGCAACCGGCAGCCAGGGAAGCCCCTTCTAGGGCAGGACTGGAATGTGGTTCTTGGTACAGGGTCTGACTGAAAGCGCAGAGAGAATATTATTGCCAAAGAATGATAAAATCATTCCGCCAAAGTCTTTTAACTGGGAAAGAATAAAAATCACCCTTTAAGCTGAGTATGGTCACTCATGCTTGCAAGCCCAGCTACTCAGGAGGTAGGGGATCATAGTTTGAGTTGAATCAGCCCCCAAAGCCAGTGAGATCCCATCTCAGTCAGTAAACTCAATGTGGGCTGGGGTGGGAATGTCAGCTATATAGGAGGCTGTAGGAGTGAGGATCTCTATCTGAGGCTGGCCAGTCCTGGAGCAAAAATAAAACAAACAAGCAAAAAAAACCCCAAATCCTGAGACCCTACTTGAACACTAAAGCAAAAAGGGGCGGAGGCCTGGCTCAATGCGAGAGCTCTCACCCAGAAAGTGCAAAGCTCTAAGTTCCAATCTCAGTACTACCAAACATCACCAGAACCCCTTAGATTCCCATGGACAGAAGAAAGATCTAAAACCTAGAGAGTGAATGGGAAAGGGTTTAGGGACCCAGGGGACGCTTCTGTGCAGCTAAAGGAAAACTGCCTTGGAAGTAAGGCCGGAGGCCAAGTAGAGGAACAGAGACGGGGAGGAATCAGGCCTGCAGGAATCAGGTCAAGACCTAGCCAGGGACCAGCGCCTCCGGCTGCCTGAGTCACAGGACCGCTCCCGTGGGAGCTGTGTTTTCCCCTGGGATCCCATGGTGGCTGTGGGGAGGGACTGGAAGGATGGGAATACATTGTTGTAGCTCTTTGGTCATTGAGAAGATCGCTCTCCCGTCTTTGGGGGAGAAGACAGTTCATGATATAGAGGCTCACAAGGAAGAGGTCCCAGATCCAGTGACTTGGGCTGTCTCCGGAGGGGAAGGGATGAGTGACCCCTGTGTGGGAAGAAGAAGGAAACGGTTTGGTGACCCAAAGTGTGTGCCGAGCAAGGCAGAGGCAACGCGCTGCGCTTCTGTCCAGCTTACAGGAAGAGGATGTTCACAGTCTCCTTTGTCGCCGACAAAGGATGTGCTGTGGGTTTAGGGTGACGTAATAAGTAGGCAGAGACTGGTCCATTCATCCACCATAGAGAAATCCACCTTCCGTCTCCTCCCAGGCCACCTGTGAGCGTGTTAGCATCGTGGGACGGGAGCAGCTGGGGTCCCTGAATGACGCCCTGGTGCTGAGCGCTGCAGATCCGATCCGCCCTGCCCCACCTCCACCACACGCCAGCCAGGCCCTGACGTGAGAGAGCTGCACGCCCCGGTGTGAGGCCATTGGGTGGGTGGGCCGGCTGTTAGAGTGAGAATGGTGAGGCCATGACCACCTAGAACAGCGCTCACCACCACGCCTGGGGCTGCAACTTTCCCAGCCCAAGCTCTTCCCAACAACATCGTTCTTGATGGCCTTTCTCTCTCTCTGCTCGTAGATGGCATTTTCTGATGTTCAAAGTCATATGTACTCAGAATTTACCAATCAACAAGACGATTTAACAGTGTGGGTGATGACCTTAACAGACCTTTCCCTAACCATGTGCTTATGTTGGTCTATAAGCCCAGGAGAAGAAACTCATCATCAAGCTTCAATGATGAGCTGGCCCTCGTTTAAGGAAATGCAAAGCACAATTATCAGGGTATAGCTCTACACCTCCATATACTACCAGGATGGCTATTATGTAAAAGCAAAACAAAAGCCATGCACTGGTGGTTCATGCTATAATCCTAGCTACTCAGGAGGCTGAGATGTGAGCATCAAGGCTTGAAGCCAGTCCCGGCAGGAAAGTCTGTAAGACTCTTACCTTCAGTTAACCACCAGAAAATGGGGGAGGCACTGTGGCTCAAAGTGATAGAGTACTAGCCTTGAGTGCAAGAACTCTGGAGCAGCACCCAGGCCCTGAGTTCAAGCGCCATGACCAATAAAAAATAATAAGTAAAAACAAAATAGAAACAGGAGACTTTAATTCCCACTTCCTTCATGGGGAGTGGGGAGTGTGTCTTCTCTTTTTCTACTTCTCCCTACTTTAGTCCTGTTATACTAAAATAAATCCTTGCTAAAGCTTAAAAAGTACAGTTTAGGCAAGGATGTGAAAATGAAAGGCTTGGAAACTGTTGGTAGGAATATAAAAAGGTGCAGGAGAACAGCGTGAGAGTCCTCAAAGAATTAAAAACACAATTATCATATGATCCATGAATCCAAGTTCCAAGATCCCAAATAACTGTGTGAAGGTTCCAGAAAAGGCATTTGCAATCCAACCCTCAGGGAAGCACTATTTCCATAGTCCAAAAGTGAAAAGCCAGGTATCCTATCCATTGCTGGATACACAAACTATTCAATAAACAGTCAATGAAATATAATTCAGCCTGAAGAAAGAGCATTACTTTGACAATGAAGCCACATAGGCAAAACGTGAGGATACTGCGCTAAATCAAATAAGCCACTCACAAAAGCCAAAAGCTATGAGGAACCAAGCTCACAGAGACAGGAAACAAAAGGTGGTTGCCAGGGTTGGAAGTTGAGGGGCAGGGAGATTGTATAATAGACACAGAGTTTAATGCTTTTACTTTTTCTTTTTCTGGCAGTCCTAGGATTTGAACTCTGGGCCTCCTACTTGCTAGGCAGGCACTCTACCACTTAAGCCATGCTTTCCCCCCCCCACCCCGGCACAAAGTTTAAGTATGCAAGACGAAAACACTTTGGGGGATTGGTTGTACAACAATGCCAGGGTACTTAATATCGCTTCACTGTACACTTGGAATGATTAAGAGAATGATTTTTTTGTGACAGATGTATTTTACCACAATTAAAAAATTAAAATTCAAAAGGTAACATATCCATTGTTAAAATGTGATGAAGTATAAAGTAAATAACAGTCACTCGATTAGAGATTACAGCTGTTGCAAATCTTGTGGAATTCTTTTATGGAAACGTTTATTCAAGAGTACCATGCAAAAGCATCGTCTTAGAGAAGGAAATCCTCTTATAAAGGGTGAGAATTAACACAGTGTTTGATTCCTGGAAAACTGGATTCATGCCAGTATTTTTACTAAGTCGTCCAGTGTGGGTTTGGTGAATGCTGTCTATGCCACAAACATGCAGTGCATCAATAATGGACTGTAGATCCAGGACCAGACGAAGTGCTCCTTCCCTTCATTCTTGCACATATTCATCGATTGATCCCCTCTCTCCCTGTGGCCTGAGAGGCAGCGGTGCACAGAGCAGGTCTTAATTTCTAGTTGGGCAACAAACACAGGAATTGTGAAGAGTCAGAAGGGCGAGGAGGTGGCATGGAGCTGAGACCCGCAGCCTGACAGTGTATGCACGGGCAATCCAGATGGATGGACAGTGCAGAGGGCAGAGCAGTGGGGGGGGGCATTTCCTACATCCCCATTGGGGAAAAATTACATAAAAACTCACTGAGCTGCACCCATAAGGGGTGCTCACTTTACTAGGAGAATGCTTTACCATCCTCAAAAATAAAACGGCCCTTCTTAGGGAAGAAAAGGAAGGGGAAGGGAACATTCCAGGTGCCAGCAGGCACACCTTTACTGCAGAGGGACAGGCAGCCCTGCAACCTCTGCTTGGAGCCAGTGGGTTTAGTGACTGTTCCTCTCAGTTGCATGTTGCTATAAGTGCACTGGGAGGAGCTCAGTGCGTATGTTACCAATAAGGTCAAAGGAAGCTAGAAGGGGACGTCCTATAGGCCCACAGTTTCTGTGCCTGGGAAGGTATAAAAGGTTATGATTAGCTGAGCACCAGTGGCTCAAGCCTGGAGACTAAGATCTGAAGATTATGGTTTGAAGCCAGACTAGGCAGATAAAACCACAGGACTTTCCCCCCCACTGACCAGCAAAAATCTGGCTGTGGAGGGTGTGGCCCAAGTGGTATAACTCCAGCTTGAAGTAGAAAAAGCTAAGCAAGAGTGTGAGTGCCTGATTCAAGCCCCAGGACCAGCATCCCCTCTCTCTCTCCAGCCCATGTCCTCTCTCGGCTGCGGCGGAGGACGTGGTGAGGCTATTCCTTGCCAGGCCATGCTTTTATGTACAAGGAAGCACCAGCAATAGGATATCTGGCATTTGCTCTAAAAAGAAGATGGACTAAAACCACCTTGCCATTTTCAGTCTTCTGGTACCTCACATTTCCATTTCATTGCAATAATTAATACTAGTAATAGTGAAGCTGGGCCTAGTGGCTAATGCTTGTAATCCTGGCTACTTAGGAGGCTGAGACTGGGAGGATCAAGTTTTTGGGCTTAGCCCTGAAAAAACAGTTCATGAAACTCTCTTCCAACCAATAAAAAGCTGGGGGCAGTGGTGCACATCTGTCACCCCAGTGATGTGGGAAATGGAAATAAGAGGATGAGGGTCTACAGAGGTGGTATCGGCATAAACGTGAGACTGTATTTTAAAAAATAATGAGAGCAAAACCAGGCTGGGGATGTGCTTCGAGAGGCACAGTGGCTGCCTGGCCAGGGCAAACCCCACTCCACCAAAGTAAAGAAATAATGAAGTAAAAAGGCATCAAGAGAATGTACAGGCTACCAGCTGGAGGCAATACTGGACTGGAAACATACACCCAGTAAAGGACTGGTACTCAGAATATGCAAATATTTTTTGAGAACTCTACAATAAGAAAATAAGCAACCTATCTGAAAATCAGCAAAAATGTAATAAGCCAAATTAATAGAAAGTGTGATATCTCACCTAATAGAGTGGTCAAAATCCGAAACACTGACATCATCAAATGCTGGCAAGGATGTGGAGCAATAGGAACGGTCAGCCATTATTGGGGGCGGGGGGGGGGAGGGAGATACAAAAAGTCATGGCTACAGTGGAAGGTCAGTGGCTTCTTATGAACCTAAACATACTCTTACCCATGTGATCTGGTAGTGAATGCTTTGGTACTTATTCAAAGGAATTAAAGCTTAATATCCACTCAGAAACCGGCACACAGATGTTTATAGCAGTTTCATCTGTAATGGCCAAATGTTGAACGCAATCAAGATGTCCTTTAACATGTGACTGGATAGAGAAAAGTCACATCCACACAATGGGATGTTATTCAGCCAAAAGAGAAGGGGGAAAAAAGAAAGCAATGGAATTATAGAAACACCTGGGGGCACCGTAAATGAACACTGCTAAGGGAAAATAGTGGATCTGAAGCAGCTTCAGCCACTTGACTCCATCTATGATGGCGTGACAGTGGATACAGATCCAGGAGAAACCAGACTTTGGCTTTTGATTGGATGTGGCTAGCAATGTGTTGTGGGGTGATGTGAGGCAGCAATGAGCTGAAATTTCCAGTCACTCCAATTTGACACTCTGTGTACTGTGTGCTACCCAAAGGGGTTTGGTGGGCTAGGATGGCACCATGCAGAATCCCAATAACACTGTGGGCCTTAGTTCATAATGAAGTCTCTGAAGTGGAGCTGGGGTTCAATGATAGACAACTTTGAGCAAAGAAGCTCAAAGGCAGCATCCAGGCCCTGAGTTCAAGCCCTAGAACCAACCAGCACCTGTGTGTGTGTGCACACATACATGCGCGCACACACACACACACACAGATGATCAACAATTAGCTTGTCAAATATAAAACAGACAATGCAGGTATAGGATGATTGAAATGAGTGAAAACAGCTAACACAAAAGAACAAAGCACCATCTGATTCAAAAGGGAGGCATTCCTGGTTTTTTAAAGACCCTAAAATAGGAAGGTAGGTTTTGAATGAATTTACAGGAAATACAACCTTGTTTTAGGTTGTTATTTATTTATTAGGTTGTATATATGTTTGGCCCCTATTTAAATGTATGCTCTTACCAATCACCACACACACACACACACACACACACACACACTTCACACACTTGAGAAGTGGACTGTATTGTTTTATTTAGAAGTCAGGGCTCTCTACCAACTTGTAAGTGGTAGATTAGGGACAAAGGGAATTTTCTTAGGCTGTGATTCATGTTGGGGTCTGAAAAACATGAAAACATACCCAACTCCCCATGCAAGTACACGGAAACCAGGCAGAGTTTGAGGCTGGGAGGACAGAGGATTGCTTTTTACAATGTGGGAGCAGGGGCGGGAGGAGGAGGGACAGCCTGGAATTGTGGACAAGAGGTCTTCTTAGGCAGCACCAGCAGATCAGGTGACAAGAGCCTGTGGGCTGGGGACAGGGTGCCCGTGCTCTTTCCCAGCCCAGGTGAGGAGTCCGGAGGCTTGTCTCCTTTTAACCTCATCCATGTGATCTTGGTTAGACATCTTTTTCATAAAGGTCTGGCTTCTCGAAGCTCCTCTTGCTTGGTTCTGTGTTTTCCCTGAGACCCGAAATAAGCAGGAGGGGTATCCGGGGTGGCAGGTTTGGTCTTGCACCGTAGTAAAGGCCGATCGATGCTGGAATGTCTGCGGCCAGCCTGGGGCTGGAGTTCGCTGGTAACAGCAATTATATGGCAGATTCTGATCGGTGTGTGTCCGGTGCAGCGGCTGCTCCGCGCCCAGGGGCCGGACTGGGCCCCACCGCTGATCTTGTTGACTGCTCTGGGAGCCCCCTTTCTGAATGACTTTGCGGGGAAGGCTGGGGTCTGCTGGCCTCGGGCCGGGTCTGCAGAAGTGCTGTAGGAGCTGGACCAGGAGGCGGTGTAGGGGGGAGGCAGCAGGGGGCTGGGCGAGGCGCAGCATTCAGCCGAGGCTTGTGGGGGCTGGGGGGGGGGTTGGAACGAAGTGGCTGCAAGGCCAATGCCCAGGGCAACCCAGCCACCTAAGCCGCTGACTCAGTGTCCCGCAGCATCAGAGCGGAACCTCGGCGGGAGCCCTGAGCACCTGGAACAGCGCAGTGGCGGCCTCGCGCAGAGGCGGGCGGGTCCGGCGCCGCGCAGGGGGTCCGCCCCGCAGCCCGCTCCGAACCCCGCCGGACGCCCGCTGCAGGGGACCCCGCCGCGGCTCTGCTCCCTGGCAACTGGGCTGTGGAGGAAATGTGGGCTGGGAGGTGCTCGTGGGGTCTGCCTTCGTGGGGACCCAAGGGCCAGGCAGAGACACCCGACGCCCAGCCAGTGCCCCAGCGTCAGCCGGCAAAAGCACTGGGGTTGCTCTCTCGATCCTCCCCGGCCCCTCCCCGGCCGGGCCCCTCACCCCCACGGTCCCCACCCAGGGCCCCTCTTCCCCAGGGAGCGCCCTCCTTTCTGCCTGCTTGGCCCACGGTGTCCTTTCAGGCCGGCGCCCGCTGGGTCGGGGCCGCCCGGGCTGGGCTGAGCTCACCGCGCAGCTAAAGCACCGGTGCTGCCCGATGGTGCTAGGAAAACGTGGGGCTGAAGAGGAGGGCGCAAACCGCTCCCACAGGAGGGCCTTCATGAAGGGAGCAGGAAGAATGGCATTAGGGAAGGCGCGGCCACCTCAGGGGTCAGCCAGCCAGGCTGTAGGGACAGGCTGGGCCCTGTGCTCACAGGTGAAAACAGACAGGCCATGTATAAAGAAGTGACAATAGCTGTGTTCCAAGAAACTTTTATTTGTAGACATTGAACTTTGAATTTGACATCATTTTATGTGCCAATAAAAATTACTTTTCTTGAGCCAGGGTCTGGCTACGAAGCTCAGGCTGGCCTTGAACCCATGATCCTCCTGCCCCAGTGTTTTCAACTGTTTGAAGATCTAAACTAGCCTTAGTTTGCAAGGCTGTTGTTTGTCAGGTCTTTGTATTTGTGGCCAATCTTTAAGCTATGAGTAAGCCCATGACTGTCAGTGCAAGACTCATATATCAGTGTTCTTTTTTTGGTAAAATCTTCCCCGCTCCAAGGAAACTATAACATAGAGAAAAGCCTAGAAACTATGGAGACAGAACTGCTCCAAGCAGACGGTTCTAGCGCTTTTGTACTGCCACCTAGTGGCTGGACATCCTGACTTTAGTCTTTTCTGGTTTTCTTTCCCTACAAGTACTGCAACACATTGGTCTCCTGGCTGGACCACTCCAAGGAAGGTTCAAATCCACTGAAACCAAAAAGACAAACAAGAAAACCAAACCGTAACAAATCATTTAAAGTGAAAAGAATTAAGCTTTAACTACAGAATTTTGGAACTGGAAAGAACTTTCGAGATCATCTCATGACTGGATGGCAGCTTTCAGACAAGGTAAGAAGGGGCTAGGCTGGGGCTCAGTGGCAGAGCACGTGCCAGGCACGCCATGAGGCCCTGGCATGCCACGCTCCAGGTCTAGCTCTTCAAGCTGTTTTCAGGAGGAGCCTGTTTGGGCATCTGCCAGCCTGATACCGGATCAGGGCCATCTATTCCTCAGTGATGGATCTCTGACAGGACACAGAAGAGGTGCAGGGCTGTGTCCTTGGTACTAGCTAGCCTTCGTGTCTTGAATTCCCTCAGTAAACGGGGCACAATCCCTACCCCACAGGGCTATCACAGGCTGAAGCATCATCAGTGTTACCGAGGACTAGGAACTTACTGTGCTTCCTGCATTTTGCTGTGTTCAATCTGTGCAACTGTGCTACCAAGTGCTACTCCCATTCTTAGTGATCGGCCTGAGAAGGTTGGCACGCATGAGTGTGGGTGGGTGCCACCTCTTGTAGATGCTGGTTTTATGAAGGTGTCCCAGGTACAAATCAAGTTCCCCTGTGACAAAGCTGACCTAATGTAACAATCTACATATAAATGGAGGTGCTTTGTAATGCTACCAATCACTGGTCCTTCTTGCTTGCACTACTAAACTCATCTTTAAATTTTTATTTTTGTGCCCCTACTGAGACTTGAACTCAGGGCCTTGCACACTTAAGCTTTTTCACTCAAGATTGGTGCTCTACCACTTGGGCCACATCTCCACTTAGTTTTTTTTGGCTGGTTAGTTGGAGATGTGTCTCTTGGATTGCCTGCGCAGGCTGGCTTTGAACCCCAATCTTCAGTTCTCAACCTGAGTAGCTAGGATTACAGATGTGAGCCACCAGCACCACCAGCCACAGGCTGATTTCTTAATCTTTAATGTTCACTTTACGCTTAAAATGCAATGGCTCAAGTGGAAGAGCATCTGAGCGCCCGCCTTGCAAACATGAGGCCCTGTGTTCCCTCAACTCCCAGTGCCACACAAAAAAAGAAAACATGGATAATAAAAGCTTTTCCAAGCCAGGGTTACAGTAGAGGATACTTGCACGTGTTTAAAACTCCATTTAGTAATACAGGCAAGCTTGACAGTCCTTGGATTGCTGACAAGACAAAGGCTTCTAGCTTAGTTCTCAAGGTTCTAAGATTTCCTGTTTCTGGAAAGTTCTCAAAGCCTTCAAGAGACACTGAGAAGACACCATACTGAACTACGACGGGGCCTACGTGGCACCCATGCGCATACCCCGGCCAGCGGCCATCTACCAGGAGTCTAAGGCCACGTGGGTGTGGCACCCCTGCAGGGAGGCGGGGCTTCACAGTTCAGTTACTACACTCCTGTGGGCATAGTAATAGTGGGAAGGGGCCAGAGCACTAGACTGAAATTGGGGCCCTGCCTTCATGACTGTGTGTTTGAGGACTGTCAATCTCCCTGGCTACTGAATGCTCCACCAGTAAACCAGGAAGCTCTTACCCCCTTCACAGCTGTGGTAACTGAATGACCTGAGGGGAAGCGCGAGGGAGAAAGCCCGGAGTACCATCCACGGCTGTAAGATACTCAGACACCACGCTGGAAGAGGAGACTGCTCAGATCGCTTCCACAGCCATCTGCCTGCATTCTTAAAGGTTTTGGGTACAGGCTGACAATCTCCAATGCTTTCTCTTTTACATTTAATTTTCTCTAAATTAGGTCAGTAGAAAATTATTTGCTTGCTTGCACTGTCTTCTTCAACCACCAGGTGGCATTGCTTTCCAATGAGCAATTTCTTTCCGTGAGAGGCCTGCCCAGACCTTTTAAGTGCATCAAATTGAAGCTGCAAGAGGAAAAAGAAAAACGATGAAAAGCCATGCAAACCCCACTTTACCCAGCCTGCAACCCCGACTCTCAGTGTCAAGCCGCAAAACTTAGGGGTTAAGAGCTTTTGGTGTCCCAGGCTTGAAGTCACCCAAGATGGAAGGTGACTGCAGGAACCCACATGAAGTGCTTCATTTCCCAGAACAGGAAAAGGTATAATAACCCCGCCCCCCACCCCCTCTCTGCCCTGCCCCGGTGTTTCCAAGACTGATAGGGAAGCTGTGCACACAAAGTTCGGGCAGTAGGTAACCTAGTGCTGATCAAGAGAGTTTAAATTTTCCAAGGACAGTATTTCAAAATTTTGTGAATTCTCTGCAACCTGGCAAAGGTTATTTTTGCATGTACAGACACAAGAATTGTGATATGTATGTATTAACATAAAATATTGATGTTACATTACTTTAGAAACCTGAAATGTGCAAACTGATGCGGGCCCTGGAAAACAGCATTACCCAACACAGGCCGGCCCTCTCTCTGCTGAAGGTCAACACGAAGGCCAACATTGCCACTGAAACAACCTTCGCCCCCAGGCCATACCTGCTGCTCAGTTCTGGGGCCCTAGAACCACTCATCACAGCTGACCTCACCCAGGACAAAGAAGGGAGACAAGGAGTACCGTGGCCATGTCTCAAGGCAGAGCACCCATTCCCTCACTTCACCCAGAACCCTTCCAAACTCGTCTCGGACAATAAGGAGATCCTTATTGGAGAGAATGGAGATGTGTGTGTGTGTGTGTGTGTGTGTGTCAGTGTTTGCTGCATTCCTTCTAGATGAAAGGAGGAAGAGGAAAAGAAGGGAGGGGGTGTTGAACTGCCATAGCAACGTGCACAAACTCAACCTTAGAATGCTTTGTCATCAGCAGTAGTCTTCCAGGCTTGAACCCATGGGTTAAGTACTAGATGCTTACTGTTAAGTAAGCCTTGCATATAGGCCTATCCTGTCAGTTCTCCACCCGACAGGATCTTGCAGAGTAGGGGTTGTCAATGCATGAACAGAATGAGGAACTGTTAGCTTCCTTACCACCCAGGGAACTGTCACCTCCTTCAGAATCTCCCAGACGACCACATTCTGTTCCATATTCTCTCCATCTCTTGGAATCACAATCCTCCCGTTCATCAAAATTGGACTCAACAAACTTCTGAATGCCTTGTGGAATTATTTCAGTCTGTTGGGCCTTTCCCATACATTATTTCATTTATCCTTATAACCATGACTTCAAAACAAACTCATTTTATCTTAGGAAAATGAAGTTCAAAGTCCAAAGTTCTTTCTCCTGGTCACGTCCAGCCTTTTCTAAGGTGGCTTCACCAAATCAATTCCTCATGTGGACCTCGCCAGGGGCAAAAGCCGCCATCAGTCTGTGAACTGTCTCTGAACTTTTAGGGTTTCTTTCTCCAACTGTGTCCTCAAATACCAGCATCAAAATGACCTTTCCTCTACTTAAACCTTGGTAACTTCTAAGCCTCAACCACCTCCAAATTCTCTGCCCCTATTTTATCTATGCTCCATTCACTAAGGTGCTGTTTTTTCTCCTCTCTCCCAACAACACAGCACCGCCACCACAGCCGTTACACGTTTTCTGATCACCACACAGTCTCTTCTCACGGGTGACCAGCCACCCTGGCCACACTGGGAGCCTGGCTCAACTCACCTCCCCATGAGAATGCATAGCCACAGCTCCCAGAGGCACGCTCCGGGCCTGGCATCGCACACATCGGTGACATCTTCTTAGGAGGGTGTCGGAGTCTCTACTATGCTCTAGTCATGTGTCAATCATGTGGAAAACAGTATAGCAAGTCTTGGAAAACTAAGTATCTACATGTTGCACAACCCAGCAAACTCTTATACATAGGAACCAGCAGATTGCTGGAAAGAAGTCCCCAGAAGCCTAGTCTGTGATGGCAGGGAGGGAGGAAGGGGGAGGGGGGAGAAGAAAGGAAGGGAAGGAGGGATTGAGACCATTCTAGGGTCCACTGATGAAATACTGGGTAAATTATTTACTGGTATTCTTCCCCACACCATGAAAATATTTTAAGGTGTAAAAAACAAAAACCCTACAGGAACAAACATGTCTGGGACTATAAAGTCAGATGAGTCAGATGAGTCCAGCCAGTGCCTGAAGTTTCAAAAAGAGCTTTTCTAAAGTTCAAGAAAGGCAAAAATAAGCAGGATATTTAGTGGGATTATGAGAGATGAGGAAATGGAAAAAAAAATCCCACAGGAATAACATAACTTAGAACAGAGTTTCCTTGTGCAGTGTGGTGAGGAACACAGGAGCGCCACTGGAGACTTCCTGGCTCACCTCACGGTGGCTCCCATGTGACGGACCCTGGGCTACTGTGGACAGCTGGTGTCCTCCACGCAGGCTAGGCTCATCTGAAATGCACTGTCCACACAGACGCCTCCCAACAGCAGCCCACTGCCCTTGGCCCTGGCCCTTCTGGAGGGCAGGGAGACAGCACTGCCGGAGGAGCCTGGAAGAACAGCACACTGGTCTCCACCGATTGATTTAGAAATGACTGATGGTCTGGAGGCCTTAACTGGAGACCAGGGATATTAAAGATGTTCATTACTAAACCCCCAATATAGTTGCCTCGCTGACCAAAGAATGAAGAGCTCTTTATGCTTTTGGCAAAGGAAGTCCTAAGCCAGAAATCGACGCCGCAGGATGACGGGGACTTGGCCCAGTGTGGGCTCAACAGACAGAAGAATAAAGCCCCTCTCTTTCTGTGGTCACACAGGCGGCCTACATGGGAGGTGCCATCCAGGGTAATAACTAAAGAATAGCCAGGTAGTAACAGGGTTGGGACTTACTGCCCAGGTTACAGAGATGGGGTGATCTTAAAAAAACAAAATTACCATGCATGATAGTCTATCTTTAGTGTTGTTTTTTTTTTTTTTACAAATTTACAATAAGGAACAATTCTTTTGCTGTTTTTCATTTTTTTTATTGCTGTTAATTCAAGGAAAAAAGGTTGCATAAAATCCAATCTGTCTAGAAATATAAGTGGCCTTTCCAGTACATAACATTTCAAATATCAAAGTATATGGTAAACATACAAATAAGGAGAAGGCAACATACCTCCTATGTACAGTACAGTATTTTAAATCATAAAATAAGCTCCATAAAGTACAACTGGCAAGTGACTTGCACTGCGCTTGCGCATACGTGGCTCATCAACACTCTCACCTGAGCAACTCAACTGCAGCTTAACAATTTAATAATGTGGTCCAAAAATACCCAGGTCAAATAAAATATATTTAATCAAAATAATTTCCTTTGCTTGAATTTTTTCTTTCTAAATTAAAGCTCTCATCTGCCCCTTCTCCCCCCTTTCCCTTTCCTGTAGCTCCCCACCCTGAAAGTTTCACAATGTACATTGGTGCTATAAATAGAAATGCCACTTCAGAAGCATCCAAGTGAGCTGCTTTTTGTCTTCAAGTTTTTCTGTCTGTCTAGCAATGTCAGGCTTCTGACCCAAGACCAAGCATGACGTTCCTCCGCTACACACCAGCACAACCCTCCACAACAAAGCGTCTTTCCTGCCGTGCTTAAGAATGGGACAACAGGTCCCTCACCCCTAAAACAATGACTACACCGTGGTAGCTGTTCATTGCTGTTGAGAGCAGCAGTCACCAAGAATCACACTCCATCTTCCAGATAACCTCAGTGCACTTTAGGAAATCAAAAATTACCTGGAAGCAATTAAGTACATAGATTGGCTTTTTTTAAAAACAACAACAACAAAACTTTTTCTTTTTTTAAGAACAGCAGCATTAAACTTAGTGACATGACACTGACATGATTAATACCATCTCGACACACTCAGAATTCAGTCTTTCACATTATAATCAAGCATAGTGGTAAACGGTTATAAAAGTGACTTTGCTACGAGAGACAGGTTAGGGGACAAATACCTGACTTTGTGGAAACCCATAGCTTCTGTTCGGATTGCAATAAACCACACTTACTTTAAACACAATGTAACACCGTAACAGTTGGTACAGCAAAAGAAGAAATATTTACTCAAGTAGTGTCTTTGAGCAGGACACAATGGTAGACGACGCGTAGAACTGGCCGTCGCCTCTCGCCACAGACACAAGCACACAGAGAACATTCACACCAGTGTGTTCACGCTGTCTCTCTGAAGCAACAGGCTAGAGGAGTATGATGGAAGGAAAAGTCGTTTCCTTTTAAGAAAATGTTTTTTGTCCATTTCAAATGCACGTTTCAGCTTCCTATGGTTTGACTTCTTCCTTGTTCTCGTTTGGACACAAGCACTGCGTGTATGTGTTCATGGGATGCTGTTTGTACGTATATACACACTGTCTTGGGGACTTGGTTTCTCCCATAAGGTAAGGTTGAACGTTTTGCCCTTGGACTACTTGCAGAGCAGTTTACAGAGGTGCGGACAATACACCACTGGGTGCCCCTGCCATGGGCCAGGCAGGGAAAAGGGAGAGCTTTGAGGGGGGTGGGAGAGAAGTGTAGTTTAGGGTGAAAGTGAGAAAAGCAAGGGAAGAAGCAGTTTCTTTTTTCAAAACCATGACTGTTACCAGTGTTGTAAAAAAAAAAAAAAAAAGGTCAAATACACAGTTTTGAAGATTCAGTAAACATTGCACACAGCAAGTATTCAGTGAAAAACAAAGCACGCGTCAACATTTCCTTTTGATAGTTCGTCTGGAAGTGTGAGTTCCGTGTATCATACAGAGAAGCCTGTTGTTGAACCAGGAGACCAAAGGCTCAGAAGCATTTCATTCTTTCTTATTTTGGACATTGGTACAAGAGAAATGAAAACTCCCAACTGCATAGAAATGTGTAGACAAAAAACAAAATACCTTTCCTCGCCTCCCCTCCACACCCGCGATCCCACACCGGAGTGTGCTAAGCAGGCAAGCTTTACGTGGTTCAGTCTGCGGAATCCAACGTATCATTAGAAGGGGGGAGGGGAGGTGCGTATCTCAGTCTGTAAGTGCCTAAAACAGGAAAGACAGAACGGCTAAGTCACCTCTGACAATGACATGCATGACAAACCAGTCAAGCCATCTGAAGGGCATACACTTCAGAAGGCACCTTCTTTAGTTTAGCACTAAAACCATTCTGAACTGCAAATAGGTTACTTAAAAAAAAAAAAAAGGTATTATCAAGCTTGTGCTTTAGGTTCAAACTAAAGCTGTATCAAACTTGATCTGCCCTTAGGAATGACAAGTCAGCGCACTCCCAACTCTACTCTTCCACCCCACCCCACACCCAGATTAAGAGCTGGAGAAATGACCAAAGGCCAAATTGAAGTGAATCAGAGCGGCTGGAGGAAAACACTGAATTTGGTACTTTGTGAACTTAGTTCAAGTTCTTATTTCCAAGCCAGTGTTTAACTGTTTTTCTTTTATAATGCAATAGCACTTTGGACTTTTTCTTCTTATACAGTCCTTAGGAAGACACAGGCTAGCACAGCATACAGGTGAGGCCAGCGGACGCTGGAGTTACTCTAAGCCTTGCATGCCAAATCACTGGCTTTCTTCCTGGTTTTCAGTATCTGAATTCTGCTTACTTGGCAGAGCTTAAAAAAAAAAATAAAGGCTGTAAGCAAGAATTATACCATAGAATTCCAATTCCCCTTACATTCCTTGAAAAGAGCCTCTAGTTTATTCCTTAGTTGGAAACTGGAATTCCTCTGACGTGACTTGTACTGCGTGTGACCTGCTCTAATCTAGAATTTTCTGGCTGCACTTTATGATGTCACTGAAGACATCTGTAAACAAACACACAAACAGATCTTTCTATGACAGAATCACATAATCAACAAAGGAAGGAAAAACGAACAGGAGAATTCAAAAACAAGTCCTCTGGGAGTTACTGGGATTACCTTGTTGGTTGGCCTCCATGGACGACTGCTTACAGTCCTGTGCATAGTGCCCGCTTACACCACAATTGTAACAGGAGACATTCCCATTCTTCTTGGGCCCCGAACCACTGGTATTGGCAACTACATTAGGTGCTGGATATATGGGATAGAATCTCCCAAATCCTGCCATCTGTTGCATGCCATAGCTGGCTTGGCTTCCCATGACTGGGTCATGCACTAGTCCATTTGCATATGGAGTCTGAGGCAGAAAAAAAGGAAGTTGGTTTCCATTGCTCTGATGTGCTTGGTTGAGGTAGCTGCCATTGCAAATGGATGGCAGAGTGAAGAACGATGGGACTCGGTACACTGGTCCAGGCATTGGATTGGGATAATAGTAACTATTTAGCTGCAGGTTTCCATTGGTCCCACAGCTGCGCCTTCGACCACAAGAACCGCACGGCCCCGAGCCCATCTGCTGGGGTGGCACTATCGTCCCATTAGCGTTCGTGTTCCCCACAGCACTGATGTAAGATGTGCTGTCACTCTGTGCAGTACTGTGTGTCAAAGCAGGGCTTGGGCTTGGAGCAGGGCCTGGGGTATGGGTAGGGACCGCGGGAGGGATAGTGGACTGGGCCTGACTGATTCCTGCACTTGCTGGCTGGGCAGAAGTGGCTGCTGTGTTGAGCACATTAGAATTCTGAGTGGGTAACACGTTGGCAGCAAGGGGAGAGCCTGGTAAGGTGTAGGACGCTGGTGGCTGTGCGGCTGAGAGGCCAGCTGCTGGAAGAACTACCTTCACATTGGTAGGCTGAGGGACTGTCCCCGTGTTTCCCTCCATTTGAGGCACCATTTGATTTAGTCCTACCACTTGGGATGCAGATTTTGTGATGGGGTCCGTGGTAGCCACAGGAGATCCTGGGAAACTACCTGGGTTATGGACAGGAATAAAGGCAGTGTTTGGTGACCCGATGCTCAGATTTCTGGCTGGTTGTTGTGGGATATTAACTGTGCAACTCTCAGAAGATCCCTGTGGTGGTGGCAATTTAAGCCTCTGAAATGTTAGGTGTAGAGCAGGAGTACTACTGTGTGGAAGGAAGGCCGACGGGACAGGCAGCGGAGAGGCCAGCAATTCAAGGTGCTTTTCTGATTCTCCCGTAGAAGCTGTTGGCCCCAGGATTCCAACAGGGGTTGAGTTTGCAGACTCTCTTATTGCAGAAATAGCAACAGGACTAGGAACAAGCATCCCTATTGTTTTGCCCTCTGCAGACTTGGGTGGAGGCATAACCACCTCAGGCTTCTGGGCACCATTGTGCATGACACAGTGTAGCGCTGGCATGAAAGGGATATGCGGGTACTTGGGTGAGCTCAAGGGTGAATTCAGGGGATCTTCTAAAATGTTTCCATTCTCATTTCCTAGTGAAACAATCTGAGCAGGTGGCTTGACAGTGACAGTCTGGTTGACAGACCCATAACTTGTAAACCTGGTTGTTGATGGATTTCCGGAATCCTCAGAATTGCTGTCTGTATCTTAAAAAAAAATTATATATATTAACCCAATAGATATTAACCCAAACTGAACCCTCGTCTTTCTTGCTAGAAATGCAATTCAGGTATAAAATGAACTCTAAAGTTTGAGTGTGCCCTCTATTATGTTTCCTACTTGCCCAGGCTGACCTCTCACTCCTGGTTTTCTATGGCATATTTAAGAAATACGCAGACACAGGCACAAAAACAAAACAACAGGTTACTTGGAAACTATATGAGGTACAGTGTAAAACATAGATATTCGCTCCCTATAAAATAGGGAACAACATGTTTTTAAAGAATGAAATAAATATTTGTACTATACATATTTCAATTGGGTGAAGAAAATTTAAAGCTACTACTAGTCACAAAATAAATAATCTATGGCATAAGAAGAAGGGCAAATATGAAAGCACTGCATTTATTCAAAATTCAAACTGACAGAAAACTGGTCTTACTAGTTCATTGCTCTTCCCCTTATATACAGAAACAATTTCAGTCTTCTGTTATAAAGTAGGTGGACACTGTTTAATTCATAGTCATTTACTTAGGGTCAACGCAGACACCACACTGATTGGTACAGAGACCACACCATTAAATGCCATGCTTATCTACGTATCTTTCGGCTCACAAATAAGAGCTGAGAGCTGGCACGGGTGGCTCGTTCCTATAATCCTAGCTACCCAGGAGGCTGAGATCTGAGGACTTCGATTCAAAGTCAGGTTGGTCAAACATATCTATGACTCATCTCCAACTAACCAGTCAAAAGGGAAACGAAAAACAGCCAGAAGTGGAGGTATGGCTCAAGTGGAATACTAGCCTTGAACAAAAATGTCAAGCAAAAGTAAGAAGTCTTTAAATTCAAGCCCCAGTACTGTCACAAAAGAGAAAAAATGTTGAAGTATACTACATATTTAAAGTATATTTATTGAAAGATGTTAAAAAATGTTAAAACAGGACTAAATTAAAATGAATGGAATCTACTTAATATCAGCAATGATATTAAATGGACCATTTTAATTTATTGAAGAGGGAAGAAGTTCAACTGAAGTCTTTTTTAGCAAATTCTCATAGTAGATTAACATTTGGGGTATTTCTTACCAAAATTTGCAAAACAAAGACTATCTCCGAATCAATAACTGCTTTGAGGCACTGTATCTGTATCATCCCACCAGTGCAGAATTAAGGGCAAAAATAATGTCCAAAGAATATTTTTCACATGACCAGTTAAGTTTATGAGTGTGAAGTTAAGGCAAGTAGCACTGTGGTTTTAAACAGTCCTAAATGGGTTTCTGCACGCTACACTCATCTACATATTAAGAGGGCTGAGCTTATTTCTGTCTGGCCTTTGGAAAACATTAAGTCTCAGACAAAACTCCTTTCCATTAAACAAGATTAATAAGCACTTAGAATTTAATTACAATTAAATAGAAATTTAATTAAAATCTTAGTAAGCACTCAGAATTTTTTAAATAATCAACTCTATCATAACACATATGGGTTGAGAAAGGCCTAAATGAATCTTTTACCTAAGGAAGACTCATTCTTATTTGTTAATATCTGAGATTATATGAGAAAAGGCAAGTTCCTCTACACAGGCTTGCAAACACATGCTGTCTGATAGAGGAGAGGGATGCTACAAAGTTATCCAAGTATTTGACAACCAGGTTAAATTTGCAGAGTGAGGTAAAGAATCACAGAACCATTCACATATCCTTTAAAACCAAGTATAGTATTCAATGAAACAGAATGGGCACATCTACTCTGGGTACAGCATAAAAATTCTCTCAAGCTTCCTAATAACTTCATTCCTAAAATCTTCATTTTCTTTCATCAGTAAACTGCAGAGCAGAAATGTCTGAGACAGTACAACTGGTGGCAGTCATGGCACGCTACAAAGTAACTACAAAATAAATCTGACTTCCAATTGTTTCCAAGTAGCAGCATAGCTGCATAGGTCTCTGACAAGGCAATATAGAAGCAGACTGCTCAGCAAGGAACCACATGATGGTCTAAGGATCTCTACAAAAGAAATCACTTGATAATGCCTCTCAGCTTGGATACACCTTATGACCAGGATGTCAGCATGTGTAAAGAATGACATCCTTATTCAACATACGCCTTTTCAAGAAGGTCTCACTTACAGAGGGATAGAATAAAGGCCTCCAACAATCCTTAAAACCAACAAGAACCACAGGAAAATTTCAAATCAACTTTCTCCGAATTGTAGGAACTAAGGTTCAAAGCAATCTGAGGACTTAAGAAAAAAAATCCTTAAGAACAGGAACTTATGGCCTTTTACCTTGTCCTACCCTAGTCCTACCATTTCTCCATTTCTGAAGCAGTCTTGCTGACTATCAGCCCCTTAATTATGGCAGCTATGATAAAGAGTACCAGCAGTTACTAGAAAGGTTACAAGTTTGGATTTCTCCAAACCTGTAATGTCAATGTGTGAACCTGTCTGACAGCTCATGTTCACAACTAGATCAACAATCTCTTATCCACAAGACATTTGTCCTAACTAATCAGTGGCAAGTGTTTAGCAACATGGCTATCTGAGATGGTGGTTTCATTTGGAGCCAAAGAAGCTAATCAAAATACTTAAAATGAGAAAGTGGAGACTGAGATGTCCATAGGGAGCTTTGAAAGCTTTCCCATATACTGAGAATCAAAAAAGCTATGCTCACACTTAGGCAGTACGCATTCCCAAATCATCCTACTGGGAATTACATTAAATGTAAAGGGACTAAACATTCAGCTCAAATGGCAAAAATAGGAAAACTAAATGCAAAACCCATGATCTAATTATATATTGTCTTCAAGAGACACAGTTCAGATTTAAACACACACAGAGGTTTGAACAAAAGGATAGAAAATAAACTACCATAAAATTAGAACCCCTTCTAAGAGCTGGAGTGGCTATTACCATTAGACAAAATAGACTGTAAGACAAATATTGCTACTAGAAAAAAAAGGATCTCATAATGATAAAAAGATCAGGAAGACATTAAAAGTATAAATGTATATGCATCTACTAATATACATAATATAGTCCTCATATGCTAATTCTACATTTTCTTATGATGCTATTTTCTTCCTATTTCATTTCACATGCAGTGAAAGAAGTTTATAACATCAACACTTCTAGAAACTGCTACAGCAAGGTCTTTAAGATACCTTCTGTAATGAATTTAAAACGAATATAAGACATACGTTTATAGAAACATAAAATTGTATGGATCTGATTTTAAGAAAGAACACAGTATTTCCCTTCACCCCTTCCTAAAAGCAAACCTCTGTCCTTTTCTTCTTCGCTTTCAAAACTTTCTCTTCCATCATGTCGTGGACTAGATGGAGAACTGTAACTCTCTGAAGATGTTTCTCCACATGTGTCATGTCCAGATCCAATGTCCAAATTCACATCTAAAAATAACAACTCTATTTAAAAAAAAATCATGTTAAGAAGTTCAATTAATTTCCAAGTGAACTATTAGAAGTGAGTTTAGCTACAAATACTTTTTTCAGTTTTCCTATAAACCTTAAATAACTTTAGATTTAGGTGAAAATTCATGACTAAATAGCAATTCTAACTCAAAGTAATTGATAAAGACATTCTTAAATGCACAAAACAAGAAGTCAATCTTACTGACTTTAAGCATTAAGGTTTCTTTGTTGGGTCTGTGCAGTATTACTTTGAGCTACTAAGTTTAGATATACTAAATCCTCAATTGCTTGTTGAAAACATCTTTCAAGAATAGAATAGTATTGCAAAAAGACAATTCACGTAACTACTAAGCCAGTGAATTCAAAAGAATAAAATACTTCTTATCTACGAGACTGGACAGTCCCTTAATTTCTGTCCAAGGGTCAATCCTATACCAAGATGGGGTGCAGGCGAGTGTAGAACCTGTGTTAACCAATTAGCTAAATCTGTTTTGGGCACATAAGGAGAGACTAATTATTGGTATGTCTGGTATTGAAAATTCATACACTGGCCCAGAACTATTTATTTATGAAAGACTAGTAAGTAGCAGAGCTTCTGTCTTAAAGCAAAGACACACATGTGTCTTTATTATAAATCTCCATTTTGTAGTTCTAAGGGGTTCTCAATATTTACAGATGAGTGAATAATTTCTATGGCAACTTGGCAGAAACAATAAAATATAATGATTATTAATTACTTGGGCAAAATATATGTCAGAGAAAAGAGATGACCTGTGCAAAGAACAATTCAGATGACTAACCTGTGTCTTCTGAAGGGGTAAGTTTGTAACAAATTCATACTTAAAGAAGCCTAAGGCTAACGAGGTAACTTGAGGGATGAGGGAGAATGAAGGAAGGGGTGACACTGATCAATATGCACCATACTTATAAACTGATTTGTTGAACGGAAACTCTTTTGTACAACTACTAAAAGATAATTTTTAAAAAGAGAATAAACACTCATTATTGAATATTCAATTTTTTTGCATACTCATGAATACTGAAGAAAAATAAAGGCATTAAGAATGCAGATGTTTCTAGGTCTTTTGGGGTAGGATTTTAAGGAATGCAACATTGCACAAACCTAATGAGAAATGAGAAAAAAGGTAGAGGAGTTTATATGACATGGAAACTTATAAAAAAGCAATCTTGAATATACTTTCACAGGACAGGCTCTGAATTACTAGATACAATATGCCTAAAGAAAGGGGTATAGGCCAAAACATTCCAATGTGTCATACTGGTCAGATAGCTTAGCATTAAACCACACTCATGAAAATACACCTTTAAAAACTGCCAGCATTTAACAAAATGAACAGCCCAAACAGCTATTTCCCCCCACATGTAGCTTAATTTATAAAACAATTTTTACACGGTTCTAGCTAGTATTTTAATTACCATAATGCTATACATTAAACTGAAGTTTTCACGGAACTAAACATATAAATCTAAATCTACACTAGAATTATCTTTTTGATGAAGTGCTTCAGAACTGTTCAGACCTTGGAAACTTTTATGATATGAAATTACATGCTCCTGTATATAGAGGCAGAAGCTGTGGAAGGTGAGAATGACAAAATTATGCCAACGATTATGCCATAACTGTCTTTGAGAGACACAAATAGATATTTTTAATCATATCTCAATAGTGACTTATAAGTCCTTATTCCTATCTTTTTTTGGGGGGAAGAGGTTGGATGGTCCTGGGGCTTCAACTTAGGGCCTGGGTGCTATCCCTGAGCTGCTTCTGCTCAAGGCTAGAGAGCTCTACCACTTGAGCCACAGCACAACTTTCAGCCTTTTCTCAGTAGTTTAAGAGTCTCACAGGCTTTCCTGCCCAGGCTGGCTTCAAACTTCAATCCTCAGCTCTCAGCCTCCTAAGAAGCTAGAATTACGTGAGCCATCACTGCCTGGCTCCCTATAAAAATTCTTGCTACTAATTATGGAAAGCTGAGTTTGTTACAGAGTTAAGAACCATTTAATTAGGTAATAGGTCCACATTTATCATCTGGATTATTAATAAAAATTGGGTAACTTTATAGCATTGTAAATCTTGTAGAAGACACTGGGAGGCCAACCAACTCATTTCCCTTCAAATGTTTTGGTGTCACCAAGAGTGGGGTGAAGGAAGAGATGCTATGATAAAACTAAAATAATTAATAAATATTTTT
The DNA here is from genome assembly GCF_000151885.1 of Dipodomys ordii. Classification (NCBI taxonomy): domain Eukaryota; kingdom Metazoa; phylum Chordata; class Mammalia; order Rodentia; family Heteromyidae; genus Dipodomys; species Dipodomys ordii. The sequence continues at coordinate 11,242,893 of NW_012267259.1, read as the reverse complement.
TTGGCCATTCCCAGAGTTTAACCTTAGAGTCTGGGCTTGCTTAGCTTGTTCAGCTGGCTTTCCACCATTTTACTTCAGCCTTGTGGTTTATTTTGTGTGTGTGTGTGTGCGCATATGTGTGTGCGCGCACACGTGCACACATGCACGCACACACACGCTACTCCTGGGCTTGAACCCAGTGCCTAGGCATGGTCCCAGAACTTTTGTGCTCAAGGCTAATACTCTATTATTTGAGCGCCCCGCCCCCACATTCTTCTGGCTTTTTGGTGGTTAATTGGGGGTAAGAGTCTATAGACCTTCTTCCCCAGACTGCTTTCAAACCACTTAAACTGGCTTCAAACTGTGATTCTCAGATCTCAGCCTCCTAATTAGGAAGCTAGGATTATAGGTATGAGACACCAGCGCCTAGTTTTTCAGCCTGGCTTTTTACTGATTGTTCTGGAGACAGTCTTGCAGACTTTTTTGCCTAGGCTGATCTCAAACCCCATCTGTATCTCTGCTTTTGGAGTAGCTAGGGATTATAGGTGTGAGCTGTTCACACCCAGTAAGTAAAGAGTAATCTTAGAGATCTCTGCGTGGTAATGCACACAGCAGAGACCTGAGTTTTTGGGAAAGGCCCAGGCTGTCCTCAAACCTGTAATCCTACTTCCTCTGCCTTACAGAAGAGGATCAATGGGCCTAATCTAAGACATAAAAAAGTTAGAAAACACAGTGAATGAAGGCACTTACGGATCTTTACTTTGTTCCCTTTTCTGTTTTGTAGATTGTTGAGCTACATGAATGTATTATTATCCAAAATAGGTTAACATTTAAAACAACTGGTGTGTGTGTGTGCGCGTGTGCGTGTACACATGTGCCAGTCCTATGGTTTGAACTCAGGGTCTGGTGCTATTCCTGGCTTTTGTGCTCAAGACTAGTGCTCTACCACTTGAGATTCATTTCCACGTCTGGCTTTTTGGTGGTTAATTGGAAATAAAGAGTCTCACAGACTTTCCTGTGCTGGCTTAGACTCATGATCCTTAGGTCTCAGTGTGCTGATTATCTAGGATTACAGATGTGAGCCACTGTTGCCCAGCTTAAAATAATATATTATTGTTTTTATTATTATAATATATATATATATATATATATCTTTCTTTTTTTCTTTATTTATTTTTACTGGTTCTGGGGCTTGAATTCAGAGCCTGGGTGCTATCCCTGAGCCTCTCTGTACTGAAGGCTAGAGCTCTATCACTTGAGCCACAGTACCACTTCCGGCTTTTTCTGAGTAGTTTATTGGAGATAAGAGACTCATAGACTTTCCTTCCCAGGGTGGTTTTGAACCTTTATCCTCAGATCTCAGCCTCCTGAGTAGCTAGGATTACAGGCATGAGCACTGGCATCTGGCTAAAATAATACATTAAAAAATCCTAAATAAGCTGGGTGACAGTGACTCACGCCTGTAATCCTTGCTATTCAGGAGGCTGAGATCTGAGGATCGCAGTTCAAAGCCAGCCCGGGCACGAAAGTCTGTGAGACTCTTATCTCCAATAAAACCCACTAGAAAACTGGAAGTGGCGCTGTGGCTGCGGTAGAGCACTCACCTTGAGCAGAAGAGTGCAGGGACAGTGCCCAGGCCCAGAGTTCAAGCCCCACAACTGACCCCTCCCCCAAAATCCTAAATAATAAATATATATTCAATATCTAAACCTTCTAACCAGGGCATAATACTTTCTGCTCCAACATAGAGTCGCTGTTTCATAAGGAAAAAGAGAACTTTAAATGTACCCCAAGTTTACTAAGCACTTAAAGGTAATAACTTCTTGGTAGGGTACTTTAATATTTCAAAGGGAAATTAATAGAGTTAATTTTTAAGTTGAATTTGGCCACATTTCTAAATTACAGACACGAATGAGACAAGTTGTTGCATATAGCTTCTATTCAATCATACTCCATAAATATAAACACATATCAATCAGTAACAAAATAAAATAAGGTTTGGCTTATTCAAAATCCTAAAGTAATTATTATAAAACTTGAAAATTAAAGAGATAAAAGGAACCAGGTGCTAGTGGGCTCTTGCCTACAGGCTTAGCTATTCAGAATGCTAGATCTAAGAATCACTGTTCAAAGCCAGCTTAGGCAGACAAGCCACAATATTCTTATCTCCAATTAACCAGCAAAAATCCAGAACTAGAAGTATGGCTCAAGTGCTATAACATTAGCCATAAGAAGTAAGGCCACAAGTTTAAAAACAGATGAAGAGAAAAGAATTGGAGCATGGGATATTACAAAGTTCCCGTTACAAATGATCTTGGAAGGTTATAAAGTTTAATAAACTGTGAAATATATATTTTCATATATATTAAGGAGAAAAAACTAAGTTAGTGAATAGCACAGGACTTAGTACTATTGAAATACTATTCATACGTTTTTACATATAATCCTACAATGAACAAGGTACACAAAAGCCAAGTCCACTGCTGTCTCTGATCAAAGGCCCGGTGCTAATCCTTTGGAAATAGGAAGCTATGGTAAGAATGGCTGCAAATGCCTTCGGAGAAAAGGAGTTACAAAGATATGAAACAAGAGGCAGCTGGTCCTGTGAGGGGTGAGGTGTGCTTGACAGGAATCTCATCAGGAGATTGACCAATTAAGAATGTTCTCTGAAGACAAATGTAGTAGCTGTAAAGAAAAGGAGCCAAGAGGGCCCTGCTGAGATGGAATCTGGGCAGACAGTGAATCTAGTCATCAACCCAGACTTTTAACCATGCATAGAGTTATTAGCCTTTTCCTCTTGCTTTTCACACAAGGAATCACAGCACCAGTAAAGCATGACAATATGCTGCTGGGACTGGATCCTAGTATAGACAGGATGGGATTTTTCATGTCATTTTTACTCCTATGAGCTGATCCAATGAGTTGGCTAGATGAGTTTAATCAGAATGTGACCATTTTTCTTTCACAAATTATTCAATCTCTCTATACAATGCTGAGTTAAAAAATAGGCCCCATTTAAGAAATATATTCTGGTGATTTATATTACATCACAAGTGATTGTACTAATATTACTGTAAGATTTAAATTTTAAAAATTATGATTCATGAGACCAGCTAATGCCTATGTTAGGAGCATACACAGACCAAATAAATATTCCCCAGAAGTTTGTGTACTTCTATTCTCATTTTTTTTTCTGTCTTCTCTATCAACAGTAAAGACCAAAACCAAAACAAAACAAAATACCAAACAAACCCAGAAAAGTAATCAATGAACTAGCAGAAAGGGTGTATCACTTCAAATGAACCATGAGCCTAAAAATGAGCCTAAGAGACCTTGAAATAATAGTGGGCAAATGGATACTACAAAAAACTCTATTATAACAAAAATCTAAGTACCCCGCCTAAAGCCCCACAAAAGAAAGCTACTGATGAAAAAGTCAACAATTCTGAGAGATGAGACCTAGAAGAACACGTCCAGACCACCCTGAGGGTAGCCTACAGAGCTTCGGAGAAGAGATCCATGGCCTTGGGTCTCTGAGTAGGAATGGGTCAGAGAAGGAAACAAGCTGGGTGACTACTGGCACGGAGGAGGTGAAGGAAATGTCTACCTCCATGGCTGACTTATAGTCCTTAAGTTTAACTTTATTAATTTCAGAATAGTTTGATTGGATTGCATACACATTAATGCAAGGTAAAATTATACCAGGATATGACACAATAGCTCAATACCTACTAATACCAGTAAGAATCAGGTTTAAAGTAAGTATGCCTGGGGAATGGGTATTTGAAAGGAACTCACCTTTTACACCACCACCATGGGCATGCTGAGGAGTGGAGAGTCTAATACCATTTATTCTACTATTCAGTCTGTTGTCAGTTTTCTTTATTTTCTCCCTAAACCAAATGTAAACATTACCAACACTTTATAAGGTTTTCTATCAAATACAGTAATAAGTACTGTACATATTTTTATGGACATCTTAAATACAACATTCATGATTCAGTACATAGGTCTCAGAGTTCTTTGCTTCCCCCTTTTGGGAGGGGGGATTGAACCAAGGGATAATAAGCCTTGAGGTCCTAGCCTAAAAAAAACCCATTTCATATCTATCAACTGCATATGCTAATACTTCCAACTAGAAACCACTAAGCCCAAAATTAATACTATTAAGTCACTAATGAAAATCTATTTGTACTATATAAACTAGATAAACCCACAGTCAAATGCTATATGCAGTTTTTCCTTCTGAATTTCTATTACTAGAAACATTAAATTGAACCTACTTTTCTACTTGTGGCTTTCCTTTCTTCTTATTTACTGAAGATAAATTCCGTTTATCAGCAGAATGCTAGTAGAAATAAAAATACAAGTTAGACCAAAGTTAAACCATACTGCTATAAATGTCTTTTGTTCTAATATCAAACACTAAGACGAAGAATATCTTTCCCCATCGTACATTATAACAAATCTCCATTTCTAACCTATTTTTGAAGTCACTCACCAGAATCCCTAAAATTTACATATGTGGGACAATACTTATTAATAATCATGATTAAAATTCAAGTTTCTTTTAAGGTGGAGCTCTCTACTGTTTTCTGAATACAGCAGTACCTTTTTACAGTTTTGCTTTCTATATCAACTATGGTAAAAAAAATATGTATATATTCACAGAAACATATAGAAATAAACATTTCCCAAGTTTTAAGTTGTTCCTTTGAATAGCATGATGAAATTTCACCACCACCTCGCTAGCACTCATGACAGCAGAATAGCCATATTCATGAACATTTATTTACTATATATTGTTATTATTCCAATTTATTTACTGTTAGTCTTTAAATCTTACTGTGCCTAACAACAAATTGAAACTTCTCACAGGAGTGTATAGAAAAGACAACAACAGGCCAAGCACCGGAGGGCTCATGCCTATAATCCTAGGTACTCAGGAGGCTGAGACCTGAAGATCGAAGTTTGAAGACAGCCTGGGCAGCAATGCCTGTGAGACTCTTATCTCCAATTAACCACCAGAAAACCAGAAGTGGCACTGTGGCTCAAGTGGCAGAGTGCTCACCTTGAGCTAAAGAGCTCAAGGACAGCACTCAGGCCCAGAACTCAAGCCCATGACCAACAACAACAACAACAAAAAAAAAAAAAAAGGAAGAAAAGAACAACAACATGCACACTATATGGGATTCAGTAACATCCACATTTTCAGGCATCCACTTGATGTCTTTAGATTAGAAAGTATCAGGACAACATCCAACATAGAGTGTATCAAGTGACTGGGTTTTGCTATAGGTATGTCACTCTTCCTTCTTCTCAGATATACTAACTGAATGCTTACAGAAATCCTCATTTTAAAAAAAGAAAACAGAGGAAGCAGCAATTCTTTATATGGCACTAAGGAGCCCCAGCCCCATACCTGGTCAGCTAAGGTCACACAGTGCTCTGGGTGCTGGATGGTGGCACAGCTTTGTTTCCTCCAATCCACAATTCCATTCTGTTCGGAGTACTGCAGGGTAAGCCCATCCAGTGGAGAACAGCTCGTACCAACACTGCTATCAAAAAAAGAAGTTTATGACCATGTGAAAGAGCTGCCTTCAATAATTAACCTGTTGTATCATTGAAATGAGGAAGCTATAGTAAATTCTTCAGTTTGTCTTAGATTTAGTATTTGTCTTATTTGAATATCATGTGATAGGCTTAAGGAAAAAATATGAGAGATAAATAGGCAAATATTTCATAGCTTTATTGGCTGGGCACATGCCTATAATCCTAGGCGGAGACTTGAGAGGATTGTGGTTCAAGGCCAGCCTGGGCAAAAAGATCATGTCTCAAGCAATAGCTAGGCACTGTAGTGCATGTCTGTCATAATAGGAAAGATTGAGGCCCAGAACAGCCTGAGTAAAAAGAGAATACCTTGCCTCCCTCCCCCTCCTCCCTCCCAAGGCTAAACAAGAGAAAAACACAAAAAATAGCAACCTAAAAGACCACAAGAAAGGAGACAAATGGACACACAGAATGGGCCAGACAAATAGAAAACAAATGGCAAACTATTGTCAAATATGTTTTAATTGCTTGGATGTGTACAAAGACATTTATGTTTTAGGAATCAGATACCTACTTCACAACAGGACTCTTCCCAGTATGCTTCTTGTGAATGATGGTGTGTTGTAACACATCTAGAGTAGGAGAAAAAGTCATTCAATTATCGTCCTACATGCCCCAGCTAATGTCTAAAAGGATAGTGCTACCAATACAAACAGTAGAGATGATGGCTAGAGCACTTGTATACATTTCCTAACACAAAAGATATTTTAAAGAAGCAACTTTTCAAAGACATACTGAGCTCCTAAATTACCTTAAATATCCTTTCAAATTGTTTCACCTAATAGCATATTGACCCTGCTCAGCATTAGGAAAATCTTGCTGGGTATGGTGGAATACACCTGTGATCACAGCTACTGGGGAGGCAGAGGTAGGAGGATGTGGTCTAAGCATAAGACCATATCTCAGAAATTAACTAAAAGCAAAAGGTTTGGGCGAGACTCAATCAGTAGAGTATCTGTCTAGCAAGTGGAAAGCTCTGATTTCAAGCTCCAGTTTTGCCACTAAAAGAAAAAAGTCGTCTTGCCCACCCCCTACTCCAAATAAAACAAACCTGTCGCATTTGCCTCCTGAAAGATTGGGATTATAGTTGTGGACCACCAGACCTAGGTGAAAGCTTTATCTGAACTACCCACATATATCTATGTATTCATAAATACATATATTGGTGTGCATGTTTAAATATACTACAAATGCTCCTTAACTCCACCAAGGATTAATATATCATGATTTATTTGTATTTACTAACATTTGAAATATTCAGTCATTTTCCTGGTATTTGCTCTTACAAACAAGGTTGCCTTGAGTACCTCTCTCCACTTCTCCCTGAGCACAAGTGCAGCAAGTTTCACAGAAGTAAAATCACTGGGTAGCAGCATAAAATTCTCTCCAACTTCACCGCATGTGCCATCCACAGCGCTTGAGTTCCCCTTGCTTCCTAGGCTTGATAAGGCCAATCTGATGAATGTAAAGTGATGTTTCACTGTTCTCATTGCATTTTCTCAAATTCTAATGAGAGTGCACTTGCCATATATTTCCTATTTATGTCTTTTGCCTCATATCCTTTAAATACCTTCTCTTGGTCTGTGGATTGCCTTCTAATTATATGGTTTTTTTTGTCATACATAATTTATTTAAGATCAGTAGACTGTATGGTCATATTCTGCCTTGTTAAAGAAAGCTTTCTCTCTCTCAGAATAACATTTACAAGTTTAGACTTAACATTTTACAAATAAGTTGCTATTCACTTGAAATTTTTATACACGATATAATCTCTATAACCATAATCTGATCTGCTCCATCCCTGTAACAACATCCAACAGAATGTCTTATTCTAGTGAGATCTGCATTTACCTTCTTCTTGACTGGAAGCTTCTGAGCTGTCTTCTTTTAAGTGTTCCAATATTTTAGAAGTCTTCAGAGAGGATGGTAAGTTACCTGAAGAAGTAATTCTTACTATTAGCCCTATTACAGTGGGAGATAAACAAAATAAATAAATATACCATAGTGATTACCCCCTTCTCAAGGAAGAGGAGTGGAGGGTTAGCAATGAAGAGAACATGTTTACTAGTCAGGGCCTTCAAGACAGCTTGATGGTATGGAGTTGTGGAACCTACAAGCATACAACATCTGTCAGCTCCAAGATGCTCCCTCATGAGATGAACTGAACAAGAAGGGTGCTCTCAAGCAATGAGGACTTCTAAAAATATTGTTTTAATTTTTTTTTTTTTGGTCGGTCGTGGGGCTTGAACTCTGGGCCTGGGCGCTGTCCCTCAGCTCTTCAGCTCAAGGCGAGCGCTCTACCACTTGAGCTATAGCGCCACTTCCGGTTTTCTGGTGGTTTATTGGAGATAGGAGTCTCACAGACTTTCTTGCCCGGGCTGGCTTTGAACCGCGATCCTCAGATCTCAGCCTCCTGAGTAGCTAGGATTACAGGCATGAGCCACCAGCGCCCAGCTTGTTTTAATTTTTTTCCCATTTGTTACTTTTTTGAGGGTGGGGGTGGTTCTGGGATTGAATTTAGGACCTAACACTTGCTCAATCACTCCAGCCACACCCAGCACTTTTCTGTGGTAGTTAATATTCAAGGCAGGGCCTTGAGTTAGGCCGGCGCTGACCTGGGCTTCAGTCCCCCTACTGTGCTTTCTCATATCAGTGGAGATGACAGGTGGGCATCACTGCACACAGTCACTGAACTTTTATGCTTGGACTGGCCTCAAAACTCAATCCCTTCATCTCTACCTCCCAAGTTGCTGGGATTACAGGTGTGAGCCACTTTACTTAGCTTCTGTTACTTTTATAAAACACAACAACAATGCTGTGGCTATGATGGATGACTACAAAACTCGAAATACTACTCTGAATTTATGTCTTTTATTACAAAGCAGTGACAAGGAAACTGTGGCCACAACACTGACTCAAGGAGCACATTTTGCTAGCAATCGAGTCTAGAATGGGACCTCAACTTATTTAGGAATTTAACACTGTTTTCTTAGATTTAGTTGTCAGGATATGTCGTACTGCTCTCTGTCCTAGAACCAACAGTAGCACTATCAAATTAAAATCAAATCCAAAACCCTGTGTGCACAAATGAACCTTGACAGCAATGTGTTCATCAGTGAAATCACTCAGACATAATCATGCTGGTAGTTTCCAATCTCAAGCTGTGTGTTTTCAACATATTTTAATTTCACATCTGAACACAAAATCAGCTATCCTTGGTAGCACTGCTTATGGGATGAAAACCTTACTTAGCTATCCAGAGTCCTCCCTTACTCATAGCCTCCTCACATGGCACACGCCTTTCCTGGCAGCCTATTTCCCTATGTCTATTAATTCTATGCCCTTTAGATTTGAACAGATACCACTGACAGATAATACTAAGAAGCAATTACACCTGGCTCAGGGAAAGCACTGATTCTTAGGTCTATATGGCTCTAGAGTAACCGTAACTTAACAGAACTTGTCATTTTTCAGACATAAATTCATCCATGGAGCTATGCATCTTATCTGAGTCAAGTAGTCACAAAGAGTTGTATTTTTAATTCTGATTGCTAATTATTTTCAAACACACACACTCCATCTAACAAATTCAAAAACTTCCTAAGTTACCCTATATGTATAACATCCAACCATAGTTTTTTACTTTCTCAAGTGTGTGGAAATATGTATTTTATTTTCTCCTTAAGAAAAATAATGATATAAAATAATGATATAAAGTTAGCAGAAATTCTCAAAAAGATACCTAAGTGTTACTGGCAAAATAGCTGTTTTAAAGGAAGGCTGAGGAGAATGTGTATAAAACTGAACACAAGACAGACTGTGACAAATGCTGAAACTCAAGGGAAAACTGAACACAAAAAAATACTAACAAAAAAGTACACTGGGAAAGTTTTTGGGAAGATGTGATACTTCAGTAGAGTTGTGATTTCAGTGGGTGGTGATGAAAGATAAATGTTTAAATAAGAGGAAGAATGAACTGAGACACTGGGACAGGAAGTAGTAGGAAGCCCAGGGAAAAGCTGAGCCTTCAAGTAGCTAAAGCCTATAAGACCAGAAAGCAAGCTCAAAGACAGGCTTGACTTATCAAACTTTTCAAGTTTTTAACATGTTATTTGCAATCAAATTTGTCCCTGTGCTAGTCCTGGAGCATGACAGATTAAGAACTAGCATCTGAATTTAGAGCAGGAAGGTTGAGTGGCTCATGCCTGTAATCCTAGCTACTTTGGAGGCTGAGATCTGAGCACTGTAGCTCAAAATCAGCTGGGGTAAGAAAGTCCCTGAGATTCTTATCTCCAATTAGCCACCAGAAAACCAGAAGTGGAGCTATGCTCAAAGTAGCAGAGAGCTAGTCTTGAACAAAAAAGCTCAGAGACAGCATCTAGGTCCTTTTTGTCAGCCCCATGACTGACAAAAAACAACACAAAAAAACAGGGATTTGCAGATAACTTGCTCATGTATGAAATAATGCACAAGGGATAAAAAGACATTCCCTTGTCCAGCATGGATTGGCCTTTAAATAATTGGAAATGCACATGACTAGGTGACCCAGGAAGAAGGCAGGGTAGATCACACCAGCATCATCACATCTCCAACTCTGTATGCCAGCACTGCCAAGGAACTAAACTGAAAGACTAAGCATGACCTGGAGTGTCAGAGATTCTTAGTCTGCCCTGTTACGTGAGCTTTTATACATTACTATCTTGAAACTTTCAGTACAGTCAAACCTTGCTCTATCACAGTTCCCTTATTAAGGCTTCCTGTATTGAAGTTTTTTTGTAAAAAAGAAAAATGTAAATAGAGATACCTCATCCCTCACCTACTACAGGAGTTACATTCCAGAGACCCCTATGATAGGTGAAAATTCATGAAGGAGCAGTGTTATATAGTCGTCCCTCACTATATATACACAGTTCACTTATTACTACTTCACGGATTTTCACCTATCACAGGGGTCTCTGGAATGTAACTCCAGCAATAGGTGAGGTATCACTGTATAAAATTCATTTAAATAATGACAAATATACTTAATATTTTGTATTTCCTATTTCTTAATATGTCATGAGGTCTTTTAATTGAAACTGGTTAACTTTTTAATTATAAGATGACACAGCAAAAGATCACTAAGCAAAGGAAAAACTCCGAGACTTCCACAGGTGAACAGAGCATGCTTACTGAGATTGTGTAGAGAGTCTGACGACATGGACCGGAAAAAGCTGTGTACTTTCTGACTCTGTAGAAAAGCTTGGGATGATGTTGAAAATAGCTGCCTGCACATTAAAATAAAACACAAAAGCTTTTATTAATTTCATGTATATACACCCTCAAAATTGCAGTTTAGATTATAAAGAAGACTTAAGGGACTTTTTAATAAGTACAGAAAAAAGTGTTTTTCCTCCTAAAGAATATTTCATATGTAATTCCTATAGGAAGAAGCAAGTAAAATACAACAGAACTCACTCATGATCATTTACTAAATAGATTTTTAATGGTAAGGTTCCAGTTCTGGCAAAGATCTAGTATTTCATTCTTTTGACCAATTGGTCAAATAATTGTAACGTCTTTTTTGAGTGTCTTCTTTGTCCATTCTCCAACCCCACTGGGCTCTCCATTAATTCATCATGAGGCTGCTGCGTGTCTTGTTTTGCCCCTGTATTAGTTTTAGGACTTAACTATTCAGGAGGGAAGGTAGAAAGAGTACAAGAGCCAGCCATGATTCTTTTAACATGACAATCATTCAAAGACAGTAGTCACTGGAACTCCTCATGTGCGTATGTATTTAGTTTTAAATTACCCATCTAAACTGGAGAATACCTGGGAACATTATCAGAGTATTTTGGAAACAGAACCAAAAACAGGAAAGACCAGATTTATTTATCAGTCATTAATAAACTAGAAAACTCTAGTAAGTGAAATGTGATCCTTAAGCAGGAAAAACAGACTGGCAGAATTTGACGTCTAAAGTCACATATTCTAGCATAATTTAGGAATATCTGATAAATAAATCAATAATGTGAGAAAGAACTATTTCACTGTTTGAAATATAAGTCAATTGAGGGTCCAACATCATATAGAACAACAAAATAAATTCTAAAGTGTTTAATACAATCTTTTAATTTTTTAAAAAGTAAATGGAGAATATACGTGGCGCAAACTCAAGTTACAAAATAAAAGCCAAGTCTCTTTACTACTCTCTAACTCCTTCTTTTCCATAGAGACAAGCCCTATACTATTCTATGACATAAATAAAGCCCTTTTGTTTTTTCTAGAGACTTCTTTGTAATCAAGTGTGTATCAACATTTACTTGCTTTTCTAGTCAAAATATAGTACAGTAAATATTCTTCAACATTCATCTTAGCATGTAAGATGAGTAACTAAAAGTATTCCTATTCATACATGATCAGTATTTAACTTTTGTACTGCCAAATGGCTTTCTGTACAAGTTTTACCAATTTATGCTTACTATCAGAGGACCCACAGGTAGACATACGTGTACCCCAGAGAAGGTAAGGGAGTGCCCAATGCGTGCACTACAGTGAATCACTGCAGGCCTGTGGTCAGGGTTCAAGGAGCCAGATACTCTTATTTTAAACAAGAAACTGAGAAATGAAGCTGGTGATCCAGGTACTCCAAAATCTGGCCAGGTATTATAATGAAAGTGAGATACTGTTCTGAAATCACCACTACTGATATTTTCTAATTGTAGTAGATATATTTTGTAGTATGACTTCACATCCTCAAATGAGCTTCACACTAAATCCAGTTTCTTTAAACAGAATCTCTCGGTCATCTGCTGGCCAGTACTGTGCACTCTTTAACAGATTCTCCACCATTCAGTTTAGTTTGACAACTGCTTGGTCTTTGGCTGCCAAACCATGAGCCAGAAATGACAGCATGTGTTAGGAAGTGGGCCCTGTGTTAAGATGTAAGTCGTGCCTCTTCTATGTCCATTACCCTGGCATTGATATACTTTGCAGTTTAACATGACTATGATTATATATGGGCTCACATCTCTCTATCTGTTGCAATCTCTGTTTTCTGGAAACCTGGCCACTCCATTAGGATAGTCATGAGACTCATTTCAAATTTCCAAGTCTAGCTGCTGCCAGTGAAACTAATATCTTAGTGTGTGTGTGTGTGTGTGTGTGTGTGTGTGTGCGCGTGCGCGCGCGTGCCAGTGTGTGTGTGTGTGTGTGTGTATGTGTGTGTGTGCGCGCGCCAGTGTGTGAGCATGCTTGTGTGCTAGTCCTAGGACTTGAACTCAGGGCCTAGACCCTGTCCCTGAGCCTTTTTTGCTCAAGGCTAGCACTCTATCACTTGAGTCACAGCTCCACTTCTAGCTTTTTTTAGTGGTTAATTGGACATACCAGTCTCACTTTCCTGCCCTGGCTAGCTTCAAGCCAAGATCCTCAGATTTCAGCCTCCTAAGTAACTAGGATTACAGGCATGAGACACCAGTGCCGAGTAGGAGTTCGTTTTTAAAGAAAGAAAGAATTTCAAGTACTTTTCCCTAGGTACTTGTTTATTTACTGTGTATTTTCTTATTTTACTTTATGCAGAGTTTGTTTTATCTTTAGCATTCAACTTTGTTTTTTAATGTTTTCTAGGAAAAACCTTTCATATTTGTAATAAACCTTATGCTTCCTTGTTTGCATTTATACTTTGGCTACCACTAAAAATCTGCTTTTTGAGACATGTTCTCACTGTTATTACCCAGATTGGTCTTGAACATTCTAACCCCAATGACTCTTCTGCTCTAAATACTCCTAGGACACTTGTTTTCCAGACACTTTGGCTCAGATTCATCTACTTCACACTTCCAGTCCAGCTTAGATTGACTGTCCATCATTTATTTAAAACTAAACAGTCATTCTAAATTCCTCTGGCTTCTGTCCTGTGGTCCTATGTAAGAAAGCCCCAACCTTCTTTCCTTATATTTGGACTGGAATTGTTAGAAAAATTTTTAAATGCATAAAACAGGTCAGATTGATACTGTATATACTGACTACAGCGAAAAAGCTACCCTTTGTCCAGCTTACTAGGCCTCTTTCACTGGCTGTTCTGCAGGTCCCCATACATGGCTTTAAGTCTTTTCTACTTCAAGCATTTGAACCTCCTTAATTCATCCATTTTTATGCAGATCTTTTACTTGAGAGAACATATAAGCCATTAGTCAAAACATCCTTCAAGTTCCCATCATCAAGGTCCCTGCGGGGAAAGGGACCTTGTCCATGAAACACCACTCTCACCTGTATCTTCCATCTCTTCCTCTCTCTACAGGTACATTGGGAGGCTCTGGGAGAAAGGCCTATGTGCCTATGGCATTGTATTTAGTTTTCCTCTCGCCTACACCCATCCTGTCCAATAGTTCAACAATCTAACGAGGACAAAGATGCTGACCTTAACTTATATTGGTCTCCAGGAGAGCAAATGGTAGGAGCAGGTGCTTGGGAAGGGTTGTTTCCCCTCACTTCCTATCCCGCAACCTATTTAACAACTTAGAACATTTCCTGATAAATATTTTATGGAGAAAACAGTAAGTTTTTACTCAATATTTTCACATTTTTAGAAGCAATAAAATTTTATTATGTTAGAGAACTGAATGATACAAATGAGAAAGCATGGTGCTTTTTACTGTGAGCACAATGGAAAAGATCCATTTCAAAAATTCTCCAGAGAAAGAATCTCTGGAGATTAAGCACCTGCAGCCAGCTGCCAGCTGCTGTGTTTGCATTAGGAAGGCTGTTACCTCAGTATGGGCTCCAGGTCAGGGTGTCGCCGCTCCTCCCTTTTTAAGGAACCCTGATTCAGGGCTCTTAAGATGGTTTTGTCAAAAGTCTCTGAAGACAATTCCTTTGGAAGCTAGAAAGACACAAACATCCCAAGTTACATTTCTCCTTACTATTATATATAAGATGCATAAAATGAAAATGAAATACAAAACAATAATAATATAGGCCATAAAGTAAAAGGTTTCCTTTTCACTTATCATACCAAAGCAGCTTTTTTCCCAACACTTCAACCCAGAGGCCTGTCACCTAAGTTTCCCCTAGGGAACATGGCATCTCCTTTAGGTCATATTGTGGAGCTTGCCAAAGTGCCAGCTTCTGGGGCACAAGTGTCTGGGGCATATGCTTTTGGGACACACTTGCATGTAGCTCACATGTCACATTATATTCTGAGTTAGGCTGAAAATTTTGTACAGCACAGCTGGTATTATTTCAATTCTAAAATAGTATTCTGAAAGGTGTTATCTCTCCTCTATAATTACCATCTTTGAAATTCCAGTTTCAAATTGTAATCTCAGGCTACGTCACGGACTACCAATGCATTACATAATGGACTGAGAGGCATGAAAAGCCAGATGAAACTATCTTATTTACATCAACAATACTAATCAAAGAAGTTTTCTTCAATTCATTGAAGGTGCCCTGGAAGCTAGAAATCATAAATAAAAAAAAGCATTGCTTGGCCAAAAAAAAATTAAAACTCAAATCTTGTCATTTTATTTAAATTGTTTACTTTAAAAACTTGCTAGTAGGTCGGGTACCGGTGGCTCACACCTGTAATCCTAGCTACTAGGGAGGCTGAGATCTGAGGATCACAGTGCAAAGCCAGCCCAGGCAAGAAAGTCCTGAGACTCTTATCTCCAATTAACCAACAGAAAACTGGAAGTGGTAGAGTGTTCACCTTGAGCTGAAGAGCTGAGGGACAGCACTAAGACCCAGAGTTCAAGCCCCATGGCAGACAAAACAAACAAACAAAAATCTGCTAGTTGCAAAGTTAATTTTTCAAGTTTTTCAAAAATTCCAAGTTTAAATTTGACTTTTTGTACTAATTTCTGAATTAGTTACTTCCACTAAAATTGAAAGTAATTAAAATTAACTTCATTAACATAACCCAAAGAGCCCTAGGAATATAAAAATTTACATGAAGTGATTTATATAGTTTTAATTTCAACAATCCATAATTAATATCTTTTGTAAAGCATTCTGTGTAATTAAATGGAAAATCCAGCAAAGAAAGGATAAAATATTACTAATTTTAAGATGCTCTATCAGTGTGTGGCTCATGACTTAATGCAGGAAGATTGAGAGCTCTGTGATATCCAAACATACACCAACTGTGGAAATCCTGTTCTCTAACCACTAACAGAGAGAAACAAGTTCTAGACTGACACATTTTTCAAACAGAGAACCTCTGATCCTACATCTTTATTATATCACCAATTTAATATACAATCTCTATTAAGCATTTGTACACAGACAAAGAAAATCATATTTGTGGAAAAGTCTATTTGAATTATCAAATCATTTGTTCTAGACAATGAAGACAACGACTACATAAATTTTTACCAAGTCAATGAACTGCTTATATTACTAGGCAGAATGTGGGCATGAAATCATTGGTACTGCAGCTTGATTTATTTTTCAAGTGTTTTTTACCTGAAATTCCAGAGCCTATATCCAGTCCTAAAGAAAGGATATTAGCTAAGAAGGAAACCACTCCCACTCTCCCCCCCCCCAAAAAAAAACAGCTCTAAATCCACAGCCTAATGCATAGTCACTTACAAACCCTCACTATAATTCATTTTGATACTTTTTTCATTTATCCAGTCAACAAATATTCAAACTTCTGCTCTGATCCCACATGTTGTTGTAGGTACTGTGGATACAGCAGCAAAGGAAGAGAGGAAAACCAAACCAGCACAGAGCTGATAATGCTGTGGTAAGAAGAAAAAAAACTGGGGAACAGACCATGATGAGGAAGACAGAAGCTACTATTTCCAGGGGAGAAAACAGAGAATTTGGTAATCCTGACCTCAAGCCCTGACCTCAAGTTCAGTTCAACAGCATCAACCTAACTTAAAGGAAATTTAAATGTACAGGTTATCAAAAGGAAAGTTCTGCTTTTGAATTTTTGAAAATGGCATTAAAAAGAAGGGAGGTAAAGATAACAGCGAGTTTGAAGGCTACAAAGAGGCAATTCATTTTAAGAATATATGTTATATATTATTTATGTAACTAAGAGACATTTGTACTGTTTTAGAAAAATATTATAAACGAATGTTGGCTAAGGGGGGGGGGAATTGCTAATTAGCCATAATTGAGAAAATTCCTTATTTGGTGCTTTTTTTTTCTTAAGCATTCAGTGTTTAGAAAAATTGTCTGACAGAAAAAATAATGTCAAGACAATACCTAAGCTTAAGGGAGGGAAACAAGTAAGGAGAAAGGAGCCAGGGTCTGAACTGGGGTGTGTTACGCTCCCCCATGTTCATGCAGACTGCATGAAACAACTTTGCTTTCACAAATGGCAATGTGGGAGTCCCCCCAAGACTGTTTTTCACCCTTTATCTCTGTACCTCATGTAACCCATCACCATTAGACCTGTGACATGGAAAAAATGAGAGAAGAAATAAGAGCACATGGTTTCCTAAACCAAATGGTTTTGTTCATGATTTCCTGCCCATAAAATCTGATAGAACTTTAATATCAAGAGACAGATGAGTTAGACACAAGCAGAAAAGATTTAACAGGTAATGTAGGGGAGAAGTAGAGCAGCCATCATCATGCCAGCCAGAAGCTGTCTCCAATGGGGCACTACCCTCATTGATGGTGCCTGGTCCACCATAAGTCTCTTCTGACCATTCCCACAACTAAGTCCAGGAAATGCCAGTGTTAGCTTCCTCACCAAGCTTCTGGGACTGTTGGTCATGACCTCTGTAACTAGAAGCAAGCAGGCAGGTACTAACTTCAATAGGTGAAAGAGTCCTTGCTCTAAGACAGCTAAGTTTAAAATAAGCTACAGAAAAATAGAATTACTATGTCACCCCTGGGTGTTACTTAATCCAAAAAGACTAAAAAGAAATCCAGCTGAATTGAACTGTGTAAGAGAACCAGCCTCTACTGTGCTACTCAAAGCTCTGTGGATGGGCAAAAACAGTATTGATTTAGAATATACAGACAATATACAGATTGAATAGAATATACTTATGATGATAAGTAGACAACTTAAAAACCAGAACTGAGAGCTAGAAAGCAGGGGTGGTAGAGTGTTGGCCTAGCAACCACACGACCCCAAGTTCAAACCGTGGTCCTGACAAAAGCCGAAACCACACAAAAATACCACTGGCCTGGACACTTCAGGTGCTATGAGTGAAATAATTACACTTTCATTCAGAGGCTGGCAACTGAATGAGGAGTGTTTCACATTTTTGGACTTACTAACATTAAACTTTAAAATATTGGCTTACTAAGAAAAAGTAATTTATTGGTCAGTTTCCTTTTAATATTGATTTCTACCCATATGCTTGTCAATAAAATCTAATTTTTTTTAAGGCAAGGGTTTTAACAAAGTGTATTTAGATAGCTTTTACCTCTGCAAACCTGAGTAGGATGTTTCTAACAGCTTATTCCCAGTGGTTTTAAGATTCTGTAATATGGGGGAGAAGGAGCTGGAACTCAAATGAGAAAGAACAGAGCAAGATTCAAGGGAAGGCCAGACAGGGAGCACGGGACAAGTCTTATCTCATTTTTACAGATACACCTGGGGGAGTACCCTCAGAGGCAGCCACCAACAGTGCACATCTTTGTAGCAAAGAGAAAGCAGTAACAACAACAAAAGATGCTCCGTATTTCCTTATGATGTTAACAAAAGCTAATTTAGGTTTTAATAACATTGTGTGCTCTACAACTTAAAGAGTCTGAAGCTAAAATTTACCTGTATTTTCATTTTCTTAATTTTTTTTCTTAACACTGAGTTTTTAGAATGTTTATATTATGGAAAAATCATTTTAATAAAAAAAATCTGTACTTTTACCTTCAGTAGAAATTCTTGTAGTTCTTGATGGGTTTTTGTTACTGTTGTGACTGAAAGATCAGACCAATTTACCTGATTTAAAAAAAACACATATTGCATGGTTATTGCTAGACAGGAACAGGCTTAAAAAAATAAAAGCCATGTGTAAGACAAAAACTTAAATTTTATTTAGAGTAACAATTATAAAGTTTACCTAACATTGTTATTTCTTCAGTTGTTTAATTGTATAGTAACAGTTTACTCAAAAAGTTTTCTAATGAATCCCTTTAAACTGCACATATTTTTAAAAAGCATTCCTATACTGTGACTACATTTTAGTTTTTCAGAAAATAATTTTTTTAAGTCTTACTTTTTTGCTTGGTAATATTATGACTCTAAAATGACCGTGTGGATCCAAGCCTCCAAAGATAAAGGTACAAGCTCTTGAAACTTGTTAAATAGTATTCCTTTCATTAGGGAAAAAAACAGTACTGAGATTTGAACTCAGGGCCTGGATCTTGCTAAAAACTATTCTACCATTTAACCCATGCCCCATTAGCCCTTTTTTCCCCTTTGTTCTTGTTCAAATAGGGTCATGTTGTGGCATGGGCCATGCCACATTGTGATCCTTCTATTTATGCTTCCCTGGGATAACAAGCATGTGCCACCATGGCCAGTCTTTTTGCTTGGTCTGGCCTTGAACTACATTCCTCCTGATCTCAATGCCCAAAGTAACCTCCAAGTACAGGTGTAAACCACCATACCTGGCTAAATATAAATTCTTAGAAAAAATAGTGAGAATGTACTTCTCCTAAAAGAGGGTCTTACCATTTTATATATTTTTGGTTTCTTTAGAAATTTCATCTTTAAAATCTTAGCAAGATGCTTGGTGCAAGTATTACTTCTATATTGAGGTAGAAAAAACTATACTCGAAAAGTGGTTAACTGATTTTAGTGTAACTCTACTAAGCAGAAGAGCCAGAACTGGAACCTACACTGTGCTGCTCTACCTCCTGGACTTGGTTATGGACCATTAATAACGTTTACTATAGACTTCTTTGAGCTATGCTAATATATCTAGGCCGTACCAACTATTCATACTGTAATCATACGCTTAAAAACACATAGGAAATTTTATCCAGCAACACTCTTTTGATTGTCTGGCACATTTCTTAAATAACTTTTAAATGCTCAAATGTTCAAGGAGTAGGCACTGTTCTCCTGTGTCAGGAAATACAGGAATGGACAAGAAAAGACAACTGTTACTTCCATTGTCCTAGTGCAGTCTAATGCCAGAGACAGGTAAAACCAAACCATCAGGAATTAGTGCTTTATAGGTAGCAAGTATGGAACAGAACATGTATAACCACCGTGTCAAAAAGGTACTAGGAGGAAGCAGCATTTGTGCTCAACACTAACTGTGCTGTGCTCTAGGGCACAGGGTCAGTAAAGTCTTAAGGAACAAGCTTTGAGCAATAGCAGCCAAAGGAATGGCAAGCAAGCCTGAGCATTGAGGGCAAAGAGCAAAACATGCTTACAAGTGAGACATGGAGATTAGGAGTGAAAAACTAAAGATATTTCTACTTCTGAATAGAAGCCAGAGTTTTGATATTCATTCAATGTATGTACTGAGCAGGTGACACGGATGGGAAGGCAGACTGAAGATGCCTGCTTTGACAAGAAGATTTTGAAGGATTTTGAAAGATGACAAGGAGAGACCTTAGGAGGAGGAAACATTCTGTCAAGAGGTCCAGAAATGACTCCAGAAAAGAGGTATAGCTAAAATCTGGTGAAGCAGTAGAGAAATGTGGTCTTATTCCACATGACTTCAAGGTATGTATAGTACAACCACAAGAAAAAGGGCTTGTCAATAATGCTTGGTCTGAGCTAAGAAAACAAAGTGTAAAATACACATCAGGATCTGAAGCCTGCAAAAATTTCATTTTTATATTTCTTACATTTCAGGTAATAGATATATTAGATCAAATAAAATATCAAAATGGGGGGGGGAGAAGGAGAGAAGGAAAAGGTTTATCAGTGAAACTCAAGAAGAGAAGGGTCAAAAAGACATGAGCAAGGAATGCACATCATGGTCAGCAGGTAAAAAGGAGACCGGAAGAGTCTTTCCCTGGTCATAACAGAAGCAGAGCTGGGCTCTGGTTAATCAGGCAGCAGCAAGAGAGAGCAATTACAGATCAGAAGATGAGGCCACAAAGCAGGGACTAAAAACAGCACAGAAAAGAGAGAGAGAAAAAACAAAAAAACAAAACAGCACAGAGAAATAGAGGAAGAAGAATGTCAGCAAGAAAAATGCCAGAAAGACAAAGCCTATGATCAAATATTACAGTAAGTTGACAAGTATGAAAATACTTGCTTTTACTTTTTAAAGATATGTGCTTCATCTTAATTATTTTTCTATATCTAGGGCTCTTATTTCTCCTCTAATAAAATTGCTATAGTAATTTTAATGTGATAGGACTTCTTTTTAAAAAACTTGGCAAACTATGGTGCCATTCTTCAAACAGTACATTTCCTTCATTACAAACATGTTGCATACATACAGACACAGGAAAACATACATGTATATATATATATACACACACATATGCCTTATATGTGTATATATATATATATATGAGTGTGTGAATATGCATATGTTAATTCCCCCTTTAAATTCTCAAACTTGCCATAAGTTTCTTCAAAGATCAAAATCACTTAACATAGCAGGTGAGAGACCTTTTGTGGATGAGAATAGCTTACTTTGAATGTGTACTCCCAATATTTGTCAGCCCTTTTTCTCTGCACTCCTTTCAACATTATC
The DNA here is from genome assembly GCF_000151885.1 of Dipodomys ordii. NCBI lineage: Eukaryota > Metazoa > Chordata > Mammalia > Rodentia > Heteromyidae > Dipodomys > Dipodomys ordii. The sequence continues at coordinate 11,221,687 of NW_012267259.1, read as the reverse complement.
TTCTCAATGTGTACAGCTGAAAGACAAAACATACATGCTGACTTGCACTATAGAGATTAGACACACACTTTGGTTATATAAGCTAATCCTATAATTTGACAAATGCTTAGGAATTAAGCTATTTCACTACTGGCCTTAAATGATAAACTGAATTTAATATAGCAATATGACACTCACCCAAAAAGCTGCTTTTTCTATATGCAATGTACATGCTGAATGCCCAAGTATTGTCAAGCACTTTACTAACACCAAACATAAACCATAGGACAAATAATAAAACATATGTGCTCTGAAGATAGTTTTCTAGAATGACTTGACAGCTGTTTCTTTTCTACAAAAACAGTACTTTAGGCTAACTAAATGTAATTCCATTACTTATACACAGTGGATATAGGCAATAATATCTAGTTGTATATACTTAAAAAATTCAAGTATTATAGTAAGTTGACAAAAATTCCAATTAATAGGTGAATTTTTCTCAAATGTGACCCTTAACATACAACAGTAAATTATAAAACAAACTGAACATTGTAATCAGATATGAAGGTTTATTGTAAAAGAATTTTTCTTTTTCTTTTTTTTTTTTTTTGGGTCCAGTCATGGGGCCTGAACTCTGGGCCTGAGCGCTGTCCCTCAGCTCTTCAGCTCAAGGCTAGCACTCTACCACTTGAGCCACGGCGCCACTTCTGGCTTTTTTCTTTTTACTTATGTGGTGCTGAGGAATCGAACCCAGGGCCTCAGGCATGCAAGGCAAGCACTCTACCACTGAGCCACCTTCCCAGCCCATGTAAAAGAATTTTCCATAGATAAAAGAGTAGATACAAGTATCACCAAGTTAAAAACTAATTACTCTGAATTCAACTACATATTCATAAAGTAAGCAAATGTACAAATTCCCAGCTACTCACTTTACATTCAAGTATCACCAGAATAATTTTTTTTTTTCCTGTGCCATCTCTGGGGATTAAACTCCGAGCCTGGTTGCTGTCCCTCAGCTTCTGGGCTCAGGGTCACATAACTCCACTTCTGGCTTTTTGGTGGTTAACTGGAGATAAACAGACTTTCCTGCCTGGGCTAGCTTTGAGCCTCTGCTCTCAGCTAGGGTTACAGGCCCAAACCACCCACCAGTGGCCAGCATGGAAACAACAAAAATTTTAAAAGCCAGTGTGAAAACAGCTAGTCTATCAATTACACTGGAAGGACTTAAGAAAAACAGACTGTTGATCCGGTTTGAAGAGAAGGATGAGGATCTATTCTACAGCCAGGGAAGTGGCCCTGCAGGCTGACAGCAGTGAACACTTTATCCAAGCAGCAGAGAGGTTAGGAAAGTAACCAACAGAATGGTAAGTCATGGTTAGATTTAGGGAGCAGACAATGAGAAAGAAAATGTCAAGATTCATTTGGCTTTAGAAGGAGTTAAAATAGATTTAAAAAACAACAACAACAGTAATAAACAGTAAAATTAACAGTGACAAAAAAGCACGGAGAAGAAAGATTGTTACATAACATGGAAGGTAGCAGTGAAAAAGCATGAAGCATATAACAGAAATATACAGGAAAACAGGAGTGTCAAAGGAATAAAACACCAGTCTTTGTGCCAAAAAGTATTTGGTGGCCTGTTTTATGGCCATTTATTTCTTTTGTCAGCCAGAAATGGAAGCACAAGAAAATCTCAAAAGTCAAATGAAAAGCCTGCCACCTCAGAGGCCAAAGTGGGGATGGAAAGGTCTGCTCAGTCTAAAAATTGTTACAGTAAATGAAATAAAGAGTGATGCTATTAAATAAAAACTTACCTAATTTATTGTGTTCAGAAATTAAGCAAGTCACCTTTGCAAATCAGTGGCCAGGGTTTTTTTGTGGGGGGTGGGAGGGATATATTTCAGTTTAGCTTAGCAGAAAAGGCCATGATGACATTACAACTGGCTACAGCTTCAGCCTGGACTTCCAGTGAGAATGTGCTGCTATCTCCCACACTAGTTAGGAGAATACAGGAAGGAGAACCTTCCCCTCTCCTAAATTAAAGCTAAACTGCATGTCTTACACACTCGGCAAAAAGTTATGAATGTTAAGAAAAAATATTTATAGTACTAAGTTAAAGTTAACCTTAGCATTTTTATTTAGTCCTTATGCTTTCTAGAATATTTTTATTTGTAAAACAAAAGAAGCTTTAATCTAAAACCAAACTCTGTTTTAAATTACTTGTTTGACAAGCACTGTGAAGTATCTATGATTAAAGTAGCATAGCTGTTGTGACAGGAGTGGAAGAAATGATAACCTTTTTTCTCAAAAAACATTCAGACCGGTTTTTCCTCTAAGGAGAAATATATAACACAAGAATGATTATTATAGGGACTAAATGAAAATATACTGATGTAATTCTAAGTTATTCTAACAGAATATGTCTTTTCTCCTACAGCCTGTATTTTCTGTTTCTGCTTTTCTTTAAGTACCAGCTAATGGACTCCCCAAATGCAAAGGGAGGGAAAGCTCCAAGCTCATGTCTTTTTAGATGGCAAAGTTCTTTCATTCCTCAACCCCAACCCTATTAAGAAATGCATTATTTAATTTGTGGAAGGGAAGGGGAAAAACAAATTGTTTAAATAGGGATACAGGTGGACCCATTGCAACAATGAGATGTACAAGTTGTTATGTCGAAAACGAACTTTACAACTTTGGTGGGGGTGGGGTGGGAGGGAATTGGCTGGGGGGCAGGGGGAGGATGGGATGGGGAGGGGAAACAAAGGAGGAGGCTACAATGCTTGATAAGAAATGTACTCATTATCTTGCCCATGTAATTGTAACCCCTCTGTACAGTATTTTCACAATAAAAAAAAGAAATGCATTACTGCAGGAAAAATGGATTAGCCAGCTATTTATTCACTCTCCTACAGCAGACTTTGAAAAGATTTATTTTTTCAGTAGTTACTGAGCACATTTTATAGATAAAACATTATTTTAAATACATTGGAAATACGATAAAGTCTTCATCCTCTGGAAACACATGACCAGGTTTAAGATAGAGAAGCAAAAAGACAACTGTCTCTGAGATCGGACAGATGCATCTGTGCTGAGACAGGGCCAGAGTACAGACAGTACCTAGAGCACTGGCTGTGCAGCAGAATCTAGAACCAGTGGTTTTCTCTAAGAAGTGTAAGCAGTACCCTGCTTTAAGCTCACAATAAATGTTAACATACCTTCTTGCTGAGCTCTGTGAGGGGCCACAGTCAGTCCATTCTGAGATACTGGGGCTTGTTCTATGAAACCTGTCTCACTTCTTTGCATGAAATCATCATGAACGAAGGCATTCTAGGGGATAAAGAAGGGCCTGCATTAATCCACACCACGAGACAATAAATCCCACAAATATAAACCACAGTGGTTATAATAATGATCCTAATAGCAATGTTTAGGGACCAAATAAGTGTCACAACCACAAGTAAAAGACTAGCTAATGTTTATTTGCATTTGACAGTAATATTTTAGCTATTTTTTTAACCATATGGTTGTCTTAGAACACTCAAAAAAAGCATGTTGCTATTCAGAGTTGCTAGTGAGGTCAATTCTAAAGAATAGTGCACCAAAATTAAAGGGACATATAATAAATGGTACACTACACTTCATTCTAATCCCCCCAAATAAGGATATTTATACTTTTCTTTTGTCAATCTTGGGGCTTGAACTCTGGGCCTGGGTGCTATTCCTCAGCTCTTCAGCTCAAGGCTAGCTCTACCACTTGAGCCACAGCGCCACTTCTGGTTTTCTGGTGGTTTATTGGAGATAAGAGTTTCACGGACTTTCCTGCCCAGGCTGGCTTTGAACTGCGATTCTCAGATCTCTGCCTCCTGAGTAGCTAGGATTACAGGTGTGAGCCACTAGTACCCGGCTGGATATTTATACTCTTATTGCATAATTATCATTCATTCCTTTGGTTTGGAGACAGCCTAAAAGGATTACTTTGTTAGGAAAATCTCTCTAAACTACATGATGTTTGAGCAGTGAGTTTATTATTAAAGGCAAGACATTTAACAACTGGGTATTCTAATTTTGACTGGATTTGACTAATCTTTAATCAACTTTACAAATTTATGCTTTGAGGATCAGATCATGCATGTCTTAGAATTTTCAAGAATTAAAGAATGAAAGCAGTGTAATGTTATATGTTGTTATTATCAAACCAGTTAAGCTGAAAAAGAAAACAGTCCTGTATCACACCTCACCCCTTATCCTCATCCCTTCTGCTCAGAACTTCAATATATTACTCATATCAAAATCAGCTCAACTTTCAAGAACCAACTGCAATTTTACAAAACTACAGTTAATAACATATACCCATTTTTTAATTGTGTAAATGACACAAACAAAGGACCTTAAACTTCCCAAAGACATCGGTCCACTTAAGATATTTTGTTCTCCTGTCCAATCTTGCATACTGGTTGGATGATGAACAGTATGGAAAGCCTGGATATTCATGGGAGCTCAGCTTCAGCCTTATAATCTTCTAGAAATTCAAGAAATAAAGATTGTCTACAAAGAATCATTTAATGAGTACCCAGACCTTACCAGTCAATGTCCAGTTTCTGAGCCATTTAACCTGATGGTCAATGTCTACAATTACAGCACTCTGGAGGCTGAGACAGGGGTACCAGAAGTTAGAGGCCAGCTGGGCTACACAGAGAGACCCTGTCTAGCCCTCCTCAAGAAAAAAATTTAAAAAGTAGATATAAACTCATTTAACCAAGTCACATACACTTGAACCCAGACCATGCCATGTTTTCTCACAAGGTAGTTAAGATCACATTTTCCTAAGAGAGTCTACTTTTCAAAATTGTCACACTGCTGTAATTACTCCAAATAACAGCTGAACTAGGGGGGATAGGGCGGTAAACTCAGTGCAAGAGTGCCAGCATTCTCTCCCTACTTTTTTTTTTGTGTGTGTGGAAAGGGAAGGAGGGGAAGAAAGGGAGATACAATCCTCTCAAATAGTTGTGTTAACTGGAGCTCCAATCATTTCTTATAGTAGAATATATCTTTGTGGGGACCAATACTAGGGCTTGAACTCAGGGCCTTGTGTTCTCGCCCAATTTTTTCACTCACAGCTATTGCTCTACCACTTGCGCTGATCTCCTGTCTGGGTAGTTAATTACAGAGGGCAGCTTACAGGCTGTCTTTGCTCAGGCTTCCTTCAAACCAGGAACCTCCCTGTCTCAACTATCCAAGTACCTACGATTACAGGGGTGTGCCATTAGCACGTGGCTCTAAAGAGTATTTTTCTACATTTTGACATGTGGTTCATAAATGTAAAATTATACTTTTAAAAATAATGAAGCAGGGGCTGGGAAGGTAGCTCAGTGGTAGAGCACTTGCCTTGCATGCTCGAGGCCCTGGGTTCGATTCCTCAACACCACATAAGAAAAAAGCCGGAAGTGGTGCTGTGGCTCAAGTGGTAGAGTGCTAGCCTTGAGCTGAAGAGCTGAGGGTCAGCGCCCAGGCCCAGAGTTCAGGCCCCACAACTGGACCCAAAAAAAAAATAATATAATAATGAAGCAAAATATACAAAAATAACAGTTCCATTAGAGAAATACAAATCAAACCCACAATGATACCACTTTATACCTAATGGGTGTGAAGAAAAAACAGAAAAGAGAGCCAGTGAAGACATGAACTGAACACTACTGAACTGTACACTCAAAAAGATTAAAGTGGCAAATTTTGTTATACATATCTTAAAATAGTAAAATAAATCATCTTGCCTCCACAAATATTCTAAATACTAAAGTAAACAGGAGGAAAGTTTACTTCACAATCAAAATCACAGTTTTCGTTTGAAGTTAAGAACTTTAAGAAAACAATTTGCAAGAAATGTGGAACATGTATGTAATCCTAGTTATTCTGGAGGCAGGAGGATCGCAAGCTCAAGTCCAGCCTGAGAATTTACCAAGATTCCGTCTCTATGTAAAGTCAACATGGCCTGAGAGTGTTATTCAATGGTACAGTATGTAGCAGACTCTGGTTTAGCTCCCAGTACACTAAAAGTGTGTGTGTGTGAGGGGGCGTAGAAGAACACAATTTAACAGTGAAGGAAAAAACTCCTATTTAATAAGAGAGGGAGAAAAATAAAGTTTGAGTTTCTATCTAAGAAACAGTCAATAAACTGGTAAAATATCTACTGACATTTACATAGGGATACAGGTGGACCCATTGCAACAATGAGAAGTACAAGTCATTATGTCAAAAACGAACTTACAACTTTGGTGGGGGGGGGGG
>NW_012267259.1:11187628-11215373 GCF_000151885.1 Dipodomys ordii | reverse complement strand
TATACCGACATCAAATACAGTGAAAGTAGGGGTTATACTGTGGGGGAGGGACATACAAAGCAACAAAGAAATAATCTTATAAATGCATTAGAAACAATCGCATGAAAGAAACAAAAAACATTTTGTTATGTCAAAAAAGAACTTTACAACTTTGGTGGGGGGGCGGGGAGGATTGGGTGGGGGAGGCTGGGAAGGGATGGGAAGGGGAAACAAAGGAGGAGGCTACAATGCTTGATAAAAAATGTACTCATTATCTTGCCCATGTAATTATAACCCTTCTGTACAGTATTTTCACAATAAAAAAATAAAAATAAAATCATAAAAAAATCTACTGATTTTTTTTCTTATTGTCCTAAGTCTCAGTAGGTACTAATAATGTTAAATCAGGCTAAATTTAGAAGCGATTTACACAGGTCACACAGAGGCCCAGAGACCAGAATTACGCCATTTACTAGCACAATTATTAGTAACACTGTCTCCCCTTTTACATGTTACATAACAAGACATTCAATAGAGGGAAGTGTGCCGTAAAACCTGAGAACTACTACTAAGGAATTGTACAGAGGGGAATCACACCCTCTTTCTTGGTTAAGTTTGAATTTCCATCTCTGGGAATTCCATTCCTTGGAATGCCAAGGAGTATTTAAAGAATTATTTATTGCCTTTCTGTTTAACCAAGAGGATGTAGTAGAAGAGGCAAAAGTTGGATTAATCTCTATTCAATGAAATAGTACAACTTAATTCAAGGTAATACTTTGAGAATCATCCCCATGGCATCTGATAAAAGGCAACTTTTGGACTGGAAATAAATATGCATGGTAATGTACTAAAACTGCACTGAAACAACAAAACTGACACAGCAGTGCAAAGGAGACCAATGAATCAATAGCCCAGAAACAGCACAAAGCCGATTTCTGCTGTGCTGATAGGCTCCTGATGTAGAAAACTAGAAAGGTGGTTGATAAGGTGAGTCAGCAAAGTGTAACAGAATTAGCCACCGTTTGGGGGCAAATGTACTCTAGCTATTGAGTGGGGAGTGGAAGGGTCATTTAGTGAGCCTATGTGCACTCCACCATCACAGTCAACAGATCAGACTGGGCCAATACGGCAAGGAAGCCATGGTAATAGAAACCATGCAAGGTTTTCTGGGCATGGTTAGCTAAGCAGAACTTGACAGATGAAGTAAGATGGAACAGCAAGAATCATACTCTTTTGGAACTCTTATTAACTGAAAAATTAAAACTGTCTTCTTTTTAAGAAACTGAACTTGCAGATTCATTTACATTAAGGAAGATCTAGTAAATAATGAGATCAGCTTTACAGGCAGGAGTGGAAGAGAGTAAAGAGAAGCAATGGCAGCCTTAGTTTTCCTTGTAAAACTCTCGCGGCTTCTGCTACTTCAACCTAAACAGTGCTATCTTCTAGTTGGCACGTGAGTGGTGAAAAATATAGACTGTACTAGACCACAAAAGGACAAAGGTACAGGATCCAGAGAGGGTAGCTTTTTTTTTTTCTAAAGCATGGCTTTAGAGCCCAAACCAATGCTGGAGCCTGTTCTTCAGCACTAGACTTGGGTGTCCTTTTCCTTCTGCCCCCTTCAGAAGAGAAAAGTTCTCTTTCTGTGTAGAAATGAGGAGGTGGAACCAGGAAACTGCTAGTTATATAACTGGGCCAGTTATTGTCAACAAGAAGTGAGCTGGCTGATGGTGAGAGAACCATACATTGCTAGGTCCACTAGCACCTCTAGCAGAACTAGCCTTCAGAACAGAAAGTCTTTGAACTACTCACAAATTTAGGTTTTACAGTGTTTAAGGGAGACCCTTGACAGTAAGTAATGTATACATTAGTAAGCACTTGCAGGGCTGGCAACAACTGGCCTGGGAACATATAAGGTCTTCAAAACCATGTTACATAATGGATAAGAGGGAAGACATAGCCAAGTGCTTCACATCAGTTTCCCCTGACCTGTATTGATGCTTTTGTATGCCCACGAATGATGCTATAAATATCCAAATGGACCCTTGGCAAAAAAAAGCTTCCCATGTGATAGTATCAGGTAACACTATGGTAGGGTAGGATTTGGCACTCATGGCACCTATTAGAATAGGCACTTTATAAGCTAACCAAACCATTCCCCCAAACCAACAAAATCATTCAATTCAAAATGTCATTGGCAACCTCTCTGTATGTAAATGGGCCTTAAAAAAAAATCAAGTAATTCCAAACACTACAGCTTCACCCTGGCATAAGACCACACTATCCTCTCTAGGACCAGTAGAACAAGAATCTATTACTCTATGGAAACTATCCCATCTGAGACAGTCTTAACAAGAAGCATAAACATGAGTTACTTTACAGACAGCTCCTCTCAATGAGAAAAGGTAAGTTTTGGCTTTCTAAGCATACCAAGTATCACTCCACCGCCATATGTCAGCCAGTTGACCCAAAACTGGAAAATAAACCCTAGAAGAGGCTCCATGTAGTAAACTACTCAGACAAGAAGAAAATACTCTGTAACTCATGCTTCTCCATCTTATCAAAACATCACTGACAGATACAGTGACAATATATTTACTCCACACACAGAATGCTAATACAAACTTGACAAGTACTTCATAAGCACAACTGTTCAGTATTCACCAACTGAAGACTCATGTCAAATCTTTACAATTCCTCTTATTTAAAAAAAAAAGGGGGGGCTGGGAAGTTGGCTCAGTGGTAGAGCGCTTGCCTTGCATGCCTGAGGCCCTGCGTTCGATTCCTCAGCACCACATAAGCAAAAAAGCTGGAAGTAGCGCTGTGGCTCAAGTGGTAGGGCACTAGCCTTGAGCTGAAGAGCTGAGGGACAGTGCTCAGGCCCAGAGTTTGGGCCCCACAACTGGACCAAAAAAAAACAAAAAAACTGGGACTGGGAATGTGGCTTAGTGGTAGAGTACTTGCCTAGCATGCATGAAGCACTGGGTTCAATTCCTCAGTACCACATAAACAGAAAAAGCCAAAGTGATGCTGTGGCTCCAGTGGTAGAGTGCTAGCTTTGAGTAAAAGAAGCTCAGGGACAGTGCCCAGGCCCTGAGTTCAAGCCCCAGGACTAGAAAAAAAAAAAAAACACAAAAACAAAACAAAAAAAACTGTGGCTACATATGTAGCAATACATATTGTTATAAAGTATCTGAGTAAGTATACTTCAAAATAAGACCAAAAATCACTGTCTGATGTGTTTAGTCTTAATGCAATTTGTCATATTAGTATTTCTGAGCTATACTTAAAAAGCATAAGCAGAAGAAATTATGACTGAGCACTCAGGATATATGCAACGCTGACAAAAAAAAAATGAGACACTGATGATGCCTAGCCTTTGGGGAATTTCAAAGCCTAGTAGGAAAGGTCAATTTTATATTTTAAAATAACACTAAGAACTACAGAAGTACCAAAACCCCAACCAAATATATGCTCTAGAAGGACTCAGAGTTAGCAAAGAATCCTAAGATTGCCATAGAAACAGTTCTAACAAACGCCACACAGAGGTGGGTGTTCCATTCAAGCCCAGCCTAGGATGGAAGGCGAGGTCTGTGAAGAGTGCCTGAACGGGAGTTGGAAATTAATGACCTACCCAGTCACTGAGAGAAAATGTAGTTACGATTAAATACTTATTTAGGAAGATGTACCTGGTAGCATATCCAAAAGATAGAAGCTAGTCGAAAAGCAAGGAAATCAGCAAGGAGAATATCATTCAAGTGTTTAGGCATAGAGTCCTGAAAAAGAATGGTGGCAGTAGGGATGAAAACTGGACAGCCAGAATACAAGGCTTATATATAATAAGTACCAGTGGGAGAACTGGGTGAGTCTGGAGTTCCCTTTATACAGATTAAGTCTTGAGTGAAATCTGACCTTCAGGAGATATATGTCACAGGCAAACATACACAATATTTTTGCTTATGACCATAAAACCTGTTGACAACTTATTCCTTCAAGAAATTACAAGACCTTTGTAATCCAACTCATTATCTCAACTGTCTATATTGCTGTTCTCTTTTTTTGGGGGGAAGGGGTGGGAGGTCAGCTGTGGGGCCTGAACTCTGGGCCTGGGCACTGTCCCTCCCTCAGCTCTTCAGCTCAAGGCTAATGCTCTACCACCTGAGCCACAGCACTACTTCTGACTTTTTCTGCTTATGTGGTGCTGAGGAATAGAACCCAGGGCCTCATGCAAGCAAGGAAAGCACTCTACCATTGAGCCACCTTCCCAGACCTTGCTATTCCACTTTTATATACATTATCATATTGAACTTCACAACAGTTATAGATGAGGAAGATATCCTACCCTATAGACTGGTTATACTCAAGTGTAGGATGTGACCTTTTCGATACTTAAATCTGAGCTCAGAATGAGCATCAAACACTTCTAAGGAGCCAAGATATGGGGAAGGGAATTAAAGGTCACGTATTTCTTGTAGCACAGGAACGGAAGGAAAAGAGCTGCCCAGGGCCCACCATCTATGACATAAACACTCCATGCGGCACTTCCCTTCTCCCAGGACTGTTTATAGATGGGGGGTGGGGGGAACACGGAGAGTTGTCTATTGAATAAACAAGGTTATTGTGAGGAAAGAATTCATTGTGTAAAAGAGGCACTTTATATACTGTCATCCATAATGAAAACAGTGCTGGTGACATAAAAACCCAATATGCTTTCAGAGCAGTACAAATCTTGCGTGTGTTTGGGGGGTGGAGGGGTGTACACACACACGTGCGAGCATATTTTTGGTAGTTAATTGGAGATAAGAGTCTCACAAACTTTCCAGTGCAGCTGGCTCTGAACTGAGATCCTCAAATCTCAGCCTCCTAATACAGGTGTGAGTCGTGGGCACTTGGTAAACTTTGTCTTTATATTTTAAAATGCCTAATGTATCTCAAGGAAAATAGTGTAAGATGTTAAAAATTTAGCCAATTTAATGGCATCTATAAAAAGATAGGAAAATGCTCCATAAAAATAAATTCCATATGGAATTGTAACCCCTTTATATAACTACTTAATAACAAAAATAAACTGGATGTCAGTCTGCTCTGAACCAATTAACTATATAACTTAACAGAACTGAAATGTAGTTTTACTTTTTAAGACAGGGTCTTGGTAGCTTATTTTTCAGGTAGGCTCTCACTTTTAACCCAGTTTGACCTCAAACTTGTAATCTTACTGTTTTCAGCCTACTGAGTGCTGAGATTATAGGAATGCACCACAACATAGCTTTAGTTTCCTACATAAATTTGATAAAGATTATAGCTTCATGGGAATGATAATCCAAATTCAAGTAGGTACTTTCTCTATTCCCATCCCCAAATACAGCAGTGGTAAAATTATGTTTTCTATTTTTGGTGGTACAGTACTGTGGTTTGAACTCAGGAACCACTTTACTATCTGAGCTCCTCTCCCAGTGTTTTTTTGTTTAGATACTTTTCAGGTAAGGTCTCACATTTTTGCTTAGGCGCAACCTCAAGACCTAGATTTTTTTTTTTACCTAGTTTTGATTCAGAGGTGAATCACCACATCTGTCTTAAATATTGGTTGAGACAGGGTCTTAATAACTTTTTGCTTTGGTGGGCCTGGACCTACAATCTTCCCAATTAGCTTAGGTAGATCCTAACTCCTAACTAGGATTAGTAGTTTGAGTCTTCATGTCTGACCTAAAGAATATGTATTTGGGGCTGGGAAGGTGGCTCAGTGATAGAGCGCTTGCCTTGTAGGCATGAGGCCCTGGGTTCGATTCCTCAGCACCACATAAGCAAAAAGAAAAAAGCCGGAAGTGACGCTGTGGCTCAAGTGGTAGAGCGCTAGCCTTGAGCTAAAGAGCTGAGAGACAGCGCCCAGGCCCAGAGTTCAGGCCCCATGACCGGACCCCCCCCCCAAAAAAAAGAAAGAAAGAATATGTATTTTCCTGACTTGTAACTCAGAATTTCTTCTTGGATTTCAACAACTTTTTTTTAATGTAAGTATTATGAAAATAATTGCTCCAAACAAACATCTCAAATATTATCCTTTCAATTACCAGCCTTTCTTGGATGCAATCTACTAGAGGCATGACAAAAAAAGCACAAAATATTCCATGTGAACTTTAAATAGAAAAACAGAAATCTAAAATCCAAATAAACATTCATTCTACTCCTGAAAATAAAACACTATTTGAAAAAGTCAAGTGCTATTCTCCATCAAGAATGAACATTCCAAATAGTACAAGTTAATTTTACAACTGTCTTGTTAATTCTGTCACCATAACCCCAAAAGAAAGTTACTCTCACCATTTTATAGATAGCCTGGTTAATAAAACTGAGGTAGTGAAAGAGATGGACTTTAAGACTCCAAGAAATCCTCTACTAAACTTGGTGCTCATGTGCATGCTCTTTCCCTCACGCCCCCTCCCTTTACAATATACCTTTACAATATACTGCCCCACAAACAAAATTAAACCAGATCATAAACACCCGCAAATCGGGGCTGAGAAGGTGGCTCAGTGGTAGAGCACTTGCCTTGCATGCATGAGGCCCTGAGTTTGATTCCTCAGCACCACATAAGCAAAAAGAAAAAAGCCGGAAGTGGCACTGTGGCTCAAGTGGTAGAGCGCTAGCCTTGAGCTGAAGAGCTGAGGGATAGTGCCCAGGCCCAGAGTTCAGGCCCCACAACCGGACCCCCCCCCAAAAAAAAGACCCGCATATGTACATATATAGAGATCCAGATAGACACTGACAAGTATTGGTGGACTTGAATTAAAGCCCTAGATTCTCCCCTCCCCATCAAAGTTCTCCTTACCTGAAAAAAAAAAAAAACACTGTACAGAAAAAATGCCCCTGAGGGAAGATATACAACAGCTTAGTTTAGCTATTAGATATTTAGTTGTTTATTGAAGATTAAGTACCAGGATTTATTCATTCCACTGTACACTGAATCCTAGAAATCTAAACCTAAGTATCACCTACAACTTTTTGTGCATGTGCCGGCTACTGAGCCTTGAACTCAAGACTCACAGGGTCTTTGGCTCTCATTTGGCTTTTTTTCACTCAAGGCTGACTACCTATCACTTGAGCCACACCTCTACTTTTGCTGGTTAACTGGAGATAAAAAGCCTCACAAACTTTTTCACCCTGGCTAGCTTGAATCCCAGGATGCTCAGGTCTTTAGGATTTACATGCGTGAGATGGCACCCAGCCATTTCCAACTGGTAACTGAAGAAAGTCACAGGCAGGGACCATAGTTTCAAAGACACTATTGAATTTAAGTTACTAAATGTCTAGCAGTGTCCAAAAAATTACATGAAAGCAAGCATTGAAACTATTCTTTTTACCCAGACATGGTGGCATACACCTATAATCCTGTGGCTGAGAAGAAATATGGCAAGTACAAGGCCAGCCTGGGCCTGTAAGAACCTGTCTCAAAACAGAAAACATATTCATCATTTTAAAAGTTTTTTTTAAAAATGCATCCTTTTAGTGCTTAATACGACAGAAATTCTGACAACTATTTCCCTCTCATTTTCTATAGCTGCTCTCACATGGACACTTTCTTTGTGCAAGCAACAATTCAACCCTTTGAATTTTCTCAGGCCCTGAACAAGGACAACTAGTTTATTTTATTCACTTTATTAATTTAGTAATTTGAATTCAAATGATATAGTTCATGTATGGTTTATGAGTGAATTCAAATGACAACAAGACACAGGATCATGTCCAATAACATTATTTTTCATTCAAATAGTACTATTTTTCAGCCAAGTAAGTAACTAAGTTTTGAGGACCCTGAAAATATAATCACCAGAGAATAGCCAAAACTACAGTATTAACCACTGACTACTGTGCATCTATGTATTTGTTTTTACACCTTTATATTGCTAGCTGGAGGCTAAATCTCGACGTTTATGCATAGTGAAGCATTCCTTTAATCACGAAAACATAAAAACCTTAGCTCCTTTTCAATGAAGAAGCACTCATTGATGCTAAGGTCTTTTTAAAGTACTCATGCAGTGTTTTGTTCTTAACATGTAATTTATGCCATGTTTAAAACCATGAGTCTTCAGCTATGTTATACATGTGGTCTGTAGCTCTAACAGAATTACTTCAATCACACACTTCCTAGAACACTGTTAATGAGTACTTTCTCCATAGCCCATTGATCTATTGCTGAATTTTATGGAAGCTACCGGCTACCCACTACCTACTGTTGGGTAGGGAGACATGTGCAGAAATCTCCTAAAAGGAATGCTAATATTCAAGATGTAATCCAATGTAACATTTACTATAATGTCACCCAAATCGCATCTTTAAAAACTACTAAAGTGACATAATTACCATTCTGGTGGTAATTTGTGAACTTGTCACAACTGTTAACATTTTAACCATGGCATCACACCATGTGCTAGACCAACTTCAAGGGGGTATAAAATAAAACACAGGCATTAAAGTCCAAGCTTTACCTGAAACATCAGTTGTTATCGTAAGACATTTTAAAGACAGCTATTGGTACAAGTTTTGTGAGAGCAAAAACACTTTTCAGGGTCAGTATACTTTCAGTTAAAATTACAAGGAATCAGTTTTGCTTTGTCCACGTAGTATAGATGCAAATACAAAGGAGCACCAGCGATTCACTTATTAATAAGGAAAAACCTGACTCCTGATCAATTGTAAGGTTGCCCACAAGTGGCCACAAGGTTACCTCCACGTGAACTTCCTTTCCCAGGTGACCACAGCCGGCAGGCCCACGGCCCACGTGGTAACGACGTCAGCGCCCCCCACCCGGGAGGGGCGGGGCCGCGCCAGTCACGTGGGCCGCACGCAGCCGCCATCTTGCGGGGCGGAGGGGAGACGCCCCCAGGGCAGACCCCTCGCCACCGCCGGAGGGCCGGGAGGGTGCGGGGTGCTTTGTGCCCGGGTCCCCCAGGACCCTCGGGATGGCCCGCGCCTTCGCGCCAGGGACGCACGAGCCCAGGCGCATCGCGGACTCGGAGGCCCAGTGAGCATGGGCAGCGGAGGCCGAGCAACCGCTGGGTGGGACTGCAGAGAACGGAGCTTTAAATCAGCCGGCGCACCTGCAGCCCGAGTGACGGCCCGGGAGATCCGCTGGGACCCCCCCCCCGGGGCCAGGGCGAGCCACGGCCAGAGGCCTCGGGGTCACTAACGAGCACAGGCCTGGGGTTGGAGCAGCGAGGGAAAATAGAACCATTTCTTACGGCCACCCTACACGGCTGCTGGAAAAGCCCCAGCACACCCAGGTCTAGGGCTCACCTTCAGCGTCTGCGGTAGTACGCGCACCCCTGGCTCAGGGCCCCTCCGTTGACGGCCACAGCACAGGCCACTTTCTGACAAGGAATGGTGGGCCCAGAAATTCTGGCAGGGTCACCAACCTGCTTGACCTCTCCTCCCAGCCCACGCTGACCCGCCAGAGAAGGCCACATACTGCAGTCAAGGTAAATCTACTTACTCGGATAGCACGAATCGCTCCCCTTCTCCCCTCGGTCTAATTGTGCTACAATACTCACATTATAAGCAAACTTTTAAAAAAGGAAAAAAAATCTGAAATCAGTGAAGTACCCTGGCTGGAATGGGATGACTGTGCCACCCTTTCCTCAGACCCACATTCAATGTTATCTTTACTATACATAGACTGTTACAAGAAAGCGCCTAAAAATATTTACTCACTGTTCTAGAACTCGTGCTTTCTTCTGGAAATTTAATAGCTTTGCAGCAGATCTTTTCAGATATATTTGACTGAGTAGGCTGAGGGATGGAGTGGCTTTTCCACTTTTACACACACACATACTAGTAGTAGTAATAGGCACTGGAAGAGGGTAAAATTTCACGATCGACAAGAAAACGATGGGTACTAGCATTACTACATCTGAATTTGATTTAAAAAAATCTATCCTGAAAGATGAGCTTATCACTTCATAGAAGCCTCAGAGTAAAAATGAGGGGCTCAGCCTAGATTTTCTCTCTCCCTTTCAGACCCTAGATACCTTAAAATCGACAGGTAATGAGTCTACACCACCTTTAGTAAAACACGATGCGAAATTTTGGTTCAGGGATAGTGAATGATAGCATATATATAAGTTGAATTAACTTTCAAGCAGGGAGGAGGGAATCCCCTTTCCCACTATGTATTCTGGAGATCATTTAAGTTGAAAAGCATGACATCCAAATCAATACCTTTCAAAAGATCCACACCAGTAAGTACTTAATGTACATAGTTTTTACTCTAGCCCAAACCTACTCCCCTCCTCTCCATTAAACTGTTATTCTCAAGGATTTTACTGGGCCTGGATAATTGCTTTCATGGCTCTGTAAAAATTCCTTACCGTTTTGCGACAAGTGCCTCATTCGGATTCTCATCTACGACATTTTAGGGGTTAAATAATAACTGTTAAACGACATCAATGCCCATAGTAAAGGATCAACAGAGTACTAGGGACTAGGCTCCTTAGACAGCTGGTTGAGCTGGAGGTGGAGCACTGGAGCAGGCCACCGCAGAGCTGTCTTTCTGACCCCGACACCTGCATCAGTACTTAGGTAAATTCGCATGTCTCCACATCAACATCTTTCTGGGGAATATTAATTCCTCCTCTTCATGGCAACCAAAAGACCCATATGAACCGTTTTAAGTTTGGCACACATCTGGCATTTTAAAAAGCTCCTTTCTGCCAAAGACAAGGACAGCAGGCCTGGTGTGTACCTTTTCCAGCAGTTCATCCAAGATCAGGCAAAGCTTTAAGACCTGAGACCCAGAAAGGGAACGAAGTGGCCGAGGCCAGGCTCCGGGCTGGTTGACAGACCGGCTCCCTAACATTTCCCTTTGGCCTGTAGGTAGTGCCAAGAAATGCCCAAAGCCAAGAATGTCCGGAGACCCCTCGCAGCGAGAAGAGCCCCGGGGCTGGGAGCTCCAGGTCCTCCGTGCAACTCCAGCAGGAAGGGTATTCTAGAGCATTCCGTTATGGCGGGTGTCTTTGCAAGCATGAGGTGGGGTGGGGAGGGCGAAGGTGGGGGGGGGTTGTTAAGCGGCCCAACCAAACGAAGATGAGGACTCGGACTGCGAGCCAACGCAAGGGGATTTCAGGGGCACCTGCGCCAGGCCGGGGACGAGGTCAGGGGGCGTCCGAGGGCGAGGCTGGGGGGGGGGGTGATGATGCCGCGGCGCGGCGCCTTACCTGGGGCCTGGAGCCCGCAAAGTTGCCCGGCTCCACCTCCACGTCCTCGGCGACCCCGCGGAGCGCGTGACGGAGCCGCTCCAGGTGCTCCCTTAGGGTAACCCGCTGGTGGAAGGAGAAAGCCGGGTGCAGCGAAGCCATGGTGAACAGCAGCAGCAGTTCCTCCTGGGCCCGCGAGCCGAGCCCGCCGCCCGCCCCGGGCTCGGGGCCGCCGCCTTCCAGGCCCGAGCCGTCTTTTTCGGCGTCCGGCTCCGCGTCGCCCGGCTCGTCGTCCGCGCCGCCCCGCGAGCCCTCGCCCCGGGCCGCGCGCAGGCTCTTGAGCACCGAGTCCACTTGGGGCAGGAGGCGGTGCAGGCGGCCGGCGGCCTCCCGGTTCTCCGAGCCCAGCAGCGCCAGGTAGACGATGAGGCGCGAGCGCACGGCGGGCTCTCGGAAGTCGGCCAGCGGCCCCGGGTCCGAGAGGCCATTGGCCTTGGCCTCCGAGTCGCGCAGGTAGTGGTAGTCCTTGCGCGCCAGGTCCTCCAGGCACGAGCCGAGGAAGCGCAGCTCCAGCGGGTTGCACAGGTCCAGCAGCCCGCACATGAACTCCAGGCGCTGCGCCGAGCCCAGCACCAGCCCGAACCACTCGTACGGCTCCGCCGCCGCCGCCCGGCATGCCCGCCGCCCCCGCCGCCGGCCCGCCAGCAACAGGCGGCCCGAGCCCCAGGGGCGGCGGCGGCGGCGGCGGCGACGGCGGCGGCGGCGGCGGGGGGCCCCGCGGCGGGCCCGAGGGCGGCGGCGGGCGGCAGTCGCGGCGGCGGCGTGGCGGTGCCTTCGCGCCCGGCCGCGCGTCCGCGTCGGGCTCCTCCGCGTCGGGCGGCGGCTCGGCGGGGTGCGTCGGCTTCAGCGGGAGCTTCATCCTCAGCATCCTCGGCTAGGGCGGCGCGGACATGCGAGCGGGGGCGGGCGGGCGGGAGGAGCCGCGCGGCGGGGCGGGGGCCGGGGCGGCGGCGGCGGCGGCGGCGGCCGGGGCGGCGGCGCGGCCGTCAGGAGCGGGGCCGCTCCATGCCGCTCGGGGAGGGCCGGGAGTGGAGGGCCGGGAGTGGGTCTCGGCCGGCGACCGGCCGGCGGGGTCGGCGGGGTCGCTGGCGTCGTTGTGCCGGACCAGAGGCGGGGCGTGCCCGCAGCGGCTCCTCCCCGCTGGGCGCCGCGCCGGTTCTGGGAGCCCGGGTGCGGGTGGGAGCGAGCGAGCGAGCGAGCGTGTCCTCCTTCCGCCTCCCAGTCCCCGTCGTCCGCACTGGGCTGGGGCGGCGGCGCCTGAGCGGTTCCCTCGCGAGCCCCTGCGGACCCAGCGGCTGTGCTGGGCGGAGACGCTGGCGGGCTCCGCGCACCGCGCCTCAGCCAATCAGCGCACCAGGATGACGGTGACGTAAATCTCCCCGCCCTGGGGCCCGCCTCCCTCCGAGAAACCACGCCCAACCGCTGCGAGTGCACCGCCCTCCTGCGGCTTCCGAGCGGTCCTAAAGTCCGGCCTCTGGAAGCAGCGGTGGACGTGGGGTGGGACCCAGGGGCGGCTGCGAGGTGAGCCAGCCGGGACGCGGGTCCATGCGGGGCCCACGTGAGAAAGGGAAGTGGGCGACTCGGGTTTGTTGTTTTCCCTCCGCGAGGGCCCTGCCGCGCTTTGCAGACCGCGTCGAGCTCGGCCACCGCCGCCAGCCGCACGGGATCCCTAGGTCTGCCGTCCCGACGTGTCCGGGAGGGGTCGTGCGCACCCCGAATGACCCCGTCCAAAGCCTCGCCCCGGTGGACTTCGTGAAATCCCCGCTGGGTAACTCTTTGCCAGGGTCCCTCATGCGGACGCCGTGACGCCAGTCGGGGCCGGGGTCGGTGGCTGCGCGGCCTGCTGGGGCCGGCGGCGGGGAGGGGTGGGGGGCTGCAGGGGTGGCGCCTCTTTGAAACTCATGTCCCCCAGTTTAGTGAAAGACACCCCACCCCCCAAGAAGTGCCCATCATTTAGGAATCATCTGAATCACGTATTTGCTCAGAAACTTGTGGGCTCCTCACGTGGGAGCATGTTGGATCCTAGTGCCAGAGTAAATTTCCTGAGACACCCAACAATCTAAGTTGCCACCTTGATTGGACATAAACTTTTCCAGCCTGGTTACTTGGTTTGGTTTTGGTTTTGTTTTGTTTTGTTTTGTTTTTGGTCCGGAACTCTGGGCCTGGGCGCTGTCCCTCGGCTCTTCAGCTCCAGGCAATGAGCACTCTACCACTTGAGCCACAGCACCACTTCCGGTTTTTGAGTGGTTTATTGGAGATAAGAGTCTCATGGGCTTTCCTGCCTGGGCTGGCTTTCAACCGTGATCCTCAGATCTCAGCCTCCTGAGTAGCTAGGATGACAGGCGTGAACCACAAGCGCCCAGCTTGGTTACGTTTTTTTTGTTGTTTTTTTAATTGTGAAAATACTGTACAGAGGGGTTACAATTACATGGGCAAGATAATGAGTACATTTCTTATCAAGCATTACGTTTTTAAGGCTTAAAGAACAACAGAAATGTCTCTCTCGCTTTTTTTTTTTTTACTGATTTAATCCAAAGTTTTAAACCTATTTTGGGGTTGTTGTTTGTTTTTGAGGGTTAATAAAAAAGGCAGGTTTTTTTTTTTTAGCTTGAAGAGAAAGATCTTTAATGCCTTAAATGTCATACTCAAGAAGCTGTACAAAACAGTACAAAGATGAACTGAATCCTAAATCAGCTTTGGTGATAAAGTTGGGAACTGTAAAATTACTTTCAAGATTGTAGGTTGGCAAAACATATGATTACAATCCACTCTTATTATCTGATATTTCCTTAGATTATTCGAGTATAATTTAAACAAATGAGACAATGACTCCATGAGGACTTGTATGGAAGGCCCTCCCTTCTTTGTGAGCACTGATAGAGCTTGATATTAGGGCCTCACACTCTCTAGAGTTTTTCTGCTTATAATTGGAGTATACTACTTAAACCATGCCTCCTGAGTGGCTTTTTTTGGCTGATTAGTTAGAGTCTCTCAGCTAGAGATCCTAGCTAAGATTACAGGTGTGAGCCAATGGTTCCTGGCTCTTGGTTTTTTGTGTTTTTTTTTTTTTCTCCTCCTTTTGCTGTCAACTTCAACTACCCTGGCATCTACTGCTACTATTTTATTATTTCCTGATCTCACATTCCTAAAGCCTTGGATGGAATGCTGTAAGCACTAATTATAATGCTAGTTAATGCACAGGCCTTGGGTAGTGAATAAATGTGTTAACTTCCTATTTGACTTTTACATGTGACTCAGGCAAAGATTTTTACATTTTCTTTGGCAACAATAAGTGATTTAGTTTTTTCCTTATTGTTTGTTTTGGGTGGTAATGGGAGTTGAACTCAATCTCCCATAAGCTTGGTTCTGTTTCTCAGAAAGATTCTTAGGGACCACATTGACCAAGCTGTCCAAGTTTTCACTGAACTTGAAGAAGCATGGTGCATTGAAATTTTTGAAGTAACAGTAAAATCTACCAATCTTTAGAGACTGTCCAGAAATAAACTTGATATAATGCAGTTTGGTTTGGAAAACTACTAGGCTACAGGTTTATGATAGGAACTGAATGACTCTAGGCACTTAACCATGGCAGAGGTCCTTCACTAAGCTATGTAGTTCTGAAAGACCTCTCCTGGGCAAACAGACCTTTGGCTCAACTGTTCAAAACAGTAAGGGCTGTCAAGAGGTTCATGAAGTCAACACTGACTTCTGCCATGGAAATGAGGAATGGAAGGTTGGTCTGATAGAAAAATAACATTCCCATTGCCTTAGTGTTCTCTGGAATTGAATTTGCTGAATCCATGAATTTTTTTTTAATTTTTTTTACTGGTCCTAGGGCTTGAACTCAGGGCCTGGGCACTGTCCCTGAGCTCCTTTGTGCTCTGCCACTTGAGCCACAGAGCCACTTCTGGCCTTTTCTGAATGGTTTATTGGAAATAAGAGTTTCATGGACTTTCTTGCCAGGGCTAACATCAAACCGTCATCCTGGAATCTCAAGTTCCTGAGTAGCTGGGATTACAGGCTGAGCCCCTACCACCCAGTTATGAATTTCTTAGACTAAATGGTTACATAAATTTATTGGTGAGCTGTTTATTCTCCCCCACCATCGCTTATTCTTTTACCTTCATAAAACTATCTTGACTTTTGTTCCCCTTATCTAGTCTTCTCCCAGACACCTTGTATGAATCCAGTGATATCTTTGCTAGAGATATAAATAGATCTTGATTGGTAAACCAATCAAAACATCCATACTTTTGCCAAATGATTCATGCTGGAACATGTCAAAACGTTAGGCAAGGCAATTCGAAGTGGGTTCTCACTGGCCAAATCTGACAAAAATCAAGTCTCAAAAGAGAAAAGATATTACTGAGACTCTCAGAAAGGGGGTAGGGTGGGGATAGTGCTAGGAAAGCTTTTTATAGAAGGATGCAAAAAAATGTAGAAATATCCCTTTACCACCATCAAACCTAACAGTTGGTTCAGGCATTTTCACCATTAGGTGCAGTTGTTGGAAAAGGAAAAAATTACATGGTCCCAAAGAATATACCACCCCCCCAAAAAAAAAAGATGAGATAGGGTATTCTTAAATGGATAAATCTTTTGGATGCTATCATAATTAGTATCACCAAAAATGAAGCAGTCTAATACTGAATTCTTCCCTGTGTTATGAATAACATTGGGAATGACACCATTTACAATATTCTTGCCAAGATAGTTAAGTTTAAGTATGAAGAAATAAGACAAATCTGGATTGTGAGGTACTGTATGAAATGACTGGGCTGAATGTTCAAAATACCAATGCCATGAAAGTAAACATAAGCAGGAGATTGCTCTAGATTAAAGGAAACTAAGGAGACAGAACATTAAAGTTTGATTCATGATCCGCCTGACTCTTGGATTTTAAAACACTCATAAGACATTTTGCCAATAGATAAATTTTGATTCTACACTCCTTATTAGACATTGTGTCAATGCTAACTTTCTTGGGTGAAGTAAAGACACTGTGATTCTGTTGGGGAAAGTCCTTGTTTTCAAAAGATACTTGAAGCACTGAAAGTTGCAATTTCATGGTATGGTATCTACATATTATTTGTAGCTCAGAAAATAATAAATAGATGCCAGGTGCTGGTGGCTCACACCTGTAATCCTAGCTACTCAGGAGGCTGAGATCTGAAGATCATGGTTCAAAGCCAACCCAGGCAGGAACGTCTGTGAGACTCATCTCCAATTAACTACCAGAAAACAGGAAGTGGCTCTGTGGCTCAACTGGTAGAGAGTTTGCCTTGAGCTGAAGAGCTGAGGGACAGCGCCCAGGCCCAGAGTTCCATCCTCAGGACCGACAAAAAAAAAAAAGAAAAGAAAATATTAAGTAGGAATGTAAAGTAAATGTGGTAAAATATTAGCAATAGGTATATCTAGGTGAATGGGCAAACATTGTACTGTTTTATGCATCCAGAATATGAACAAAATCACAATACGTAGTCATGGTGATGTGCTGTGCTGCATATATAGTGGTGGTCCATTTGATTACAATGGAGCTAAAAAATTCTTACCCCCCTACTGGTGTTAGGGCTACCATATGTGATAGTGCAACACATTCCTCATTGCTCGTCATGCTGCTGGCCTAGCAAACCTACTCTGCTGGCAGTTGTATGAAAGAATAACATAATACTTGAGAAAGAAAATAACTGTGTCTCTAGTTTATGTGTTTAGTATACTATGTTATCATTAATTTGACATGTCCTTTATACTACAATAAAAAAATACTCATGAACCAGGAAGCTGTGGTGCACCCTTGCTGTATCTCATACCTGTTGTTTTATCACATGTTTTGGTTATATTCAGAGGACACATCAAGTGACCTTTGCCACCTGAGAGTTTGTATAAGTACATTCTATAATGTTAATATAGCAAAGAAATTGATCAATAGAACAATTCTCAGAATATATTGTCACAGTTAAGTGATATTCTACTGTAATATTAAATATGTAAGTTCAGCCCAATGCCTTTAAAGTTCTTAAGATAACTAGTTATGTAAAAGAGACAAAAAGTCAATTAAGTACCTCAAAACTAAAAGAATATAAGATTTATAAATGGGGCTTAAGAAAACTGGTTTGTTGAATATGTTACCTCAGATAGTGATATTTCAAAATATCAGTGAAGCTGGTTA
The DNA here is from genome assembly GCF_000151885.1 of Dipodomys ordii. Classification (NCBI taxonomy): domain Eukaryota; kingdom Metazoa; phylum Chordata; class Mammalia; order Rodentia; family Heteromyidae; genus Dipodomys; species Dipodomys ordii. Next base: position 11,197,985 of record NW_012267259.1, on the reverse strand, counting down.
AGATCAACTTGTCAGGGCTTGCAGAGTCAGAAGATGTCTCAGGAGACAGTTTGTCAATAAGTTATGAAGGAAATCTGAGACATAGCCAAGTCCAAGCAAGGTCATCCTGATAGAAATATTCTTTAAAAAGACTTCACAATAATCATACTAGAGCCAAGCCACACTATCATGGTATTCTATGTGGCACATTTTCTAATTAAATTATCTTAGTTAATTTTATTATCTGCATAATTCAAAAAGATACTTAAAGAGTTACTTGTAATCTAAACTAGGGGAAATGGCCTGTATCTGCACGTTAAAGCTGATGCACTCTTCAGTGTAAACTGCTACTGTGTCTGGTAGATGGAAATTATCCATCACTTAAAGAACCTACTCTGTGCTAGAGAAAAGGTAATTTTTTGGACTTGTCTCTTACCCACATGAAAAACCTATTTTTTTTTCTAGTGCTGGTCTAGAACTCAGGGCTTGGGCGCTGTCCCTGAGCTTTTTGTGCTAACGGCTAGCACTCTACCACTTGAAGCACAGCTCTACGTCCAAGTTTTTTTGGTAGTTAATTGGAGATAAAAGTCTCACAGCCTTTCCTGCCTGGGCTAGCTTTGAACTACAATCCTTAGATCTCAGCCTCCTGAGTAGCTAGGATTATAGGTATGAGCCTCTGGCACCCAGCCTATAGACAGTTTTCTCTCTCAGATTTTCATATTGTAATTCTGATGCAGAATCAAATAACCTTTGGTTAGCAATCCAGCGTTCTGATGATTTACTGCTGGGAAACATGATACTTTGGTGAATGAAGATTTATAATCCAGGGCTGAATTAAGAATATCCAAAATTATAATTAAGTGCCATTCTGGTTTACAGATGCTTATAAGTTAGAGAATTCACTCCCTGTGAATCTTACCAATTTAGGGTAAATAAGGTGGCTTATGTATGGTGACTTGCCCTTTTTGTTCTTTAACATCATTTAATGTATAATTTCTATAAACTTAAGTAATGTAGATCTTAAACAATACCACTTTAAGAATACTATTCTTTTTGTTTGTTTTAATCAGTTGTGGGGCTTGAACTCAGGACCCAGGCACTGTCCCTGAGCACTTTTGCTTAAGGCTAACGCTCTACCACTTTGAGCCACAGTGCTACTTCTGATTTTTGAGTAGTTAGTTGGCAGTAAGAGTCTCACAGGGACTTTTCTGCCTGGGTAGGCTTTGAACCTCAATCCTCAGATCTTACCTTTCTCTTGAGGAGCTAATATTACAGGCATGAGCCACCAGTGCCCAGCTGAATACTATTATTACTAAAAATAATTGGAATAATTGAAATAAACACTACAATTTTAAATGTTACTTATCAAATTTAGAGGGAGTTAGAAATCTTTATGTACAGTAGAAGATATATACCAGACTCAACCCCATATACAACTGATTACATTTAAAAATGTGCTTTTAAAACAAAAACTATTTAAACGTGTCCAAATAAATGGCAAATTTATTTAGTGCATTTGAAAATAAAATTGTAACAACTCTTTACGTATGTGCCGCATCTGGGAAAAGCACATGTCTTTTCTTATAGTTGTAAATTCTCCAAACAGGAAAGAAAAGCTTTCAGTTTTATTGACTAGTGCCCAGAATAATGCTTCTAATTCTTTCAAAGTATTGGAGCAAAGGGGGAGGATTGAATGTTTCGTGTATGTTTGCAACACCTTTGGCCCCATATACAATCACAAGAAACTGAATTTACTTACCTTTTACACAGGCCTCTGTAAGGATTTGACAAGTATGTAATCACTAGTGATTCATATCTCTCAGAATTATCTGAAGGTAGTGAATACTTCATCCCTCTCTGTTCTGGTCTACAGCATCACAGTTGAGCGACAGTTTTAAGATTGTAAATTCTTGCTTCATTGCTTTTTTCTTTTTTAATTTTTCATAAGTATCCACTTTAAAAAACTGTCTTTTAGCCTAGTGCCAGTGGCTCATGCCTGTAATCCTAGCTACTCAGGAGGCTGAGATCTGAGGATCATGGGCAGGACCGTCCTTGAGACTCTTATCTCCAATAACACCCTCCCCCCCCAAAAAAAAATGGAAGTGGCACTGTGGCTCAAGTGGTAGAGCACTCGCCTTGAGCTGAAGAGCTGAGGGACAGCGCCCAGGCCCAGATTTCAGGCCCCACAACTGAGAAAAAAAACAAAACAAAACCATGTTCATCATAGAATCATTTGAAGTATTATTTAAAATCAATGAACAATACATGATAAAAAAGAAAATATTGTATGACTATTAGAAATTGGGGCAGTTTGAATTTCTGCAGAGCTGAAAATCAACTGTGTATGAAGAATAGAAGAAAGCAAGATGACGAGTTCTTTCTTCCACTTCAGAATTAGAATTGTCATTAGCCCCAGAAATTCAGTTCTTTCTCTAGGTAAAGGCAAAAGCAAAACTGCAGGTATGGGCCTCTTAAACTAGGCTGACTGGAATGGCAGACATTCTCGGTGACTTTTTCACAAGAAGGAATTGCCCAGGTGAGGAGTCAGTGCTCATGTCGGTGCTGAGGCAGTGACTGGCAAATTCACAATCCATTTTGCTCAATTGAGAATAAATTGGCATGATACTAACCCTTAAATCTGTTTAAAATTCCTCTTTGGGAACATCTGCCTTAGAATAACTGCTGTATTTTGACCCAGAAAGGAACAATGATAAGGAAGACAATCACATGGTACCAGTAAGAAGAGAAACTGAACAGAACTGAAACATAAGTGATAGGAAGAAAATGAAATGAAACTGAAACTTATCCAGTGATGCAATTAAAAATAATAATAAACCAGTCTTGATCTGAACAGTTCGAGCAGGTAACTATTTATGAACCAGTATTCCCAAAAGTCAAATGTTCCAAATTTCCCTAAGTACATTCATACTAGAAATGAAACTCTTGACTAGGCTGGGGGACCTTTCTAAAATCAGTTAACCTCTATGAGTCTCAGGCTACTCGTGTGTGAAGACAAGCAACTGGACATGTCAACCCTAATGTGTCTTGGTTACACCTCTCATCAGATTTACAACCATTTTCTCTCTTTGTGTTAGGTTATTATTTATTTATTTTGTCGGTTGTGGGGCTTAAACTCTGGGTCTGGGCGCTGTCCCTCAGCTCTTCAGCTCAAGGCTAGTGCTTTGCTCCTTGAGCTACAGCGCCACTTCCGGTTTTCTGGTGGTTTATTGGAGATGAGCCTCACAGACGTTCCTGCCCAGGCTGGCTTTGAACCATGATCCTCAGATCTCAACCTCCTGAATAGCTAGGATTATAGGCATGAGCCACCACACTGACTTTATTTTTTATTTTTTAAAGCAGTATTGGAGCGTGACCTCATGTCCTTTAGCTTTCTAGGCAAGTGCTCTACCACTGTGACTTGATCCATGCCTCTATGCCTTCTTGCTTTTATTACTTCATTATTATTGGTGGTGGTGGTGGTGGTTGTGGGACTTGAACTCTGGGCCTGGGTGCTGTCCCTCAGCTCTTCAGCTCAAGGTGAGTGCTCTACCATTTGCGCCACAGTGCCACTTCCAGTTTTCTGAGTGGTTTATTGGAGATAAGAGTCTCGTGGACTTTCCTGTTCGGGCTGGCTTTGAACCACGATCCTTACATCTCAGCCTCTTGAATAGCTAGGATTACAGGCATGAGCCACCTGCACTGGCTTCATTATTTTTTAATAGGATCTTCTCTTTTTTTCTTTTTATTGGTGGAGTCTGACCTAGACCATGACTCTCCTATTTATGCTTTTGGCATGGCTGAGATAACAGTGTATGCCACCAAGCTCAGCTTTTTCTTCTTTGAGATAGGTCTTGTGAACGCTTTACCCAGGCTGGCCTCAAGCTGCAGGCCTCCCAATCTCAGCCTCCTCAGTAGGATTACAGGTGTGGGCCACCACGTCCAACATCGCTCTCTTGATAATACCCTATTGCCCATTAAGTATTTTAATCCACATGAAGTCCAATTAATTATTTGTTTCTTGTCCTTTTGCATCATTTTTATGAGTATATTGACAAATCTTGAGGCAGTGGATTTACCCTACTGTTTTCTTCTAAGTGTTTCTTGTATTTATCTTCTAAATTTAGGTCTGTGATTCAATTCAAGTTCACTTTTACATACATTAGAAAAACTAGGGATCCAACTTCAGGCTCTTGTGTGTCCAGCTGTCCTGCACTACTTTTGAAAGACTGTTCTTATCCCTATTCTATTGTCTTGGCAGCCCCATCAATTAGCCACACATGTGTAAGTCTATTTGTAGACTTTCACAAGTACTCCATTGATCTACACCTTATTATTTTTATTTATTTTTTTTTATTTGTGAACATACTGTACAGAGGGGTTACAATTACATGGGCAGGATAATGCGTACATTTCTTACCAAGCATTGCAGCCTCCTCCTTTGGTTTACCCTTCACATCCCTTCCCAGCCTCCCCTCTCCCCCTACACCTTATTATTTTTAATAAGTATAGATAAGAGTGTGTCAGGACGAGCTACGGCCTGTTCACACGGAAGCGTGAACATTCTGGCCAAAGATCAGATGCATAGCTGTCTTAGTCTGGTTTCTATTGTAACACAATATCGGAGGCTGGGTAATTTATGAAGACAGGAGGTTTATTTTGGCTCATGGTTCTAAAGGCTGGGAATTCAAGATTGGGAGGGCACATCTGGTCAAGGCCTTGTGCTTCTTCAATCATGGCAGAAAGTAGATAGGATTGCGTGTCAAGAGAGAAAAAAAGAAGAGAAAATTGAGAAAGCCAAAGTAGATCTTTAAAGAATTTTCTTTTGTGAGAACTAAACCAGTTCTACAAGAGTGAGAACTCATTCAGGGAAAGCATAAATCTATGCCTGAGGTCTCGGCCCCCATGATCCAAACCCTTCCTTCTAAGGCCCACTTCCTGATACTGAGGAGTGAAGGAGTCCATCCAACACATGGATTGAAGGAGCGGGCACTCACATCATAGCAACAGGGCTTGGAAACTTTGATAAAATAATAGAGCTGTTAAGATCAAGCACAAATAGTTGGACATACTTATGCTAAGGCAATTTTTTCCCCCAAGAACATGAGATAAATATATACTTAACCTTACTTGGCAGACCTTTCTTAGGAACACGGTTTTTATTATGTTGGTGGATGCACTCTCAAATAAGAGAAAAACCTCTCGAATTGTTTGCGTTAAGCAGGTGTGTTTATGCTAAAACCAGGAAGGAATCAGGATGGGCTTGCTTAAAACTATTTCAAATCAACCCCCATCTTCAATTTTTACAACATCACAGTTACTTCTCTTTCTGCTTAGATTCAGGGATTCCAAATTCCCAGAAGTAGATTTAGTTTAAGTACATTCAGTCCAATGGCTTAAATGCTTTAATATTTCAATTAAATCAATAATTTATTATCAATATGGATATTTATATTCTATGATATGTATGTTATTAAATTATAATCCATTATGTTTGTATTGTTCATTCATTTATTATCTAAGGGCTGAAGCTGTAACTCAGTGGTAGAGTACTTTCCTAACATGGATAAGATCATGGGTTCGATACCTAGCACTTCAAGAAAATAAAAACCAAAAAAAAAACGTTAAATGTCTCCCTGCATGTATTGGGTGTTTATTTTGTATATCGTGCTAGGTAATGACACGTGTCATATGTTTATGTGGTCATTCAACAAACACTGTGAGCGCCTCCCATGAGTCCCACACATTTGCTTGGCACAAGGTGGGGCATCTGCAGTCTCTTCCTCCCTCTAGCTGTGAGATCCTTGTCAGCCTCTTACGGAGGCGGATAGCAGCGGTGGCAAAATGTCTCCACAGCCCTACCTGCCCTGATTCTACTGACTCTGTGCTGAGTTCCTGGGCTCATCAGCCCACAGCTAGTCAGGTCCACTAACTTCTTCCTTAGCTGCTCAAGTGAGCCAACATATGGGTTTGGGCAGGGCAAAGTATATCCAAACCAAAGCATGGGGTAAGGGGCCTTGCTCCATACTTGCTCGGTTCAGTCTCTTGGATTTGTACTGAAAGGTCATGGGGCCCGTTCCCCACTCTAGGACCAGTGTGGCCTTTCCTTTGGTCCATCCTCTTGAGTGGTTCTTGCTGAGAAGACAGTGCATGTCTTTCTTTTTTCCTCTTGGCCCAAGGAAGACTAAGCGTGAATATCTGTGGAGCATGAAGAAGCTTGAAGTGGAGCATGATGGATTTTGGTAGCCCCCAAGGCAGTGGCCAATGAGGAAAGAGGACAGGCTCTCTCTCCCTTTCAGCCACTAGAGTCTGCTAAGGAGATGCAGACAACGGTGGAGGCAGTGCTGTAGACTCCATGAACCCTAGCAAATGGTCCACAGTTCATAAGATATGGAAGAGGTGAAGATCCACGATTTCAATCCAATGCATGCCATTGCGACAAGATGTCAGGCACCCATCAAAAAATCAAAACATATAAATCTGGCCTACAACATTGTTTCACTTTCCAACCATGGACTATTTGTCTGTCTTGGGAAAGAGGGGCCATTGATTTTCGAATCCAGTACCCAGTTCAAAGTACAGTAACGTTTCCTGGGTCCCTCTGGCCCAGTCAGGACCTGTGACCAGAGGCCAGAGTGGACAGAAGCCGATTTTCATTTCCAGGCGAAAGTACATGAGTAACTGTTTTGTAGTCACCCAGCACTGGAAGTTAGTTTTAAGCCTTCTTTTTTTTTTTTGGTGGGGGAGGGTGTGTGTGTGTGTGACTGCAATCTCACATGTAGGAGACGGAGATAGTCAGATTACGAGTTCAAAGCCAGTGAGGCAAGATCCTGCCTCAAAAAACAAAGCAAAGCAAAACACTAGCAAGAGCTGGTAGCTCACATATATAATTCCATCTCTTCAGAAGGCAGAGATTAAGAAGTTAGCCATTCAAGACGAGCCCAGGCAAAAAGTTAGATCTCCATCTCAATGAACAAACCTCTTTCTATGCCCTTTTAATTGAGCAATAATGTAATAATAATAATAATCACATTTCATATTGTTTCTTGAATTGGCACATAATTACTTTCTATCTGTCCTGAAAACAGGAATAATATTTTCCCCTTATGCCATCGGGTATAGTAGAAGCTTCTTGAGGTAAGGAGTTTTATTTATTATAAGGCCCAGAAGTGTGTCCACTCTCTCCCTCTCCCTCTCTCTCTCTCTCTCTCTCCTCTCTATGTATATATATATATATATATATATATATATGTAAATGAACAAATAGTGCCAAAGCTACTGTGCAAAGAAATGTTTTACTGTACTCATGGTTATCACTTAAACATTTGTTATCAGAATTCCAGAACAACTGGTTTTCTCCATGTAGTTTTTTTCAAGTTATTGCTCTCTTTCATTAATCAACTGTGATCTGTATACAGCTGTATATTTTATAAAAGAGAACTAGCCATTGGGCGTGGTGGTGCCTTCCTATAATCCCAGCCCTGGGGAGGTGGAGGCAGGAGGATCAGGAGTTTGAAGATAGCCTAGGCTTCTTAGCCAAGTTCCTATCTCAAAACAAACAAACAAACACAAATTGCAAAAGCAAAGCAAAGAAAACAGAAACAACAAAACAAGCTACTAATTAAGTTCTAGATAACAGCTGTTCCAGAGAACTTTCTGCCATAATTCTATATCTGTACTCCTACCATGGCGGCCAGTACCCACACAGAGCCAGGGAACACTTGTGCTTTGGGGGTGAGTGTGAGAAGCTGAAAATTTAATTCTTGTTTTAAATATATACTTGATGGTTATTGTAAATGTGATGTCCAGATGTGATGTATGGTTATATAAGGCAGTTAATGAGTACCTTTCTTTTTGAAACATGTCACCCCTTCCCTTGCTCTTTCCCAGTTTTTTCCTCTTGTCTCTACCCACAAGACGTATAGTTCATTTTCCACAATGTCTAGTAAGTACCACTGTTGTATTGTTCACCCTTTGAATTTTAATTCTTAATTGTGATTGTTTAAGACTTAAAGCTGGGTGCTAGTAGCTCACGTTGTAATCGTGGCTAGTCGAGGCTAATCAAGGCTGAGATCTGAGAATGGAAGCTCAAAACCAGCCTGGGCAGGAAAGTTCCTGAGACTCTCCCCGCCCCCCCCCCCCCGTGAGACTTTTATTGTCAGTTAATCAGCAAAAAGCCAGAAGTGGAGGTGTAGCTCAAATGACAAAGTCGTAAAGTCATAGACTTGAGAAAAAAAATATCTAAGAGACAGAGCCCTGGGTCCAAGTCCAGTACCAAAACACTCCCCCAAATTATATATGAACAGTCACATGTGCATGGTGGCTGAAGGCAGGACACTGCAGTTAGATCGGTTCTTCTCATTCTCATGAACAAGGTAAACACCATGTTTACCAGAATGCTGGATGTAATTATGAAACCATTACTACAATCTGAAGTTAATCTTGTATGAAGAGAAGATGAAAATATACTCCAGAATTATATGTTTCCAGATGCGTAACAGCAGAGTGACTTCCTGGATTTAAAAAGTTTTCTCTTGCTTCCATGGTACTGGGTGTTTGAATTCAGGACAGGCCTAACCTCAGGTCTACCAGACAAGGACTCTTACCACTGAAGCCATGCCCCCAGGCCTAAAATAGTTCTTTGCCACACAGCTTTCCTGATCTCTAATCATCCTGCTAAAATATGGACAGCTCACTGATACTCCTTTCCAGAATGAGTTTTGTGAAAGTTAGAAAATCCAAAGCTCCCACTCACACTGCGTGTGCTGTCTTTCCCTTAGTGATTGGTATTTTACTTGGGCTAGTTCTGAATGTGAAAGTGAGCCAATACCATCTAAGCTCCCAATATTCATGTGATGATGTCAGAAGAGTGAATTCATCTGCTATGGTTTGGATGTGGAACTATCCCCCCAAAATCAGGATTAGATTATGAAGGTTCCTACCGGACTAGTGAGCTTCAGCTACTCGCAGTAGCAATCTGGATGTAGACACCCTACTTTTTGTTTCATGTGGTGTGTGTGTGTGTGTGTGTGTGTGTGTGTGTGTGTATGTGTGTGTGTACACATGTACTGGGGCTTCAACTCAGGGCCTGTCCTTTATGTTTTGTTTTTTTACTCAAGGCTCATGCTCTAGCAATCAAGCTACACCTCCAATTCTGGCTTTTTGGTGGTTAATTGAAGATCAAAGTCTCACAGGAACTTTCCTGCCCAGGCTTGCTTTGAACTACATTTCTCAGATCTCAACCTCCTGATTACAGGTGTGAGCTATCTGTACCTGGCTAAGGACTCCTTCTTAGAGACTTCTTCTGTACCCTCATAGATACATATGGGTGGCCAGCACTCTAAATTCCAATGAAAAGGTGGATCTTTTTGGTTTTTATTTTAGTGTAGCCAAAGTCTTATACACTTTCCAGAACATTCTTTCTAATATGCCTTTCATTCGGTTCTTAATAAACTATCGGTCCTACATAAGAACATGATTATCTTTTTAAGTTACTGCACAAGGAGATTTCGATGTTCTCTAATCTTTCAGATAATCAACTTTGCTATTCCAAACTAGCCTCTCCCCATCTCCAGATCCCCAGAAAACTTCTTCAAAATATTTGTTTACTTTTAGTTCTAAGGCTTTGGCTTTGGCCTCCTGATGGGTTTGGCATCTTAATAGAAAGCAATGCAATTGAATAGATCTCTTCCTTTTAGAAGTTGTTCTTAAGCAACAGCATGACAGCATGGCAGGTGACCAATGATGCCAGCTAGGGTTCTACTCTGCGCCTGACAATGGCATTATTAAGACCCTATCTGGCTTCCTAGATTCTTTTTTTAAATCTCTCTTCTCTTTGTGGCTGGAGGGGTGCTTTCCCTCTCTGGATTTTTTTTCTGACTCATTTAGTTTTTCCTTTCTCCGGAAAGCCTGATGCACATTTGCCACAGTGGTGCGGCATGTCTGTGACACAACTGCGTATTTTGTCTCTGCTTTTGCTCATCCAAGGAGATTTTTAGAACTAGCCAGCTGTTGCTGTGGCACACACGGCAGTAATATTCCAATCTTCCTCTTTCCCTGATTTGATGACCCCCTCCCCCAACAAATCCAACCAGCACAAGAAGTAGTTCTAGTTATCTGTGAGACCCCCACCCCCTTGGTAGAATATTAGAATAGAAGATGAAAACATACACTTGGTTGGGGCTGGGAAGATGGCTCAGTGGTAGAGCGCTTGCCTTGCATGCATGAGGCCCTGGGTTCGATTCCCTAGCACCACATAAGCAAAAAGAAAAAAAGCCGGAAGTGGCACTGTGGCTCAAGTAGTAGAGCACTATCCTTGAGCTGAAGAGCTGAAGGACAGCACCCAGGCCCAGAGTTCAGGCCCCACGACCGGACCCAAAAA